>NW_015090778.1:1106606-1120448 GCF_001431845.1 Calidris pugnax | reverse complement strand
CCCGGGGGGCCCCCGCCGTGAGGAAGGGCAGGGCCCCGCCGCGGGGTAGGGCCGGCCCTCTCCCCTCCGCCTCAGCGGGGCCGGCCGGACCCTCGTTTTCCTCAGGGATGGCCCCGGGAGCCCACCGCGGCTCTCCCCGCCGCCCTCCGGGGCCCGGCGGAGCTGAGGGAGCCGTTTCGCAGAGCCGGTGCCCGCCGGCCGCCCCCGCTCCCCTCAGCCCCGGCCCTGTCAGCTCGGCCGCAGCGCGCCCCCTGGCGGCCCCTCCGCCCGCGCCGCGCCGGGACGGTCCCGGAGCCGCAGGTGCGACTGTCCGGTTTCCATGGAAACGCGTCTCCCCCCGATGCCTGCTGGGTGACGAGCATCAAGCGCGCTCAATTCACGTGAAAATATTCACCAACCAACCAACACTTTTTCCTAAAGCGGCGGCGATCTTCCAGCCCCGACGGCAGCCCGTTACAGCAAACACAAAATTCTCTTCGCTGAGCCCAAAAAGCACCGGGGGGTCGGGCTGATGCGCAGGACGAGGCCAGGACACAGAGTCACGGCCGAGACACGCCTGGCATATCCCAGGCCGACGGCTGCAGGGAGGGCAGCAGCCTCCACACCAGTCTCCCCCACGGAAAAATACATCAACAGGCTCGATACGGAGAGGTTCACTGATGGAACCATGAAACACCAGCCGCTTGTTGGAAGGGCAGTTACAGCGCCTGGACTTGGCACAGATGATGAGCCGTGTCAATATAATACTTCACAGACTTCTCTGAGAGGGTACATAGGGAAGGTGAGTGGGAATCACAGCTGTAAATCCAGCGCCTGGCATCAGACGTTGAGAAGGGAAGTGCTTTGGAGCCCACAGACACCAGCTGGGTTAAAATAGCAGACCCTGCCCAAAACTCTGACCTCAGAGGTACAGCAGACAGCACTGCAGGGCTGTCAGTCTCTCCAAAGGCACTTTAGCATCAGTACATTGGCTGTCTGAGATAAATCTGTGAGAAATGAAGTCCTGAAATATCCTTTCAGAAGTGTATTGGAGGAGGAGGATAAGCAGCAGCGTTAAGATCAACTACGTTAGAATTTCCCATTAGGAAAAGAAACATAAAAGCCTTGAGGCATGTAAATATGTAGTCTTTCTTGCTTGCTTTGACGTTAAAACATCAACGGGCCCAGAGGAGGAGTCAAAGATCCCTGCAGGTTAAGTTACACTATCCCAGTGGTCTTCCTTCTTATTTTCTATCACAATCTGGTCTCCCTCTACCAAGGCAGGTATGTTGTACCTAAACAAAAGAAAAAAACTGATCTGTCAGCTTTTGAGAACACATCGTGCACTTTCTAGCTTCCAGGTGCCATTGCTGTGTGGCACCACAAGCTCCCGAGAAGCACTGTAAAAATCCAGGGACAGAGAAACATTTGCTTGCTCAGGAGATCAGTTCAAAAGCTCTGCACAACACTGATGTGTCTATTGTCTGCATCATGGATGTCAGAAGACATCTCACAGAAAAAGAGCAGGAAATACTGTTCAATTCAATAACTGGCACATGTAAGGCCACACTGGTCTATGTCCAGCTCCAGCCTTCCCAGTAGAAGACAAGATCTTGGCATACTGGAGCAAGTCCATGAGCAGGTGGCCACCGAGATGGGCAGGGAGCTGGAATGGGAAATAGAGAGAGAGGCTAAGAGAGAAAGTATCCTTCAGTCTTAAGATAAGGTTCATGTGGGGGAATCCAATTTCTGCGGTCTCCAGTTACTTAGTGGGAGGAAGATAGAAGTCTCTGATAGTCACTTTCCCAGGAAAAGTTGTAAGATTTTCTGTAAAAGCATACACACCTTCCCAGAAAAGTATCAGCCCTCTACTCTTTAAAAACCTTTAGAAAATTATTAATTTTCTGGGTAGAGTATAAGAATTTCTGAATTGGGAGCTTTCTAATCTTCTGTTGATAGAACTTTCTCATTCAGCTCCTCTCGCCTCGCTCCTCGGGAAGGTCAGTGCAGTAGGCAGGCATTCTTTCCACTCAACTATTTGCTCTCTTCTCCCGTTTTACTCTGTCCTTGACAGTAAACACCAAGTTCATGGTTGACTATGCATTTGTGTTTCTGCTTTAAAATATCACAGAAGTCACTTTTGCCTTCTGATAAAAATCAGAAATAAACCTCTAATGGAGGCAGCACAGTCTTAAGATAAATCAGAGAAATTACATAAGCCAAGACATCTAAACTCCCAGAGCTGAAGGCACTAGCAGGATTCTCTCATATAAAGGACAAAGGTTGCATCTTTCAGGGCAGGGCAAGGAAAAAAACACCCCAAGAAAAACACAAACACAGTACACAGTTATTTTATTGAAATACTTGAAAAGGCCAGCAATGGAAAAATAGGTTTGTCATGAGGAATTAATGTTTGATTTACTTGATCATTAAAAAAGCTGTGTCTATAGATAATTCTAGCCAGTTATAGAATGCACTGTGATCCATGCAACTAATATACTAGAGTAGAATAGGCACTGTGTACTATTTTAGTTTTATCTTATACACAGCTTTCAACAGGTATGATTGACAGATGTGAGAAATTAAACAGCAACACTTTTCGAATTATAAACATTTATAATATACAAATTTGCTCATCTGATTCATAAGGGTTATAAAACACAACATAGCGGGAAATGAAAAACACGAATTACACACAGCATATGAAGTTGATCTGGCAGTTTTTGAAGTTTATGTTTTTTCCTTTTAAAAGAAAAATCAGGCTGCTAAATATGTCACTGGTCATGTAACATACAAAATCATAGGCCAGGACAGCAACAGGGACTTCTTCTTGAAATACATAGTTAGTGGGCAAATTTGTTCATCAGTTAAAAAGAATAGGTAAGAATGAAAATCACAAATTCTGCCTGGTATAGCTTATAGCCCAAAAAGATTAAGTCACTTCAGATGAATGTGAAATAAATAAGCAATCCTTGAGGAAGTATGATCCTTGAGTTGAACCTACTCTATTGAAAATGAATTTCAACTATACAATAGTATGTCACCATGGTGAAACATCTCAGAACAGTATTTTGAATCGCTTTTTGGGAAGCAATGTCTTACTGCTTTATTATGTACAGGTTATTTACAACAAATTCCCTTTTGGCCTCACAAGTTAAGCCATTGTAGCTGGCTGTTAAGATGCAATTCTTTTTTCCACGCATTATGCAATACTGTAGTTAGAGCTATAATTTAAAATAATCTTATGCATGAATTACAAATATTAATAAAGTAACTCTGCATATATAAATATTTCTAGCAGAATTTAAAGCATTCAGAATGTACATAAAAGGGTTTTTTTTTATTTGGTAGGGCCAGATGTGCTTCTTCTCAGATCATCGTTGCTTTAATAATGCTTTGTACATAGCAAAACCCAAAAATGCAAAGACAGTAGCACCAAAACTTGCTCGGAGCCAAAACGTAGAACTCTTGAGGTCCGCTTGTGTCACATGCCTGAAATTTAACACACATACAAACCCAGGTTAATTCCACGACAGGAATATCAGACAACTTGTGCTAAACTACTCAGCTTTTGGAAACTCATCACTACACTTGTCACAGGCAGCTCACAACTCAGCCTTATGAGTACTTATACAGTCATTTTACTTCTCCTAAAAGCTTAGGATTTGATCTGCAGCCCTGATCCCGTTAGTAGGTCTTGCTAAAGTCAGAGAGCTCACACAGCTGAAGAGAAGTGCAGGAGCAGATCATTAGTCATGAACGTGAGGAGGGCAGTGTGTCTTCTTTGAGTGTATCAGCAAGCGCTCAGAAAAGGAAAAATAAAAATAGCTAGCAAATAATAACCCAAATAATAATAAATAGTGAGAACAACTGTCCAGCAAAACACATTTTTAAAAACATGAGTTTTTATATTTCTGCTTTTCCATGAAAAACTTTCCAGTCTGTTGAGTATCTACTTATACTTCTCCCCAATAAAAAGTTTACTGACAAGTAGCAAGTAATATTTTTCCAAAAGCCAGGATCAAAAGAAGGACTGTTTGTAAATCCCTTTCTTCCCAGTACAATCACAAGAACAGCAATAGAAACAGTCATCCAATACCAAGCTGAAAGCTAAGAAAAAGTGCTAGTGAAACAAGCAGTGACAATGGCATCAACAGAAAAGGACATGATGTAACAACAGTATGTAGTGACTGTATGACATAAAAAGCCACATCTTGCATGACAGTATA
The DNA here is from genome assembly GCF_001431845.1 of Calidris pugnax. NCBI lineage: Eukaryota > Metazoa > Chordata > Aves > Charadriiformes > Scolopacidae > Calidris > Calidris pugnax. Next base: position 1,116,240 of record NW_015090778.1, on the reverse strand, counting down.
GACAGCCAATGACCCAACTCTCCCAAATATTGCAAGAAGTTTGTGAGCATGCTCAGTTAAACACGGCTCGCCATCCTCAAAAGTAGTCTCAAGTATGACAGCTTACCAGAAAGCAGGGGCTACCGTTTAAAACAAGTTATCATAAATGCCATAATTCAAAGCATAAGAAGTTCCTAAACAATAGTAAAGGTTTTTTTGTTTGTTTGCTTGCTTTTGTTTAAGATAGAACTTACAAGAGAACTTCACTAGCCTACGTATTTTAGCCTGTATGAATCGTGCCGGGTTACTCAGTGAAAGCTGCAGAGCATTAAGTACAAGGAGCACACGGAGATCCTAAGCACAGGCGGTGCACGAGAGTTCATACAGTGTGAACTGCAGAGCTATAGCACACAGCTGTTTAATAAAGCAGGGATTGTTATTTGCTATCAAAATACACAAAACCAGTTTAGGATATTCCTTAGTAGACATTTGCAGGAGCAATATAAGCCATATGAATAATCAGTGTACTGTAATACCACATGCTGAAGAACACGCTCTTTGGTGCGCAAACAGCGAAACACAGCTGGTCTCTAAAAAAATCCTAATCTTGTTTAAGAATATCTTGTTGGGTTATGGAACAGATCAAACTCATGATTTCCTGCAAGCATTAGTTCTCCTACAGCTAGTTTGACAAACTCTCTGCACACTAGGTGTCAAGTGGTTTGCTGCGGGGAAGAAAGGGAAAAGGCAATGGCAAGGTCACCTTCGTTTGGCTGCTGTTACCTGTCTTCAAGTAATCGTGGACCAAGAGATGACTCCATGAAGATGGAATCTTCTACAGAGTTGACGGCGTGCACCTGCTGCATAATACTGCTCTCCTCGTCTGCTAACAGCATGGCCCCCAACTCATCTATGTAGGGTCTTAACCTTTTCACACACATGCACAGTTTGCAGTTCATAGCATGGCTCAACAACAGCAAGTGTCTCAAATACGCTCAAATAACAAAGCCCAGAGAATTTAAAACTTTTTTTTAGCCATCTAGCCCCTCATTCTTGTGCAGTTGTTAAAAAGTTAGTGCTTGGGGAAAAACAGAAAGAAATGAAGTTTGTACTTTTGACAAGATGGGTAAAATATATGATTTGATGTGGCTAAATGCCATCACTTTAAGTACAATAAAACTACTTTAAGGACAAAAAAAAAAAACCTGCTTAAGAAACTGAATGTCTTCCCATTTCATCCCCAAAACCTCAACTTTCATGTGTCCACAGGACCCTGCAATACTCCTGTACCATATGCACAAGCTAAAGTACCTCTGCTAAACACACTGGAATGACTCCAATACATCAGCCCTAAAACTGACAAGCTCTTATTACTGCTAATAATTTAATTAAAGACTGTATTTTATCACTGTATGTGGCGGTTTACTTAGTGAAAGATTATAAATCCCTTGTCTTCAGATGTGTAAATTGTAAAACTTATCTGTGTATGTAAAATAAATCACTTGTATGTAACATGATTTTAATAGATTATAGATAGCTGTGTTAGGTGAGTATTTGTATAACTAACAACTCTCAAGTTTAATTTGGTTAATTCAAATGCCTAACTATTTGTATAATTCAAAAAGCATCCATTTAAAACTGCAAATCACTGTTTAAATTGCAAATGAATGCTTTTGCATTGCCACATAAAGCACTCTCTCTCACATCTAGATTTTCTGATTCCTATTGATAATTTACCTTGTTTTGACTTTTGCACATGTCCAAATTACATAGTACACGAGAAACTTGCTGAGCATGCTTCATCCTTTTAAAAACAATTAATATATTCTCAGTCATGATAAAATCTTCTTTTCATGTCTAAATGGAGAGCAAATTGACTCTGATCCCTTTACCAAGCCTGACAATAACAGACTCTCTCATTTAAATAAATGAACTAAATCAAGGCAGGGATTTGTCTTACAACCTCAAGGAAATCTACTGACTTCAGTAAGAAGTGATTCAGGCCCTCTGAACATCTCAGCCCAAAAATCCAAAGTCCAAAAATACTTACTGAAATTCAGAACACTATGATTGTCTAATGCCTTTATACCTTTGAGAAAAATTCCGATTTTTCTTCCTTAAACATTCCTTATGCTGTCATGAATTCCATTTTTGCAACTTTTATCCCTAATAATGTTTAGCTACCATTAAAGTAAAAAAAAAAAAAAAATCTGTCTGAAATAATAAAAAAGGATCAATGTTTGTTTCCAGCACAGGTTCTTTGACATGAAAGTGGCTATAATGCAGGAAAATGTTTCTCACTACACACTGAACAATACTACCTCTTCAATAAGTAACACTAAAATTTTATTTCAGTATAGTTGTGTTTATGAAACTAATTTTCACCACTGCTAAAAATTATTACTGCCTTAAGAGAGTAACTCTAAAGGAGAAAAATTTTTCTCTCCAAGGGTAAAACATATATATATGGATGTGTACATATACATGCACAGAGCAGTAGATAGGACTCCATAAATGAAGCTGTATTTGAAACTCTTGCTTATTAGTAACTAGCTTTCAAACTTCCCAAATAAACTAGTGTGTGTTTCACATACCATACAGTTAGTTTCACTTATATAAGAAAGTCTAGAGGTTTTGCCTTTGGTGTTAATTTCAGATTTTAATGTATGTTTTGGAAAAAAAGATTTTCATTCAACCTACCCTTAAAAGTGAGTCAAGTAACTTGTGACACGTTGAGGAAGATCTTTGAAATCTGCACAGTCTTTCTTTTAAGAGGCTTTAACAACTCACAAGAAGTTTGCAACATGCACCTGTTAAGAGGTTAACTGAGCATGCCTGTCCCGGTTACACACACAAAACTGCTGAGTTATGGGCCAATACTGACACTTTTCCCCAATGTCAGTAGCAGAAGAATCCCAAGTCTGGGAAGGTTTAGCCTTAACTATAAAAGTTCAAAACCATTCCTGTATTAACTACAAAAGCATTTTAAAAGCACCCCAGTGAGGCCAACAGGCTCGTCGCATGGCTACTCACACCAAAACTATAAGCAAGCTAATGCAGCCAGCAAGCAGCAGCCTGCGCTGGCAGACAAGAGGTTCTAACAATAAAATATAAGCAACTGAATTCCAAAACCATCGCGTAACATGTGCAAGCTGCTGCAGCGTCCCTTCAGGCACATGTTTTCTTAGGATCCAAAGCAACTCCAGCAGTTAGAATTTCCCCCCCCATGCATTAGTCATCTAAAATGTGAAAAGCTCCAAGTGCATCTTATTATCTACAAAATCTAAAAAAACCCCATAAAATGCCAATTCAATATATTATTTTTAGAAAGAAACCAGGGGATACAGCTTTGCAAATTTCTACTCAGTATGGGGCATTAAACAGTTTAGAGAAGAAGGAAAGCACGTAAGTAAAATACTGTCCTAATTTGGGGGACACCTAAGTATAGTGATAGATTTCTGCAGTTAGATTTAATGGCAATATACTACAGTTTTGATGAATAATCTGCACACTCTGCACATAGCGAAAAAGAAATCCTGGGTTATACTCTTAAAACTTCCCCATTATTACAAGAAAACTAAACTATTGTCTTAACTTTAACCTCACAGAAGGAAGGTTTTAATAGAAAAAAAATATCTTACAAATAATTCCTGAAACAACCATGTTTTATATGCAAGTAGAACTTCAATTCTATTCCACAAATATTTAAAAAGTTTAGATGGAAGAAAAACATGCTCTGAGAAGTCTCCCTCACTGAACAACACATTCTCATGCATTAGAATTATTTTACTTTGAAATAAATTCAATTGACAGAAAAATGCCACTACTGTACAAGCAAAAGGCAACAAGTGAATGATTTAAAAGCAAGAAAATAGAAAATCACACTTGAATTGATGCTCTGGAATTAAAAAAACCAAGCCAAAAATCCAAGCTCATCATGAAAGAAAGGGTTAGAATGACATAAGCAGAAATCTTGCTTTTAAAAAGAGGTAAAACAATGTAGTAAAATGAAATTAAGTGCCAGCCAGACAAATACAAATGAACACCTAAAGGAAAAAACCAAAAATATAAAAATACTACAGGATAGCAACAAGCCTCATACATGCTCTGAATGCAGCGCCACATTCCTCAAAGAACCAATAAAGTGTGATCCTGGGTAGTTCAAACCAACAATTCTGTTCCTGCACAATAAACATCTCCAAACTGAATTTCCCCCTTTGTTGAACAGCCTGCACACCCCGAGGGGAGTCTCGGAAGCTTGTCGGTAGAAGAGAAATGGAAGGTGGGCATGAGCAGGTTTTTCAGTTGCATAGAGGCAATGTTCTTCCTTTAATTACTGAGGTGGGAATATTCAAATGGGGTGCTGTATTTTGCCTTGAAGCAGTGTTTGAGCATTACTTAGCAACAAATACCACAGGAAAGGTCCAAGCTGAAAAATTTTATTTACCTACTTCCACTGTCTAAAGCTTCAAAAGGGATCGGGAGAATTAATTAATTACTCTTGAGAAACATCCTTTATCCATCAGTTATCTAACTTTGCCCACCTACCTGACCTAATGGTAAGCACTTGTAAAGTCAAAATAAGAAAAGTTATGTAAACTAACTACTTCAGAAAATCCTTCTTGATTCAAATGCTTTCTCTGATCTAATCACAACTCAGTGGATTAAAAATGCATCTAAGGAGCTAACATTTTTTTAAACAAGAAAACCATCTCTACCCTCTTAAGTCTGCAAGTATAATACTCTTGAAGAGCTAACCAGGAAGAGAGCTGGGGAGATGAAGCCAGCATGTGGGAAACCTGCAGCAAAACCCTAGTGGCTAACTGAATGACTACAAAGACTTTCTAGCAAATAATTCTTCCTTTCTGCAGGGTCAGTGGAAAAGTCAATGAGGAATCCTCCTTACCTTGAATTACTGACTTTTTTCAGTCAGTAGTAAATTCCTATCTTTATTCCACACTATCTAGTGACAAGGTGTGGAATGACAGCATTCCAAGACTTCTCAGAAAAAGATTTCAACACCTCGAGTCCTCGACAGTATTTCAGAGGAATGCAATGGCTAATGCAGGACTCGAGAAAAAAAAACCGATAGCAACCCATCACCATTCCAAAAAAAAGAATGTACTACAGAGGTGATTTCAGCCTCATAACGAAGAGTTGGGATTTTCTAGTAGTGACTGCTGAATGAAGTTTTAAAGCAACAATATGTAAAGAGATTGTTGATTCAAGGGATTTTTGTCTAAGGGACGTCTGCTGTAGAAGAGATGCAGTATGAACAGTCTCATATTCACAGTTTTTTTTCCTAAGCTAATGAGTTTTTCACCCTTCTCAACTCTCACTCTGTGGTTAACACTTTTATCTTGGATTAAAGCGGTATTTCACAAAGATGCTCAATTCTGTAGGTGGGTGTATCATTAGGCTTCCTATATGTGTGTCACTAGCATTTAAAGGAGACAGCCACTGTTATTTGGAGCAACTACATCCAAAGAGAGTAAAAAGTAGTAACACACATGGACCAGGAGCATGTCGGGACATTCTATCCATTGCCTTCAAATAAACACATTTATCATAGTTGCCTCCAAGAATCACATTTATCATATAGGCCTCCAAGAAGGCTATAAACGATGGAACCACTGCACTACAAAAATTGTTCGGTTTGAACTCCCATTTTTCTGGGGTGAGATGACAAGTGCTGAGTTGTTAGTAAATCAGGCGTGTCAAAAACTGCCCTCAGTACACACAAGACAAGGTATAGCACTGTTTTCAATGCTGAAAACAAATTCTCTCTCTTTACCAATTTTTTTCCCAAAGTATCTGCAAATGCAAATGTTTTACCATCTACCATTTCTTACATGTTGCCTTCTATTCAGAGAGGAATTGGATGTTAAAAGCTCTAGATATTTTACACAAAATGCCCACTCTTTGAGTAAACCAAGCATATCACACACATACACACAGAGAAACTCTACGAATTCCCAAATATCAAACCAGCAATTACAAACATGTAATATGTTATATGATGCTGCTAGAAGTCAAGCTGTGCCTTTATGAAAATATGTGTGTAACTGATATCTAAGAGGCACTACCTCTAATCAATACTAACCAAACCTATAATGTCTCAAGTGAGACACAGCGCATAGATTTATAGACACTACTTAATGTCCACTACCAGTTCCCTAAAAACAGAATCCTAATTCCTGCACAGTATTTTTGGAATCACTAAGTGCCTGAATGAACTACCAAATTGGCAATGTTTCAAAAAAATCACTCAACTATGCGAGAGACCAGAAGTACCTTCAAGTTAAACAAAGTTTGACAATTCTATGACAATTATTGAAGTCAACTGTCTGCCTATTTAGTGGATATGGAGTGAAAAGTCTGCAGTATATAAGGTTACCGATTGCTTTTTCAAAAAACCTTTATTTTAAAAGCACACCTGGTACCTAGTAAATAAAGTTAAGGACCTGTTAAGAACTGCAGTGAAGAGTTTGTTCTTTACAGATTGCAGCAAGTCTGAGTTGAGGAAGTTCTGACAGATGCAAAATGTACACCTGTTGCAGGCGCACATACAGCGTAACCGGGCATGGCTGCGAAAACACACAGAAGGACAGGAGTTGAAATCTTGCTCATAAAATCAGGTGCACATTAGGCCTGTGCCACAACCAAGAGAGATTTAGGAATAAAAGGTACATTTGAATGAGTAAGGAGAGGAGAAAAAAAAAAAATAAATACACTGGGGAAGCAAGGGTACAACTACAGCTGTGCAGAATTTTAGGGTTAGATGTTCTACGTCTTGGACATTTTGGCGTTATCACCACACGCAGATCTTAATAGCAAAGCACAAACATGAACGAAAATGTTTGCTGAATTTATTTTTTTGTACAGAAAGCATCTAAAGGCTTCTGAGTATGTCTGCACAGCAATAGATAACACCCCTTTTTCAAAGGAAAGAAAGCCACATTTTCTACCGCTTTGAATGCACACTTTACAAAGTGACGGTTACCTCTACTTTTCCCACCCTAACAAACACACATGCTTGGAAACTAAGGGAGAAGCAGGAATATTGATATGACAAGACATTTGGTCAGTGCTACACTTTAGTGATTTCCCATTATTCCAGTGCTATAAAATAAATACGAGAGAACAAAAACAAAACAAAAGCTTTACAAATCTAATTCACTTTCAAATACATTTTTTTTAAAATCCTATTATTTTGGGTGAAAGTGACATTAGTTCTATTTAATTTAAAGCAAATGTCAGCTGTCATACTAGACTCCATCTGCTGTAATATTTATGTAGTTCAACACCATATTAAAAGCTCCACCCACCAAAAAAAGAGATGCAAAGTGAGCTTAGCAACAGTGAGATGTGTAGTGAAGAAGAATGTCAACTGAAGTATCTTCTATCTGAAGCCCAAAAGGTGTTTATACATTTTATTTAAAAATATAAGATCTATTAGACTAATGAACTGAAGCATAGTAATAAACACCCTGAAAAGAATTTAAAAAGCTTCAAGCAGCACATGGGGGGAATTGTTGTTCATTGAAGAGTGTGTTTACTTGTAATTAACTGTCAAGTTGAGCTATTAACAATGATTACAGTACAACTTCTTCACAAGATATTAATATGAACATACTTAGTGATGCATCCACAGTAAGGACAGGACAGGACCCTAAATATTAAGAGGAGCTGGACGAAGTAGTGTATTCTTTAAAAAATACCTTAGCAACAACAGCTGATATCCAACACACATGCTGGATACGTACCAACTTTCTCAATCTGAAATAATTTGAAGATTCTGCTCATGTCACTTATGTCTCTCTGTTGCTAAATCTCAGTGAGGCAGTTCCATCCTCATGGCTAACAATGACATGCAGTGGTAAAGTGTGTGTGACCCATGCAATATGAAAAATATAATAGTTCAAGTACTTACGGATACATTGCCATAGTTGTCAGTTTAACAAAGATATCTTTACTGGGCACATCAACCGTATTGCAAGTAAAGGCTTGAGGTGGAGGCATTTTGTGTTTTCTGCAGAATTCAGCAGGAGAAATACTATATTCCTGTCTAACTTCATGCAAGTCAGACTTGGCAGCTACCACTAAGCATGGTATTCTGCTATCCATGAAGTGCTGCTGCAAATTTTAAGCAAAAAGTAAAAGAAACAGAGTGAGATACATTCAACCTGGAATAGCTTGAGTGGAACTGTTTGCAGCAGCATTAAGATATATTCATTGCACTGAAGTCAGGCCTTTCTAGGAGCAGGATATCTTATATAGACAAGTAGATATTAGCTTTATATGAATAACAAAACTGCATTTTTAATGCATCGGCCATATATAATCAGAATTAATAAATGAAAGGTCTTTTAAACACTAGAACTTCTGTATTGGCCAGTAACTGACACTGAGTATTTTGTCAGTGAAAAGCTATATAAATGTAAAGGTTTGTATATAAATTATACAAACCTTAAAAATCCTGGCACAGTACTCAAAGGACTTGGGGTTACTGACATCATATACCAAGCAGACAGCATCGCATATGGTCTCAGCATCAGTTAAAAAATCAGAGTCACTGACATCATGTAGCTGGAAAAAAGATGGTTGAAGAAGGAGAAAAGCTTTGTCATTATGTAGTCAAAGGAATTTTATAACCTTTTTTTCCTCAATTTTTATGGCTCATTTTTATGTATCCTTAGAACTAGTGGACTGACAATGGGCAGAATTAATGAAAAAGGAATAGTAGGAATTTACTATACAGCCAACATATGTGAGCTGTTAATATCACATCTGCAGGCAATCACAACCTCAGCATAAAAAGTTACATTTACTTTAACACAAAGTCTTAGATTCCCACAGAAACTAGCATTCATCCTACAGAGGAAAACCACAGAGCAGAGGACTAGATCCTGGAAAATAAAGAAAGGTATCATGTTATCATAAAGAAAAACTACAGTGGAATGAGCTTTAAAGAAAGTATTTCACCCACCGAAGATTAACTTTAGCCACCCTAATCACCTTACATGACAGATTCTTCTTTACTGAAAAGGTAGATTGCTTGCTGATAATCTATCATATGTTATAATTTGATCCCCTGCAACATAAGCGTAATGGACTGCGGTATGTACAATTTAGGTCAAAGTTTCAAAAATAACAGGTTCTGGATATGTTCAGTTTATAGTATTAGCAATACGTAAAACCAAAAGCTACTTGAGCCAGAAAAGAACTGGGGGGGGGGAGGGGGGGAAGGGAATCCACGTTTATGAAGAGACAATTAAAACAGAAATTTGTTTGCAGAAGGCTCTGAATAATTCACTGAATTTTAAGACTACCCAGTCATACGCAAACAATAACGAGGCAACCTTACCAGCAAGTATTTTTCCTGTCCATATACATAGATTGTATTAATGGCATAGTACGATTTGTGCTCTGCACGTATTTGCCTCTGTCTCTGAAAAAAGCAGAATTTCATGTTAGACCACAGCAACTTGCCCCTTTAAGTTAGACTTGAACAGATGTTTTACTCTATTTATTAATGAAAGTTATAGTAATCTGTGATTTATTTTGCAAGTAAATGCATAGCTATAATCCACGACATACAATTATTGCACACAGTAGCCATTTGTCTCTTTGCTTAAAAAAAAAAAAAAAAAAA
>NW_015090778.1:1100078-1106391 GCF_001431845.1 Calidris pugnax | reverse complement strand
TCTAATGTAATCTTTAGCACAGCAGATATGCAAAGACTTTCTTCTCTCTGTACCCCGAAGTATTTTGTTAATGCACCACTTTCCACTAAACCAACTGCAAACAGATCTTTAAGTTAAAGTTATGGCTGTTCATCTGTAATCTGTTACCTGGATTAACTTAAAAAAAAAAAAAAAAAAAAAAAAGCCCTCCCCAATAACTCTATATTCCCCTCATAGAGCTCTGCAAACTCAATAATAATAAGTAAAGCTCTAAGACCAATTGGTTTTGCTGTTTAACCTTAACTCAAAAGCAGGTATAGCTCAATATAAGCAAAAAGTTTCTTACTAATAGATTTCTTCCAAGAAGAGCCTGAAGAACTCCACTTTTCCCACAGCCTTTCATTCCAACAACATTGCATCGGAAAACATTTCTCTGAGTCTGTTTTTTCTGGAGGTCTATCTTTTTATCTCTCGTTACTTTTGAAAAAACACAAATATTTTTCACAAGATGTACGTGCATGTATGTACGCAAACACATGAAATAATTGTCCCCATACATTAAAATGCATACAAAACAATAAAAAATATTAAAGGGTTGACTTGAGCAGAAAAAGGAATATAAGTGGAAAAAGACAGACCATTTGTTTAAACAATTTACTCTTGAGCAGATTTCTAAATTTAAATTCCTAAGTTGTGTCAATTTTTTTTTGAAAAATTACCTGTAATTGCTGATGCTTGAGATTCTTGTTCTGCAAGTATTGAATAGCCTAAATAACCCAGGTACTCCAGGCAACGCTGTACATCTAAGTATGTGGTTAGTCTAGTGGAGAGGACAAAAAGAAGTTTCTAAATTTTTAACATCTGTGATACCAACTCCTTACGCTACTGACACAATTTTTTCCTCCTATGTCCAGACTGACATGACAGAAGTACTCCTGGCACTACGTAGTACTGAAGGACAAAAGTACTCTGAAAGTAAATGGTGGCAACTTGATCAATCTTAATAGTCAGCAAAACACTACAAAGGCAATACTTGCTGAGGCCTATCAACCTACACCGTATTTTTCCCCTCAGCAAATAATGTTTACCTCATTTTTCATTATTTTCAATAGGAAAAAACCTCATTATTGAACACCATTATTCATACCATCTCTAAAGAGCAGAACAACAGAAATAAATATTTCAGCAAGTTTCAGAGAGATTTTCATATTTTGAAGTGACACTTCTTCATAGTTAGCACTAAATACTGGCCAAATCCTGAAGAGGTTGTAATGATCGTCTGAAGATCAGGCCACTGGATGGCTATAAAAACTTGACTGCTTGGGTTGATTTTCAGCTATTAAATTTCCATTATTTCTACTAGATTTTCAAGAGGATTCTACAAACGTATTATCAGACCCAAAGTTCTCAAATACTAGAATGTAATGTATCACACTTACGTCCACTGAGAGAGAAACCCTTGGTATGTAATCCACCCCCTTTCATTTGTACAGACAGTGTTGTTAACATCAGGCCCCCATGGCATGTAAGGGAAGACTTTGAACAAATCTTTCAATTCCTCGGGAGACAAAGCACAATCTCTATCCTGAAAATAAGTATACGATATCAGACATAAATCACTTAATTCATGTCTCTTCTAAACTGATATTTTCTTGCTGTACACTTGCAAGATTCAAGAAATTGAGCTGCTTTCTTTTTAAACATTTTTCATGTTTTTAAATAAGATAAAATACATGAACTAGTTAAAAAAATGGTGCTACTACTATAACTGCCAACTCTCCTTGTAGACAGAAATACAAATAGCAGGCCAGTTTTCACCGCATAGCTTAAGCCTGAGCCAGTTTCTGAATGAAATGACATAATGACAAAAACCCCACATTTTTTGCTAGCAAAATTGCTAGCAAGTAAGGCTCTTAAATATAAGGGGGGACACACACTCAAATGAGAAGCTTACCAAATCATGCTTGTCAAAAATACTTTGAAGAAACAAGTATGCATGATGATTTAATTCTGTTGTGCAGTCTGGAGGAATTTTTAGCCTGTTTATTGAAAAGAAAAACATACAAGAAGCTTTAAGTGTGTTTATGAAATATAGAATATTAAAACTCAAAATATAGACTTTTTAAATTAAAACATTTGGTTTTAACATAAAGGTTTTTGACCTTTGCATTTAGCATTAATAATTTGTGTTTAAAGAAATCTAAGAGCATATTCTTTATTAGGAATGCTATAATTATGACTGTCTTTATATTACATGATATATAGAAATATAGCAATGAGCCTTTTGTTTGGTTGTTTGTTTATTGTGGGTTTGTTTTGTTTTGGTGGGTTTTTTTAACAGAAAATTATGTAGTTACATTGTTGAAAACAAGCCACAGAGTTGGTCAATTTCTTAACTGTTTTATTTGGGGATTTTCAAAGGATCTCAAGTGCTTTTCTCATTTGTTGCCATGTACAGTAAGCAATCACTCAGATTTATGTTCCAGTTTTGTATTGAGTCTCTTTCGCCATCTTTCTTATGAAGAGAGAGAACAGTACATGGTTTGGCACAAGAGACAGGAGTTCTTGCTTTGTAGTTTTCAGCCACATGAAGATTTTGGCTGGTAGGTCATAAGTAAGGGAGATATTTGACCTAACAATGCATTAAATAAACACTACAATAACCCCTTCTTCCTGCCAAAGCAGGGTGGCAGCATAAATTAAATGCATGTAAGACAAGCAAAGCTAAAATAAGCGATACATACGGAGGAAATAAGTACTCTGGTGTAAGCTCTAAGTCATCGTCATATCCAAAGCGACGCAACACAGTCCAAGTTGTTTCATGCCTTCCTCGCTGAATGAAAAGTGTGTGTAGAAAAAGAAAACCTAAAAATAAAATAATGAGATCTTAAGGCCCTGAAGTGCTTTATCTGCTACAAGTATTTTTAATAGACTCAGTATCAGACTGAAAACAAAAAATTTTGAAATACACATTCAGATTTTAAACCTCCTGGGAGAGGAGGTTTACATTATTTATGTAGACTGAAGGTTCAGAAATCATGTTATTTGTGAAAGTGACCTTCAAAGAACTGTTTCCTTAAAATAACCCACTTGGTTTGCTGTTGTTTGCTTCTTTCAGTACTAGCATATACTAGCATATACTTAGCTGTATGAAAATAAAGACAACAATATCAACAATTTAAAACAGTAAGCCTTAGCAAGAAGCCTGGAGAGCAGTCTCATGGAAGACTGCCTTTAGTTTTCCTGTACCAAAATAACTGGGTTGGATTTTTGTTTAGCACTTTCAAGAGCTTAATGAACACTGAGATTTCACTGTTTAGTAAGGCTATGCCTTGAGATTCCCACTCTTTACAATTTCTCACAAGTCCTATTTCATATGTAAGCTCCACAAGCAAAGCAGCTACGTTGATGCTCAGGAAGAAAATGTTTTTTCTCCGTTCACTTTTGCCATATGCTCTGAGCAAATCTGTACAACATAGCTGTTAAAACACTGACAGACACCACACCTTGCTGACAAGTGTTGCAGCCAGTGAGCCTAGAGAACAGATTAATCTAGGAGACAACCCCTTTCGAATCAGTAGACTTATCTGGATTCCAACCTCTGTAATGAGAAGTAAGAAAGACCTTATTTTATTCATCCTGTTATTCCCCAGTTTAATCATCCTTTGATATGATAGTGCTGCTACACCCAGCTCTCCTAGTCTAAAAGAATCAAGATAGAGAACATATTCCAAAAGACTAGCTTTTCAATGTAAGAATCAACTGTACAAAGACACATCTTTTAAGAGTAAAATAAGGCTTACCTTTTAATGTTAATCCATTATCTGCAACTCCATCACTTAGGTTTTTCCTGACAACATTCTTTACATCTTCCAAAGCTTGAGGTGCCAATGGTGTATTAAAACAAATTCTCTAACAAAAACAAACAAAAAACCCATGTTAGGACCACTGGCTAAGCTGGACAAACAGCACGTTCTGTATGAGATAGTCTTAAACGTTCTGATAAACTAGTAAAGGACAATCTCATTTCTTAGTAGAAATAAGGGCATACAAACTTTATTTTATTCTTAAATACAAGCATTGGGGGTTGTACACTTAAGTAGATTCCCTTTTTTATTATTTTGCTCTTGGACTAAAACTTGAACAATGGTTAGAAATAAAATTAATACAATTTCCATTTTTACAGATCCACCCTTTTAAGCTGCACTTGAGACTTTTAATATTTTGACGCGATTCCCTTACAATTCACCGTACCACTGTTCCTTCAAAAACAATCACTTGTTTTTCTAGAATTATATAGTTTAACTATTAAGCCTTATTAACTTCCATATTAACTTAAGGAAAAGATAAGCAAAAGAGTTACCTGAAAGAAGTTAAGCTCTGCATCATTGAGAGTACCATCATTATCCTGATCAGAAATTCTAAAAATGCGAGTGAGCGCTTTAATACAGGCAGGTTTCATCTAAGGAATAAAAGAAAGCTCAGTATCTTTCTAGGCCTGAAGATAAGAAGATTACACTGAATGGCATCAGACAACTCAGTCACATAGAAACAAATACTGGCCTTCATTTTACAGTTTTAGATTGGAAAAATTCATACACACATACACAATAAGAAGCAAGAGGAAACAAAATCCGGATCTAGCAAATTTATGTCTATATCTTTAAAGCAATTATTCCATATTGTTAAGTCTTTCTATCCAATTATTAGAAGAGCCTCAAATTCTTCACAAGCTGAAGGTGGCACTGCTTAGTTATGAGAAAAAAAATCAGTTCTCTAAATTCTTATTGCTACAGAAAGCTTTAAAAAATGCAAACGAATAATTTTTTTTTTTCCCTAAGCATTTTTTGGTGGGAAAAAAAACCAACACCTTGCAATCCTAGTGCATTGCAAAAATCAACAGCTCTAGAACTACAGTCAACTCTTTCTAAACAAGCACACTATCTCTATTCACCATTTCAACTACGGCTTCAGAATGCTTCAAACTTCAAATACTGAAAATCTTCACAGAGCTCATTCATCTACCAGGCAAAGCATTGATGACTATCTCTATGGCAAAAGAACTGCTGGGATACCTTCTGAGTGAAGGAAAACAGACAGTGATAATTCTCTCCCAACACCTACAGTGATGATGGACTCTTCTCTTCACAGAGGTCACACAGATTGCATAGAAATTAGTTTTGGAAAACCAAAAAGATTTCAGCACAACAATTTTATTACACCATTACTAACTCGTAAAGATGATTCTGATGAAAGAAATCAAAACAGGGTTATTCTCTGATTCTCTACTTAACTAAGTAGTTATGGTTGAAGCAACTTTCCTACTGCCCAATACTACACAGGGGTTACGTTTAGAAATTTTATTTGTATTTGCACATGAAATTATTGGCTTTTTAAAATAACAAAACATACTCCTTCATAATATGCTCAACTAACTACCTGTGATACTTAAAAACCCGTGATACTTAAGAAACATCACTTCTTTCTTATCCCCTTTGCCAAAGTTTCACAATATGCTCAGTAATTTTCTTTCCCTTAAGTCATCTGGCATATTTTCCCTGAAATAAATGGAGTTACTGTGAAATGTATATCTAAAGGAGAACCGAGCACATGATTTTGTTCACATAGCACTTGGCTTAAAGCCATTTCCAAAGCTTCTCATTTTACTTAGCAACAAAACACGGGCAACAAAAAACTGTCTTCATTGTTTTGAATGAAGAGGAAAGACAGATTGGATTAATACAACATAAAACAATCACCATCGTTCTGGAATATAATGCTTGACATTTAGGGGAAGGGTGGTGATAAGGGAACACACTAAGAAAAGCAAAATCCACTGAAAAGGAAAAGAACAGGGAAGTGATTAACTTCCCACCCCCATATTATTTGTTTTTAGAATCTACATATAAATACCTCTTTCTCCTCTGGGCAATAAAGAGGACCTGTAGGATGTAGAACAGCTTTCTGTGCATAATAAAATAGCTCAGATATATTCTTCAAGTTTTTGGCTGAACACTGAAAGAGAAATCCTTATATTGATTAGATAATTCTTGACTATTTGGTGATTTCTTTGAAATTTAAGCAAACACCAAACTTTTAAAGATCTAGCCCCCTCTTGTGGGTACAGTGCTGTTTTGGAAAAAGACATTTATCCTGTGTACCTGTTCAGTAATTAATAAAGGTGGTCTCATTACCATTTGCTGTCATACCAAGAATAGCAAAATCAGAAAGCTGTATCTACTTAAAAAAAAAAAAAAAAAAAAAAAAAAACAAAAAAAAACCCCAAAAAACCCAAAAAAAAAAACCAAAAAACCCACCCAAGGCCAACTCTCAC
>NW_015090778.1:1062028-1100023 GCF_001431845.1 Calidris pugnax | reverse complement strand
TCTAATAAAAAAAAAAAAAAAAAAAGAAGCATATCCACAAATATTAATCCAATTTTTAATACTGTGCAGACATCTGTCAGGCTTAGTATTAAATTTAAAACACTTGCTAAAGGCAAGGATGTGAGGAGGCACTAAATATTAGAGGAATTTGGCAGTAACATTTGACTATATAATAGCGTAATCTTCTCTAAAGAGAAATAACATATAAAGTCACCAAGATAATGGCTTATATTTGAATATTTTTTTTTAAATAATACCACCTTTGCTATTAAAAAGTTGCCATACATGCGTGGCAAGAATATATTTTTTGTTACTCTTTCTAATTTCATAAATTCTTGCATACCTCTACACATGTTTCTATCTCTGTATACTGATTCATAATGGGAAGGATAGTTTCCATACTGCTATATTCCACTAGATCAGACTTGTTTCCAACTAATATAAGAGGAAGCCTGGAAACAAAAAACAAAACAAAACAAAAAGGTTAAGAGCTTTAAAGACAAAGGGATAAAAAGATCTGTCTTAATTTAGCATTCTGCCTCCCACCAGAAGCCATTATATTATTTTCATGATGTAATTAAATATCACTGGCAGCCAACAGGCAAAATTGATAGCAGTTTGAAGTAAACTGTAAACACTTAAGACAGAAGCATACTTCGTGTTGATACTGCAAAATACACACAATTAAACACAAAAGTAACTAATCATATTGTTATTATACAAAACCAACATCAGTAGAAAAGCTATACAGACCATGTAGCCAAAACCAGCGATACCATAACAAATATAAACACACCTGGTAAAAGCCGCCCATGAAATTCAAAATACATAGCATTGCTGGCATATGTAACAGACCTACATACTTTAAATCTCTTGTTGCTTGGACTTCTTATAGAAACTTTAAGTTTAGAATTTGATTTTCTTAAACAATTAACATCCTCAACACTGTCCATTGACACCCATCGATGTGCAGCCTAATTCACACTTCTCATCTTTACTTATGCACCTGCTATCTTTGTCTGTCCTTTCATTGATGAGAGGAATCCATCGACTTGTTACCTAAAGTGGGATTAAAAACAAAAATGAAAAATACATTTTCAAATTACATTTTCAAATTTCACATGACTAACTTGTGCACAAGTTTGACTACAACTGCTACTGCTTCTTTCCCAAGAAGGTACACATTTACCCCACAAAGAAGGAAACAAAAACTGGAGACGATTAATGAGCAACTTTCTCAGGTGACTGAAATGACTAAAAACTCGGATGTTGCAATGGACCAGAAGCAATAAGACACCTATGTGATCTCTTAACAGCTTGATCTCAAACACTGTCTACTGCATTTCACATGTCTAATACAGTTTTCAGCTTGCCAACAATTAACAGTGCAGAAGTTACAGCTCAAGCAGTAACTGGGTAAAATGTGTTACCATACCTTATCAATAGAATTCTTGTTGTTAACAGCATATACTATACAAATCACATTCGCCTAAAATGAAAAGAAAGGAAAGGCATGGGATTCCACTCTTTACAGACTCTAAGAGCAACAGAGACAATCAAGAACCATACGTAACACCAGAGTAAGAACAGCTCCACCATTAGTCAAAAACTGTGCCCCTGACTTGTTTAAGATACTTGTAGCCTGAACAACAGCTTAAACCAAATAATTTATATGTTGAGAAGTGCCAAAAAGCCTGACTTGCAGGCTTACGGCTGCAAGACATTCACAGCTTGTGCCTGCAGAAAGGCTATCAAGAAATCTAAACTGAAGAATCATTATTTGCAGCCTCCACTCAAGTACCAAACTCAACGCCAGAAATGGAACACACACCATGACAGACTGTACAGAAAATGCACAAAGGTGCTTAGAAAAACCTGACAATAGGAAACAGAAGGAATCATAAAATTATGAAGAATCCTGTGCTATTTGTAAATACAATAGCACAACATGACAGAAAGAAGTGAAATGGATCTCTCCAGGGTAGGATTATTTCTTTAAAAAAAACTGTGAATCCCTTGGCCTACTGATTAAAAGGTATTTAAGCCTGTCCTTTCCCTTGGAGGACCAAAGCTTTAGCACAATTCACCAACACAGTGGCAGTACTTAATTTTCTTAAATAGACTATACTATAGCAGAGGGCACAAACCAAACCAAAATGAAATGCCAAGCAAGAAAAAGCAAGAGAGGTCTTTTTTTCTTCAATTCAAACTGAAGCCCATCTAATACAGAGAACTTAAAAGGAAAGATTGCTCCAAAAGCAGAAACTATTGTCTAGTAAATGCTAAAATACACTTACCTGTGATATTTCATGGTAAAGCTGCTCATCACTTTGCTCTGCTTCTACATTCAATAGAATAAGGCATTCATTAATACTAACCATTTTTGCAAAGAAAACTGAAAAACTTAAGAAACTGAACTAGGGTATTTCACAATATTCGTAAGATAGCCCTGTGAAAGTTCTTGTTATTTAATTGAAATGTCTTTTTATAAAATGCAATAAAGACTGCTTCTGCTGCAACAATAATTAAATTGATCCATTAACTTACAAAACAGAAACAGTGTGGCACACAAGTTTTTTTTAGCAGCTATTTTAAAGAGGAATAATCAAATTTGTAGACAGGTTCTCCCTGGAATGAGTCATGGTTGGCATCCCCCTACTTTTATCAACATAATAAGTAGCAACGTAGTTCTATAATGTAAACTTTTACAATAGAACATGGGATATATTAACTTTATTCCTGTGTTGATGATTTTTTATTTTAGTGAGACCAAGCTTCTCTTAACTGAATCTATGAAACATTTCATTCAATAGAAAGAAAAACTCACTCCACATAGATTTAAGCTTAAGTCCAAGAAAAAAAACAACGCATTATTTCTTTGCTCCAAATAGGTAAACACACCACAGATATTTCCTCAGCAGGGGTGGGAGAGAGAAGACAGGAAGGAATCTGCTAACGTGGCCTAATTGGCTGTCACTATAAATGGTGGAAGGGTTTTTCTAGCTGTGCAACAGTTACATATATTTATGATAGCATATGAACCTTGATACCGAGCCTATTTATCTATTCAGTAAGGTCAAGGAGATTAAAAATATACCAAAACCCAAAAATACAAAATATGAAACTGAAAAAGGATAAGGTGTTCAAATGTAGAAAGTTAGAAAGAGAGAGAATATAAGGTACATAGTCTCCTGCATCTTAGTAATTTCTTCACTGAAAAAAAAAAAAACAAAAAAAAGTTTTGAATTCTATGAATGTATTTACCTTTGTCTGAACCTGTAAATATGTCCATCACACAAAGAATGCCAAGTTCACTGGAACATTGCTCTGACTGTCTTTCATGGAGGTACCAAAGCAGTTAATGTTAGGCTTTGAATTAGCAGGACCAGCCTTCACCATCTGATTTAGTTTTATCCCATGATTTTCTACTTTAATCTAGTCTTTTCCTACGTGTAGCTGTGGTCCCACACCAGTATGACTGTTAAAGAGGCTATTGAGTTAGACAAACAATTCCATACCAAATCAGTCAAACAGTAACGGTATTGTGTAGTCCTTACCTGAATAATCCACTATGTGGGTTGGCACTCTTTCAGGGGTGACGTCAGCTGGAATGGTGATTTCTTCAGCACGTGGTGGAACCTTGGGTTGTAAAGAAACAGCAAGAAAAAGCCTTTAAAGATAATCCAGAAAATTCAGATGGTCGAAAAAGTCATATACTGTACTACACTTGTCAATTAGTCAGCTTTAAATAGAACAGCTTAGTAGTAGTTCAAGTACTTTGGGGATTTTTTTTTTTTTGCAATGTACTGAAAGTCACTGCTACTTTCTCATCTTTATTGATCTACTTACTGAGTAAGGAACTTCCTGTATGTCTTGCAAGAAAGCAATGTTGTTAAAGGATTCATTGAATAAGAGTGAAAAACATAAACAAACCCTGAATTGCAATTTACTTTAAACAAAAAAGTCATGCAAGTAAAAGTTCTAAAATTTGGGGGGGTTATCAAATTCAACCAATTACTTCAAAGGGCTACAACATTCTTTAGCAGGAGAGTAACATCAGAGTTAGCACGACATTATTGACAAACTAAATACTGTTTAGTCTATGTTTAAATGTTTTAATTTTTGCAGAAGGTATCCTGATACCACTCCTGCTGAAATCAGTACAAGAACTTCCCCTGAGAACAGTGCATGAGTTGTTAAACAAAAAAAATAAAACATTCAAGATACAGCAGACAAGCATGACAAAATACAAATCTCAATTCTTACATAACCATAACCTGACAACTTCCCTGCTTATGACAGAATGCTAAACATTACGTTCAGAAAAGCCTGCAAAGCAAAACATGATACTAATAAAAAGCATGTTCTGCAAAATACTGTAAACTAGCTATGATCGCTGGCCAATTCTTCCAGAGAACACGAATCCATATTCAGGAAGAATCAATTGAAACCTAATTTTAATGAAAACTTCCTGCAAAGCTATTTATTGCCCTTTACCTGCTGACACTGAACTTTCATGATGCTTTTGTTTTCTTTTATTAAAAAAGGGAAAAAAGAAAAGCCAATTACCGGAAGAATGGCTCTTTGTAACGCTTCAGGCTCTACTTATATCTTCATGGAGAATGACTACTGATAATACCCACTATATTAAACACCACTTCAAAGTCTGAAATGTCTGTTACACATACCCAATAGCTTCGACCTGCATGACTAACCTGCAGGATTGTACGTGTCTCTTTCAGCAGTTTATATAGGATGCAGTATTTTTTAACAGTTACTTCTGTAATTTCAGACAGAATCTGTGTTCTATATAAATGATGCTTTTTCTCTTAACATGAATTTAGGGAAATATTCTAGATTACACAGCAGAAAGAAGATGAGAGGTGAATAGAGGCCTAATATTCATTAAACACATCAACAAAAAACCTGTCAAAGGAACCGGTCCCTAAACAGTTTAAGAACAAACAGAAACTGGAGCTCCTTTTTACCTGTAAGGTTTGGAACTAAATTCAATTACGGTAACAATCTAAACCTGACTCATGAACTGTGGTAACCTACTGATTTGCATTAAACACAGTGCAGTGTAGATTCAAAGAGCAGCACATGATGTCTATTTTAAGACTTGTGATCAGAAGAAATAAACATTCATGTTTATATGTAAAAAGCTTAACTATTTGCAGCAGCTGCAGTACTTTTTATGGCACAGAGAGAACTATGTGCTGCTTTTTTAAAGGAATAAAACATAGAAGTTGTTTTGCTTTTATTCTGGAAAAAAACAGTAAGAGTTTTGGGCATTTTTTACTTCAAAAGAATCAGGAAAACATTCTTCAAAAATAGAACTTAGTACACAAAAAATGGTTAAATATAAGTTATACAATGTGACTTTTTAATTCCTCATTTTCGTTCATTCTTCAATCTACTTGCTCTTTAAATAAAACACGACAAAAAAACTGAGTGTTGTCTTCTTTCAACACCTTCCCATATATGAATCTCTAATGTTGAAATATGCTGCCAGTTATGACCAGTTTCAGCTGCTTAAAAAAACCCTGGCATTCCGCAAAAATTAGTTTAATTAACCATGTGAAAAACAAGAAAGTAACTTAGAAAAAATTTAAATTCCTAATCTTCACAAAGAAATATATTTAAATTAACCTGCATCACTCTTCCAGATGCCATCATTGTGGTTTTAGACTTCAATTTTTTCTAAATAGGAAACATTATCTTAAAGTGAAAACTATTAACTTGCACTTTGAAAGAAACCTATACAACAGGATAGAAACACAACACAGAAAACAAATAAGGATGCTCTACCTCTTCTGGAAATTCTTCACTGACAAGAGACATTATTAGTGATGTCTTCCCAACTCTGGCTGCAAAAGCATTAAAAACAGAGATTAGATAATTTGGTTTTGTTACACTCAATAGTTGTATCCCATCTTAAAATGGGAAGTATTTTAAAAACATTTTCCAACTGACCATGTTAAAGGCTTTTCATCTGTTGTTTAAACACACTAAATATGGATGACAGCAATTCTCTTGTTAATTCTTTTATTGTAAAATCTTAAGGTCCATTTTACACTTCTGCATTTAATCCAGATGGGAATCAAATCCTGCTCTTACACAAAAGAATTAGCCAATTTTAACCTTAGCATGGAAAATTTAAGCAAACAAAACAAAATTTCAAAACAAACTAGAAATGCATTAATACAACTTAATAAATAGAAACAAAGAAGGCTCACAGAAAGGAATTTAGCAATTAACTCTTTTTATAGTGTTCTTGACGTGATGATTGCGCTTCAGACCTAAACTACCAAGGATAAGAGCTAGACAAGAAGACTTGGTTCTGTCATCAATGGACAAAATCTCCAGAAACGAGTTTGGCTACTTTGAAAGTGCAAGAGCAAAATCTCCTTGATTTAAACGAGCCGTCCCCCACAAGAAGTGAAAAAAAGCAAACAAATCACCAACCCCTCTAAAGTAATACTTTTCTTAATCCAGAAGATGATCATCTCTGCTTTAAAATGCAACTCTATTCGGTCAAATAAATTATTCCATTTACCTGCAAAGTTCAGACATCTGATATCACAGTTGGATTGCTTGGTTTTGAGAATATTTCAAGTGACCTTTTAAAATCAAGAGTTGGTAACTTTTCTCAGGGTTCCCTTCTCTCTAAAAGTCTTCATCTGTCAAATTCCCATTCCTTTGAAAGCCTTGAGAGACTATTACTGTGTTAGTTGTTTTCAAGACATTTCTTAAAAAAACGAAATGTTCAGATTCAAATATTATCTGGGCTTGTCTATTTCTGATAGACCTCAGTTCAAGCAAAAAACCCTCATCCTGGACACACAGCACCTTCACTAGCACACGTTTTACCAACCAGTACAGTGCTCACAGTCAGAGCCTGCGTCACTGTTCATACTGAAAAGTTTTACCAACCAGTACAGTGCTCACAGTCAGAGCCCGCGTCACTGTTCATACTGAAAACAGTATCAACTGTCACCAACTGACAGAAGTCGTTTTGCTGATATCACTGCATTTACACTTGCCTATTTAATTGTATATACTTCTGAATATGGGAGGAAGAAGAAGAGATGAAATTGTACAACTAGTATTACTGAACTGATGATCTAGTCAAAGTACATTCAACTTATCCAAGTTTATTTTTGGCATAGTAACAAAGGGCCTTCTGACATCCAGAAACAAAAGCTTCTCTTCATCATGGTAAGTTAACGAGCAGTTATTACAAAATTATGAAAAGTAAAGGAAAAGTTGCCCTGGGGAGGAAGACTTTTGTTTTCCTTAGGGAGAACAGTTGTAAGTTTTTCCCAGTGGCATCAGCTGGAGAGCAGTAAGATGCAGGTTTTATAACAACAATTGGGCTGTGTTTTCATTCAAGATGCTCGTATGAACTAAAACCACAATTTACACTGCTAAGTGTCCTCCTGCATCAACTGCACCTTAAGTTTCATCCTGACAGAATTGAAAGAACTTTAAAAGCTCTCCTATTTCCATAGGAAAAAAAGATATGTACTTTCCTGATAGGCAAATGTTATTAGATAATTACTGAAAATGGTGCTATGTATTTTGCATCTGACCAAGTCAGCTTTAAGTTGAAACAGTAGCAAAACATGTTGGCTTTGCAGATATAGAAACTCATTTCATTGATTTTATATTACTGAAAGGATAAGACTATGAACTGCTGGTTAGTAAAGATGTTTGGTATTTATAAGCTGATACACTTAATATTCTAGAGTAGGTTCAATTGTAGAGATTCGGTTTATTTTGCTTGAATCTAGGTCAACCATTTGCCTTTCCAAGTCTGTTTACAGTCCTAGAAATAACAGCCTAAATGTTGGCTGACTAGGATGAAGGGAACAGCACAGCACTTCATGATAATTAACTCGTCTTTTTCTTCCTATGTAAGTCTCTTAGGTCATCCTGCATAAAATAACACGCTGAACATATTCTGAAAATTATTGGCTATTAAATATTCATGTTTGCACCACTGTATACTAAGACTAAAATAACCTTAAACCTAAAATATAGACCACTGGGGATGAAAAAGGCTGTGCTTTGGAAGAGGCTGACAAGAAAAGATCTTCACATAGTATTTCAGAGCCTGACCTGACAGTCTGCTGTTCTCATCTAACAAGCATTACATGGTCTAGACTAACGTGTGCTTTCAGACTCACATATGTATGTAACACATGTACACAGAACAGAAGGAACAGTACAACTGACAAGTCTCACTGATTTGTAAAACAAATTTCTCCCTTCTGTTTGTTACAATTCCAACAAAAATACAATCGAAAGATGTTCACAATCTCTGACATGGGCCACGTACTATATCCTGCTATATTTAAGAGACCCCTGGCATTGAAATTTTCATTTGGACACACTGTGAACATAATTGCCAAATCAAAGCACCTGTTACACCTGTACTTAAACCACTGTACAGAGTCCATTCAGAACATGCCATTGCCAAAGACACTAAGGAAAATTAGGCATACCTTCTGAAAAGGAATGCACCTGTGTATTCAAATGCACAACTACATTTCTAAATAAACCCAGTAAATCTAGGCAAATAAAAGCTTCGTGAGTTAACTCCTTCTGCATCAGTACCATCGCTCTGAAGATTCCTCTAAAAAGAAGTCACAGATATCTTTCCTGGCAGTACAGAGCCAACCTGCACTTATAAAATAACTGCATAACTGCATATAAATATACATGAGGCATTCAGTTTTCGGGAAAGCTTTGTCAGTAGTACTACATTCTTAGTATAAGTAGGTAATTTTACTAATAACACTTGGTAATTACTCCGTATTCTTTTCCTGTAAGGAACTTCAGCCCACTTTACAAACTAACAACGGGACCTCCCTGCTGCTATTTACATCAATACGAAGCTGTACCTTTGAAAGGCTAATCACTTATTTGGGTAACTTAAGGACATAATTTTAGGAACATATGACAAAACACAGACTCACCGTAACTTTGGAACGCACATAAGTATGTGCTGTTTATTCAAGGTCATACAGTTTAGTGGCAGAAGCAGGGACCTGGCTCCCTGTTCTACCCTCAAGTCCACAACACCCGACTGACAACCGCCCGGAGCACATCTGGCCGCTGATTTCCAGACATAGGAAATAAGAAAGATTGAAGTTTGGCTTCCAAGACAAAAAAGTTGAAACGGGACTCGGCCAAACACAGAGGAAGAATTTAATCCTCGACTCGTCTCCAGGGAGGTGCAAAAAGCACATCAACTCCGCAAACTGACTTCCACGCTCGGTATCCCGCCAAGGTGCGGTGAGAAGCCGGGAGCTGCCGGCCGAGAACCCGGGAGCTGCCGGGCCCGCCGGCGCCTCCCTCCCGTCGCTGGAGCCGCGCACGGAGCTCCCGGCCTCAACCGCTGCCAGGCAACTCCGCTCCTCTCCCGGCCGCTCTGGACGGGCCTCCCCGCCCCGAGGCGAAGGAGCCAAGGCAGCGATGAGGGACGCGCCGCCCCGGGGCGATGTGACAGCCGGCGGCATGGCGGCAGCGGCTCCCCCTCACCCACGGCCCCCGCCCTGTCCCACAGCCTCGGCCCCCGCCCTGCCCCGCGGCCGGTCCGGTCCCTCCCGCACTCACGTTCTCCCACCAGCAGGATCCTCACGTCCTTCTTCATGGCCGCGCTCGCTGGTCCCGCCGCGGGGCGCTTCACATCGGGCTCGGCGGGGGAAGCGGAACCGCCGCGGCCTACACCCCCCCCCCCCCTTACCCGACTTCGCCCGCGTCGCCTCTTCCTACGGTGGCTCGCGAGGGCCAGGGGCAGGGGCAGGAACGGCGGCGCGCGCCTGCGTGTGCGGCTGCGCGGGACGGTGAGGGCCGCGCGCGACGGTGAGGGCCGCGCGCCGCCCTGAGGCGATTCCCGCCGCCGGGGCGGGGAGGGAGGAAAGCGGGTTGAGGGAGCCGGGGGCGGCTGTGCGAGGGGACCCCAGCGGCTCTGTCGTGCCCCCTCTGTCCCTGTGACTGCCGCTTGTGGCCCCCAAAACAAAAAAAGAATGTAGTTGTGCATTTGAATACACAGGTGCATTCCTTTTCAGAAGGTATGCCTAATTTGCCTTAGTGTCTTTGGCAATGGCATGTTCTGAATGGACTCTGTACAGTGGTTTAAGTACAGGTGTAACAGGTGCTTTGATTTGGCAATTATGTTCACAGTGTGTCCAAATGAAAATTTCAATGCCAGGGGTCTCTTAAATATAGCAGGATATAGTACGTGGCCCATGTCAGAGATTGTGAACATCTTTCGATTGTATTTTTGTTGGAATTGTAACAAACAGAAGGGAGAAATTTGTTTTACAAATCAGTGAGACTTGTCAGTTGTACTGTTCCTTCTGTTCTGTGTACATGTGTTACATACATATGTGAGTCTGAAAGCACACGTTAGTCTAGACCATGTAATGCTTGTTAGATGAGAACAGCAGACTGTCAGGTCAGGCTCTGAAATACTATGTGAAGATCTTTTCTTGTCAGCCTCTTCCAAAGCACAGCCTTTTTCATCCCCAGTGGTCTATATTTTAGGTTTAAGGTTATTTTAGTCTTAGTATACAGTGGTGCAAACATGAATATTTAATAGCCAATAATTTTCAGAATATGTTCAGCGTGTTATTTTATGCAGGATGACCTAAAAGACTTACATAGGAAGAAAAAGACGAGTTAATTATCATGAAGTGCTGTGCTGTTCCCTTCATCCTAGTCAGCCAACATTTAGGCTGTTATTTCTAGGACTGTAAACAGACTTGGAAAGGCAAATGGTTGACCTAGATTCAAGCAAAATAAACCGAATCTCTCATTTTGGGGGGGGGGGCTGAGGAAGTGGCATGGGGGAAACCCAGGACAGACTCAGGCCCGCTACAACGAGGGCCAGGAGCTGTCCCTCCTTGGGGACCCCCAGCCCCTGGGGCTGCCTCCTTCACCCCAACACCCCAAAACCACTGTTCACCCCCCCCAGCCCCAGGGTGGGTACCTCGAACTGCTGGCACTTCTTGCGGATGATGTTGACCTACTTGGCTTGCAGGGGCGCCACGCTCTGCTTGACCTGCAGGCACAGCTTCTTGGTGCTGTCCCAGTGCTTGGGCAGCTCCTGCAGTGAGCACCGCATGGCATGGGCAGCCTGGCCCTGGGGAGCCCCCTCCAGCACCCCTACACCCCGCATGGCTCACCTGGAGCTGCAGGTGGATCTCCTCGGGCATCTCCTCTCCGTAAGTGCTGAGCAGGGCAACCATCTCCTGCAGGGGCTGGAACATGCCGTCGGTCTCCGCTTGCCTCTCCTCCACCCTGTTCAGGTGCCCCATCACCTCCACCAGCCCCTCGTAGTCTCCCTCTTCCAGAGGTTTATTCAAGCCGGCGTTGGCCTCTCGGATGAAATCCTGCAGTTCCTGCAGGCTGGGAGGAAGGTGGTGGTGCTCACTGGGCATCCGTGGCCACCTCCGTGCTTGCCTGGGGCTAGTTCCACAGGGCACGGCCCCCCAGGGTCTCGCCCCCATGGTTCCATCCCTTGGGAGCCAGCCAGTCTGCAGTCACCAGGAGCCCCCCTGGGGGTCTCGCCGGGCTCCTTACCTGGTGGTGATGTGGTTGATGAGGTGCTGCCTCAGGACCATGCCCTGGGACCTGACGGTGCTCAGCAGTGCCTGCTTGAAGGGGCGGCAGTCGCTCTGCAGCCACCCCCCAAACACCTTGGTGTTGGAGAACCCCGACACCTCCTCGCACAACTCCTTGCACGTGTCGATCTGGGGACAAGAGCTGGTCACATCCCACGGCCAGCAGCTCCCTGGGCACCTGGTGTCCCCCTGGACACCCAGTGCATCCCATGCACCAGCCCCATACCTCCTGCTTAAAGAGCTGTAGGGATGGGGTCCCCTGGGCCACAGACACCTCCGGCTGCAGCTCCAGCTCCTTGGGGCTGGGGACACTGCCCAAGGTGAGGAAGTGCTGCAGGAACTCCTCAGGGCTCTGCAGCCACAGGTGAGCCTGCTCCTCGAAGCCAGCGCTGTACTCCTGGCCTTCCGCTATGGCACTGACCACCAGCGACACCACCTCCTCCCGCATCCTGCTGAGGTCCACCTGCTCCTCCAGGCTGATCTGAGGGGACGGGCAGAGCTCTCTGGGACCAACCCAGGGCACCGGGCATCCTCACCCAGCTCCAGCTGAGCTGGGAGGTGCCACAGGCTGTGGACTCACCTTGTAGCTCTGCCTTCCCTCCAGCAGCCGAGGTATGCAGGCTGCAGCCGAGAAGATGTCGTTGAGCAGGCTCTCCATCAGCCCCAGGAAGCTGCCCTCTTCCCCTGACTCCAGCGAGGGACAGTACTGCACCTTGCCATCACGCAGCTCCATCCGCACCTCGAACAGCGGGGCCACCTCCGCCTGAAACAGGTCAGTAGCCCCCATGTGGTCCTTCACGTCCCATGGCCCCCTCAGCCCCTAGCCCCATGGTCCCCCCCTGGTTCCCAAGCCCTGCCATCCCCCACAGTGGGAACAAGAGGGGGCACCAGCACTTCTGGCACTCGCTGCCCAGGTGAACGGGGGAGCACTGGGATGGGCTTGTTTGGCCACCAAACAGCAAGTGGTGGCACATCCCGAGCAGGGGCAAACCCGGACCTACATCAGGGGCCATGTTGTTGAGCAGCAGCTGCAGAGATTTGTGGATCAGGTTGAAGAATCCATCCATCACGATCTCATCGAGGTACCCCACGTAGTTCAGCCATACCTGCGATGACTTATCAGCCTTAAACAGGTTTTCATTCTCCTGCAAGTAGAAAAAAACCCCAAATAATGCTTGTCAGTAAACACACCAGCTCCTGACCCTGCGAGTGAGTCCCCGTCTGTGGGTCTGTCCCTCCTGGTGTCACACAGATCCTGGACCATCCTTTCTCCCATCCCTGAGGGGGCAGCAGGTCTCTGGAGACCTGTGCGGTGTTTTACGGTCCTTCCCGAGAGCCTCCCCTCAGCAGAGACCCCAGGACTGGACCCCTGGTGGGACCCACCGCTCACAGCAGCAAAAGAGGGGATGCCACTGGGTCCAGAGCATTGCAGGACACCCATGTTGGGGACACTCCTTAATCCAGCTCCAACTGAAGCGTCCTGGGACATGTCTCACCTTCACCATCTCGTGGATCTTCGTGCCCGTGTCCCTGATGGCAGCGTAGCGCTTGGTTAAGGTGCTCACTTTCCCCTCCAGGTCCAAGAGCGCTGTCTCCTTGTTGTCCTTCCTTTTGAACAAGGGGGTGGCTGAGCATTCCTGTGGGGAGAAGAGGTCAGGGCTGCTCCACTCTGCAAGGGGAGGGCAAATTCCCACTGCGGCTTCCCGAGGAGGCACTCGCAAAGCACCAGCAGAAGCTACCTCCATCAGCTGTCTGATTTTTTCCATGTTTAACTTGGCTTTCTGGACCCTGGCCTGTAGGTCGTACAAGATGTCTCTCATGTCCTCGATGTACTCCATGACACCTGGGCAGAAAATGCATGTCCAAGCCTCACCACCCACCCACGCCTGTGGGTTGGGGGGTCCGTGCTTTGGGTGTGATGGCTGTGGGGACCCAAGGGCAGTCACTGAGTGGGAGGTGGGATGGAGTCTGGGGACCCCTTGAAACACACAAGAAGGGTCTCTGCCCTTGGGTGGCCAAGGGTGGGCTCGTACCTTCATGGTTCCAGGAGAGGGTGTTCTCGGCACTGGCCAGTTGGCTGTCCACTGCCTCCAGCTCGCTGGCCACCAACGGGAACTCCACCGGCAGCAGCCTCCACTTCACCTGAGGAGCCAACGGGGTGCTGGTGAGCGTGGCAGGAGGAGGGACCCCTTTCACAGAGGAATGGGGTCCCCACCCCACTGACATGATGCTTGGGGGGAAGAAGGAGGCTTCTGTGATGGCAGCAGCAGCAGCTTGGCTCAACCACAGCCTGGGCAGGGGCTGGTAACGTGCCTGGTGTACCCCAACCCCCTCCCTGGGCTTCCAGGACCCATTTCATACGAGCCTTTCCCCTGGGGTGTCCCAGCCAGTCTCAGCCTGGCCAGGGCTCAGGGCATGGAAATGCAGCTGGGTTGTCTCCCCTTTGCAACCTGCCTCATTGAGGGGTGGCGGGGATGCGGTCTGGGCATCGTACGGCATCTTCACATCCTCCAGCTCAGCCTTGAACATCCCCAGCATCACCGAATAATACCGGGAAACCTCCGCCCTTATCAACGGCCGCTCCAGCAGGGAGGAGAACACGTACACCAGCTGTGGGGCAAACAGGTTGCTGTGCTCCAGAGCATCACGGGGACGGCCTGGTCACCCCTCACCATCACCCTCAGGAGCTGGGCTGGGGGCACTGAGGATACCCCGCACCCGAGGGCAGGACCCGTTGAGCTGGGGGGACATGTACCTTCATGGCGGATGCCAGGCAGTTGCAGTCATCAAAGCCTTGGCAGAGGATGGTGGCCAGTCGCCTGTCCGTGTGCTGGATCTTCTTCTGGAACTCGGCAAAGTCTTTGTTCAGTTGCTGCCAGTAGGAGCAAAATGATTTAAGCTGGTGCGGCCTCTGCGCCTCCTTCCCAAATCCCTCCTGAAGGATTCACTGACCCCAGATGCCCCAAAGTGAGCAGGGGGGCTGCTGTGGGGCAGTTTCACACACAGCTCTTCCAGCTGTTCTGCAAAGCCAGTTTTCTTTTTATCACTTGGCAAGTGCTTCTGCCCCCGTACCATTCCCTCACCTCTTCTGCGGGATCCAAGGGATCATATTTGCAGTCGGCGAAACTCTTGCTGAGCTCAGAGACCTCCTCGTAGGTCTGAAACACCTGGGTCCCCAGGATATTCCCTCTCACTCCTCCCAGCTCTGCCTTCTCCAGCTGCCGAAACTCAATAACCGTCTCGTACAGCTCCTGGTGAGCACAAACCATTGTCTCACCCGGCTCCTCTCGCTGCCAGACCCCAGCTCCCCGTGCCCCACCACGCTGGGTGTGAGTTCACCCCTCCTGAGGAGCATCCTTCCCAGGGATGCTTCAGTGCCTGCCCAGGAGGTGTCCATCTGTCCCCAAGGGTGTGGGGACATGGGTGCAGTGCTGGGAACGATGCCACCGTGCTCCCAGCCATGCTGGGCTCCCATCTCCCCTCTGCTCCTTGCCCACACCACTGGCCCCAGCCCACCCCAGGGCCGGAGGGGAGTTTGTCCCCATGCTGCTCACAGTGTCCCCCAGGGAAAAGGGGGTCCTCACAGGCCTGATGCCATGCCCCGAAATGCTGGGCTGTCACCTTGATGATCTTGAGCCTGTGCAAGAAGGAGTCCATTCTCCTGAAGACCAGGGAGCGGGGGAACTCCCAGAGCTGTGGCTCCTCCTGGAAGGGGAGAGGGGCCGTGGGTGAGCAGGGCTGGTGTGGAGGGTCTAAGGTGGGTCCACACCGTCCCCCGACACCCACCGGCGGCGACACGGGCAGCAGGTTGGAGCAGTACGTGCTGTAGGACTGGAGGAACTTCTCGATGGTGGAAATGCTCAGTTTTATTCCCTCTAAAGTCTCTTCGGTCTCTCCTTGCAGCCCCTTCATCACATCCTCGGGGCTCAGGAAGTTGCGGGTCTAAGATGGGCAGAGGGGAGTGTGGGGGCTCCTCCTGCCCCCACCCCCTACCAGCCCCCCCAGCCTTTCTGGTGATCACCTGCAGCCCAAACCCCCTCCAGCCCCGCATGGGGGCTCTGCTGGTCCCTTCATTGGGGTGTCCCTATGTGACCCCCACCCCTGCCCTATGTCACCCCCCCCCAGGCGGAGGAGGTGGCGGTGGCTGGGTGGTGGAGCCGTCCCCGGGGGCTTTACCATCTCGATGAGGAGGTTGCAGATCTCCTGCAGGATGACGATGACGTGGGCGGGCGTGCTGTAGTGCTGGCAGTGAGCCCGCAGCAGGCGGACGGTGCACAGCGTCCTGTCCACGTGGGGCTGCAGCTGCAGGAGCAGAGCCTCGTTAGCCCCAGCTCTAAGGAGGGTCAGGCAGAGCCAGGGTGGGTCAGCACCCACCTGCAGCCTCTACCTGGTTATTCCACCACATACACCTCACCTGGGAGTAATCAGTTTGCTCCAGCTCTTCCAGCACAAGCTGAAGTGGTTGCAGGTAGAGGCTGATGTCCTTGGCTTCCTCCAGGCCTGCACCAGGGGACAAACTCTGGGTTGGGGACAGGGAATCCTCACCGGAGGAGCGAGTGGTAGCTGCCCACCACATCACCCGGGGGCTTACCAGAGCTGACGTCCTTGAACATGCTCTGGAGCGCGGGCCAGTAGCAGCTGTTGGCCTTCTCCAGCATCTCGGCCAGCGCCGCCACCCGGGGTGAAAGCAGCTGGAGGGGAGAGGTGGTGGCTCAGCACCAGGGGCTCAGCACCCAGGGACACGTAGGCACCCAGAGCCAAGAGGTACCTGGTCGTTGATGCACTGCAGGTTGTCCATCCTGGTCTGCCAGAACTCAAACTCAGTCCTGGGCAAGGGGTGCAGCCCCTCCAGCAGCGGCTGTGCTGAGTCCTTGCTCAGGATATCTCTGATCTGGTGGGACCACTCGATGACGACGGTCTCGATGGAGTGCAGCACCGAAATGTCCACAGGCCCTGCCAGGCTGAAAGGCAGCCGGGTTATGCTCCAGCACCGGGACTGGGCCCAACCCCCCCACTGGTTTTTGTTTGCCATGGGGGAGCCCCCTGCGCCTGCTTGTGGCCACCTCCACCAGCGTGGTGGCCTGGCACAGCCTCCCCAAGGTGCTCGTGGCTGTGCCCAGGGATGTTCAGGGACTGAGCTGGTGTCCCAGCTCCTGTCCCCCACAGAGGGACTCATGCCACCCTGGGACCCTGTGGCACCCACCTCTCCAGGACGGTGCTGGATCCATCCTGGCTGAACAGGTGCTCCGGCAGCGGGAGCAGCGGCTTCCCCTGGATCTTCCCGCTCATCATGAACAGCTCGTTCTTCAGCTGGTGGGTTCGTCGCCTGATGTCCTCCACCACCACCCTGGGCCAGCCGGCCACGTTGTCCTCGCTCAGGAGCAGGGGGAAGAGGACCTGGTGGAGAGAGCTCTGTCTGGCGCTTGGTTGGATTCTCCCACCACCAAGGGCACATCCAGCTGCGCTGGTTTGCAGTGTCCCCTCTCACCACCCATCTGAGCGTGGTCTCAGCCCAGCCACAGGTTTTGCTGATGTTTTTCTAATCAGCGTGACCAGGAGTCCCCTCACCCCGTGGTGGGTTTCCAACTTTCGTGGGCTGGGAAGTGCTGGGAGCAGCATGGTGAATGCATCAAGCAAAAGCCCCCAGCACTGAGGAGGAGGAGGAGGAGGAATCACAGGGGCTCAGCTTTGGGGTGCTCTGGGCTGGCAGTTCCCCGAGCGGGAATGTTTATGGGAAGTTTGAGAGAAATCCACTCTGACATTTCCCAGCTGTGGGGCACGGGGAAAGGGGAATTACGCTGAGTTTTTAAAACCACAGGGAGGAAGCGATTCAGCTGGGGCCTGGGAGAAAACCAGGCTTGTGACCTTCACCCAGCTCTGTCCTGGTGGGGCTCGGTCCCACCAGCACAGCAGGAGCCACCGCGAGGCCAGGGCCAGTGCCTGGGGCAATTTTTCTTCTATGAATTTCATTTCATTTCATTTCTTTTGGAGCCCACCTAAAGTTTGGGCTGCAGTGGTGTGTGCAGGGAGCTCGGGGTGTCTTGCTTGCCCCACACCTGCACCCAGTGCCCACCCTTGTGGGCCACCCACCTCCTCCATCACGGTGATGAACTGTTCCACTGGCGAGGGGGCGATGTCTCCCACCAGCAGTGCGCTCTGGCAGTTCTCCTGGGTGATGTTCTCCTCCTTCTTCTTCACGAAGTAGATGGCCTTGGCCTTGAGGGCGGGCGAGAAGCAGGTGGTGGGCTGGAGCAGCCCGGCAGGGTTCAGCCCCAGCACCAGCTCCTGCACGTCCTGCTGCCTGAAGAACTCGTCCACCTCGGCCATGGCCTCCTCGCTGCCCAGGAACTTGTTCCACTCGTCGGGCTGGACCCGCAGCAGCAGCGTGGCGAAGCTCTCCAGGAAGCGATGCCGCTCATCCGACATCCTGCCGGCACTGGGCTCGACCCTGGCACCTGGGGGACCCGGGGGGGGGGGGCAGGCAAAGCCTCACTCAGCCTGGGGCTGTGCAGACCCCACACCCCAACCCCTCTTCACTCCTCCCAACCACCACCCTCAGCCATCCCTCTGCACACTGACCCCGTGGTGGGTTTCCAACTTTCGTGGGCTGGGAAGTGCTGGGAGCAGCATGGTGAATGCATCAAGCAAAAGCCCCCAGCACTGAGGAGGAGGAGGAGGAGGAATCACAGGGGCTCAGCTTTGGGGTGCTCTGGGCTGGCAGTTCCCCGAGCGGGAATGTTTATGGGAAGTTTGAGAGAAATCCACTCTGACATTTCCCAGCTGTGGGGCACGGGGAAAGGGGAATTACGCTGAGTTTTTAAAACCACAGGGAGGAAGCGATTCAGCTGGGGCCTGGGAGAAAACCAGGCTTGTGACCTTCACCCAGCTCTGTCCTGGTGGGGCTCGGTCCCACCAGCACAGCAGGAGCCACCGCGAGGCCAGGGCCAGTGCCTGGGGCAATTTTTCTTCTATGAATTTCATTTCATTTCATTTCTTTTGGAGCCCACCTAAAGTTTGGGCTGCAGTGGTGTGTGCAGGGAGCTCGGGGTGTCTTGCTTGCCCCACACCTGCACCCAGTGCCCACCCTTGTGGGCCACCCACCTCCTCCATCACGGTGATGAACTGTTCCACTGGCGAGGGGGCGATGTCTCCCACCAGCAGTGCGCTCTGGCAGTTCTCCTGGGTGATGTTCTCCTCCTTCTTCTTCACGAAGTAGATGGCCTTGGCCTTGAGGGCGGGCGAGAAGCAGGTGGTGGGCTGGAGCAGCCCGGCAGGGTTCAGCCCCAGCACCAGCTCCTGCACGTCCTGCTGCCTGAAGAACTCGTCCACCTCGGCCATGGCCTCCTCGCTGCCCAGGAACTTGTTCCACTCGTCGGGCTGGACCCGCAGCAGCAGCGTGGCGAAGCTCTCCAGGAAGCGATGCCGCTCATCCGACATCCTGCCGGCACTGGGCTCGACCCTGGCACCTGGGGGACCCGGGGGGGGGGTGCAGGCAAAGCCTCACTCAGCCTGGGGCTGTGCAGACCCCACACCCCAACCCCTCTTCACTCCTCCCAACCACCACCCTCAGCCATCCCTCTGCACACTGTGGCCCCATGGGGAGATGCCGGCCCCATCCCTGCCTGGCCCCGCCACCCCCCAAGCTCCGTCGCCCTCCAGCCTGCCCCAATCCTTGGTCCCATTGCCCCCCAGCCTGCCCCAATCCTTGGTCCCATTGCCCCCCCAAGCTCCATTGCCCCCCAGCCTGCCCCATCCTTGGTCCCATTGCCCCCCAGCCTGCCCCATCCTTGGCCCCATTGCCCCCAGTCCTGCCCGGCCCTACCGCTCCCCTGCTCTGTCTCACTCCTCAGCCCTCCAACTGCCTCCAGTGACCGTCCACAGCCCAACTGGCACCAGTACTGGCTCCAACCGACACCGGCACCAGCTCCAACCGACACCGGCACCAGCCCCAACTGACAGAAGGGCAGGGCTGCCCCCCCAGCCCCTTAACTGGGGCTCTTTGCCCACACACCCACCACCCCGGCTGAACTCATGGGGCCAAGGCCATGGGGGGACACGGTAGAGGTTGCCACCAGCTCCCCACCACAGCCCAGGTCTCCCTGCACCGTGCAGCAGCCAGACTGGGCTCCCCCAGCCCCGGTGGCAGCGGCACAGCCCGGGGGGGTGGCAGTTCCCAGTTTGCCCTTGGCCCCGAGTGGGATTTTTGATCACAATCCCATTTACAGCTGGTACCACCCCGGGTAGGGTTCCCACCTCCCGCCCATCCCGAGCCCCACACAGAGCACAGGAGGCCGAGGCTGAGGGTGGTTCGGCGTTTATTTGCTGCAGATCCTCAGCACTGGTTTACAAGGCCGTGGTAAAAAAAAAAAAAAAAAAAAAAAAAAAAAGTTATCATAAAAAAAAACCTGCTCGTCCCTTCCCCCTCCCCCTCCCCCGCCCTCCAGAGAGGCCTCTGCACAGAACGACCCCACATACAAAATAATCTAAAAGGAGAAAACTATACAGGAGTATTTACACCTCTGATAAATAGACTTAATACTGATCCAGGCGCCTCTCTCCAGACCCTGCGTGGTGGGAACGGGACAGGACACGGGTGTTCACAAGGCAGAGAGCCCCCAGCCCGGCCAGACCCCCTCGGCAGCCACCGGCCCAGGCCCATCACCCGCTCAGCAGCGAGGGCTCGTGCTCCAGGAGATGATGGCCACCTTGGCACGGTCTCATGGCAAGGATGTGCCACCCTGGTGCTGCCGGACCGGTGCCCCCATCCAAGCTCTGGCACCCCATGGCTGGGTGAGGACACGTCTTTGCCCCACATGGCACCCCACGCAACAGTGACAGCCCCCTGACCCTCAGCCCTCCCTGCGCCCGCAGTGACTGTCCCCGCTGCTGGGGACATTTTGGGGGGGGGGCTGAGGAAGTGGCATGGGGGAAACCCAGGACAGACTCAGGCCCGCTACAACGAGGGCCAGGAGCTGTCCCTCCTTGGGGACCCCCGGCCCCTGGGGCTGCCTCCTTCACCCCAACACCCCAAAACCACCGTTCACCTTCCCGAGGGGACACCCCAAGTGCTTCAGGACAGGGGTGATGGGGGGACCCAGCAGCATGTGCTTGCTGGGGGGGGATGTCAGGAGCAGG
This sequence comes from Calidris pugnax, assembly GCF_001431845.1. Lineage (NCBI taxonomy): Eukaryota > Metazoa > Chordata > Aves > Charadriiformes > Scolopacidae > Calidris > Calidris pugnax. Next base: position 1,079,252 of record NW_015090778.1, on the reverse strand, counting down.
GTGGGCACTGGCCAAGGCTGGGGGGGTGGGGAGGACAGTACAGACCCACAGCACCCCCCGTCCCACAGCCCAGCCCGGGGCAGGACTGTGGGGTCCCACTTCAAGCCTGTGAAGATGCTGTCCCGGAGATGAGGCAGTGATGGAGGGGGGGGGGCAGAGTCACTGAGATGTCCATGTCCCCCCCGCCCTCCCCTCTCCCCACGGTAAAGAAACTGCGAAGCTGAAGCTGGGTCCTGGGCCCCGGGGGCCAGGCTGCAGCGCGGCCCCAGCCCCACAGCCCTCCATGGGGGGAGAGGCTGGGGCTGCTGGGGGGCGCTGGCCTCGCAGGGCCCGCGGAGGCTGCTAGTGTCGCTTGGTGGAGGAGACCTTCTTCTTCCTGGCAGCCAGCATCTCGTAGAAAGGGTCCCGGCTGATGGCGGCCCTGGCAGGGGAACGAGGGCTTGGGTGAGCTGTGGGGCCAGGAAAAACTGCAGCAGGGCTGGGTCTGACCTCGGGCAGGCCCCTTTGTGCCCCTGGGAAAGCTCTGTCCCCCCCATCCTTGTGGGGTGCTCCCAAAGGATGGCGTGTGTCCCCCCGACCACCACCCGCTCCCCGGAGCACTCACTTGATGCACTTGATCCACTCCTCCTTCTCCTCGGTGGTGGGGGCCGAGATGCGGTACACGGTGTGGTTCCCCTCCACCACGCGCCCGTCCGCCTCCGTCTTGCAGGCTTTGATCACCTGGTCCTTGTTGTCGGGGATGTAGAGCTCGAAGCAGTTCTGGGAGAGAGGAGACCGCTCAGAGGGAGCCCCCGCTTCTAAGGGGGACCCCAGGCTGGGAGGGACCGGGAGGCAGAGCACCGGGGACACAGGGCACCCCTGGCACAGCCACCCCCAGTGCAGCAGAGAGGGATGGACACGCTGTGACTGTCACCCCACAGCCCCCAACCACCAGCCCTGGCCACTGTGGTGACCGGACCCCAGCCACTGTGATGGGTGGGGGCAGCGACCGCTGTGGGGTCCTCTCACCCCCCCCAGAGAACCCCCCAGGAGGCTGCAGCACCCCCCGGCCCTCCCTGCACCCTCTAACCCAAACCAAAGCACCTCCAGCCCCAGGGACCCTGCTCCCACACTCACGGGCTTCTTGGAATCCTCCACCTCGCGGATGCTCAGGTTCTCCAGGGGGATAATGCCACGGGGCTCTTTATCCTGGGGCAGGGGGGGCAAGCAAGCAGAGGTTTTAGGTACAGGTTGGACACCCCCAAACCCCACCCCGTGCACCTGGATGCTGCAAACACCCCTCTCCCCAACAGGTACCCAGGGCTGCCTGGTCCAAGGGTCCCCTCCTGCACCCCATCAGTCTCCAACACCCCGGCACCGGGATGGGACGCTGTGTCCTCTCCATGCCATGAAGGATCTGGGGGCATTCCCTGCCCCGGGGGACCCAGCATCCCCCCTTCACCCCCCGAGCCGAGGGCACTGACCGTCGTGTACTCGAAGTAGTAAAGGCAGTTGTCGGTCAGGATGAACCAGCGCCGCTTCCACGTCTTCACCCTGCCTCCTGCGGGCAGAGAGGGGCAGGTTGGGCTCGGGGGGGGCAGGCGCTCTTGGGGGGGGCTCATGGCACACGGAGGGGCTACAGCAAGAGCCACAGCCCCTGGGGTGGACACACACAGCCAAGCAGCGGCGCCGGGCACAAGCAGAGGCAGCAGCACACACCAGACCGGGCAGGGCACAGGCAGGAGCGGGAAGCAGACGGATGAGGATGGAGGTGGAGGGTGGCAGGGAAGAAGGAGAGGGGGGGGGATCCGAGCCGGGAGCGCTGCGCCCCTTCCCACCCCAAAGCATTGTCTCGGCGTGGCCAGAGGATGTTGCAGCCGGGCCAGCTCTTGGGAGGACGTGGGGACTTTCTGTTCACACTGCCCACTGGTCCTGCTGTGTCCTGGCCAGTGCAGCCCGGTGCCAGGGCAAAGCGTGAGCCCAGGGCCACGGTGCCCAGGCTTTTGGGGGGAGATTCACAATGGCCACTGAAGAGGGAGAAGCCGCTCCCTGGGCTCGGGGACCCCTCATCCCTGGGCCTGCCCCCCCTCCCCTCCACTGGGCCAGCATGCTCTGGCCATGGCAGCGGTGCCAGATGTCTGGGACGAGCACCAGGGCTGGCACCATGTGTGCCAGGCTCATCCCCCCCCGCACCCCACCGGGAAGCCCCCGTGCCTCCCTTCTCCCCCATCCCTGCTGGCTGCCCACCCCAGTTCCTGCCCCAAAGCCAGGCTGCGGCCAGCACTCCCTAGAGGAAAAAGCCCTTCTGCCTCCCCCCCCAGCCAAGCCCACCCCAAAACCTGGGGCTTCACCCGCTCCAGCCCCCCAACCCAGGGCCACCTCCTCCCCCAGGGTTGCGGGTGGGCAGTGGCCACGTGCCAGGGTCCCGCAGCCCAGGGAGCGCAGGAGGAGCCCAGGGTCTACAGGTCGGGCAGCACCTGCAGAGTCGTAGGGGACCAAGGGCCAAGGGAGGGGGTAGCACCAACACTCCCTGGCACCCCAGGGATGCAGGTGATGGAGCCGGGGTGGCACCAGCACCCAGCTCAGGGACTGCCACAAGCCCCCGGTGCAGCACAGGGCACCCCACAAATGGCTCCTGCCTGTCCCCATCCAGCTCCAGGCACTCCGCCCCCCCAAACCCCCCCCCCCCCCCCCCAAACACAGGCTGGGGCCCTTCCTGAGGACACCCCAAACCCGTCCCCATCCCTTGTGGCACCGGAGGCAAAGACCCGCTGTGGCCGAGCCCAGCTGCCTGCAAAGCACGGACGGGTGGGCAACCCCCGCCAGCGGCTGGGCAAGGAGCCCCGTTCCTGCCCGTCCCCACGCCGTGGGGTGCAGCAGGGCAGGGGAGGGGGCCAGCAGGCCCAGGGGGGGGCAATTGGCATCAGCGGGGCTGGTACCCCGCATCCCTGCCCCAGCGGCGGCGGCGGGAGCGGGGCTGTCCCCGCGGCAGGCGAGGTCCCCGGAGCGGTGCGGGTGGTTAGCAGCAGCAGCAATGAGACTAATCACCAGCAATTAAAAACGAAAAGGCAATGAAGCCCCCAGCGGCGTGAGCAAGAGCGGGGAGAGGGGTACGTACCTCCTGGAGTTGGGGACAAGGAAAGGAAGAGCCAAAATCATGGAAACATACAAATGAGGGAGAAAAGAAAATTAAAAAAAAAAAAAAAAAGGATAAAAAAAATATAGGAAAAATAAAGAGGAAACCCCGAAGAACCCCCCTCGCCCCGCGTGGGTCAGTGGGGCAGGGCTGCAGCAGGGAAGCCGTGAGGGGCTGGTGGGTGGCACCGCCATGGGGGTCACCCTGCCCTGGCTCGCTGTGGCTCTGCAGGATGGATCTCCTCGGCTGGGGGGCACATGGGGCTCCCCTTACCCTGTGGCCTCCTTGGGGGTCCCTCCCTGCCCCACGAGCGGGCTGAGCCACGGCAGCCAGGCAGGGGCTGCCTCTCTGCCCCCCTGGTCACCAACAGCCCCGATGGTGGCAGACACCAATGTGCCATGCACTGGGCTTGCTCAGGGACAGCAGAGGTAGGTCTGGGGCTCTCCCCCGCGTCCCCCCCACCCCAGAGCTGGGGGGCAGATGGTCCCCGCTCAGCCCCTGGACCAGTCAGGGTGCAGTGGGGGGGTAAGGCTCATCTCCCATCCCGAGGGGGTGGTGATATGGCAGAAACACCCCCCGGTGAGAGGACAGAGCCCCAGGGAAAAGCCCCCACCAGACCCCGCTCCTGCTGACCCCCCGATTCCCTCCCCCAGCCCTCGCTTAACCCGGGCAGAGGGTTCCCCAGAGGTGCCGAGAGGAGAAGCCACAGGAGCCAGGGCGTGGAGCGGGCTGGCCGGCCTGGAGCCGGGCTGTGCAGCAGGGATGCCATGCACGCTGCCTGCATGTGGAGCCGGGATAATGCGGAGGTGATAAATGCTGTGGGAAGGGGTGAGGCAGGGACCAGTCTGTGGCATGGAGTAGGGGGGTAGGGGGGGGGATGGGGACACACGCAGCCTGGGGCAGCTCGCTCGCCGCTCACTCCCGGGGGTCCTGCTCCGGCAGGACCCTTGCTGGGAACTCGGTGATGAGAAGGGGCCTCGTGGTCTCTTGTGCTCCGATGACGGACCCCCCGGTGCCAGCTCTGCACCCCAGGGTTTGCCCAACCTAGAGGCAGAGTCCCCCAGGATGCCCACCCAGGGTCTCAGCCGCTGAGTCTGCTCCTGCTGCCCAGCCCAGGGAGGACAGAGGGCTGCTGGACAGAAGGACACCTTCCCCACAGGGGCTGTGCCCCATCCGCAGCCTCCTGCCCCTCCACAGGGCCACCATGCTCCATAGAGACTGGCCAGGAGAGGTGCCCAGCCAGCCCAGGGGCATCGCACCCACAGCCCAGCTCCCCCCAAGGACCCTGTTACCGGCACTCACCGAGCTTCAGCAGCCAGCCCTCCCGGTCGGGGTTGAAGAAGGTGTGGGTAAGGTCATTGCCGTCGTCCTCGGGGATTTTGAAGGGCTCGTTCTTGATGCTCTCATAGAGATTCTGGTACAACCACACACGGCGTCAGCTCTGCTCCACCCGGGAGCAGACCCAGCCCCGTCCCCTCCACGTCCCCTCCCTCACCCGCAGCAGCTCCTCAGGCAGGTCCCCCCCATCGTTGATGCCACGGTTCATGGCGATGAAGCGCTCCGCCGTGGGTTTGTCCTTGACGTTGGGGTTGTGCAGGCTGGTGTTCAGCATGATGATAGCGAAGGAGAGCACGTAGCAGGTATCTAGAGGGGCAAGGGGGGGAAGGTCAGCCACAAGGCGGGATGGAGAGAGCCAGGATGGAGGGGAGAGGGGCCAGGACGGGCACTCACCTGTGGACTGGAAGACACCAGGGTTGCACTGGCAGTACCGCTGGGCAAAGGCTTCCATCATCCGATCGATCTTCTGCGCCTCCCCGGGCAGCCGGAAGCTCCACAGGAACTGCCTGTGAAGAACAAGGGGTCGCGTTGCTTTGGGGGCTCCCTGTGAACCCCCCGCAGCCCCCAGCCCCTCTCCCCCGAGGGGATATGGAGCAGCCCCCCCGGCCCCCTTCGCTTGCTCACCGCAGGGCCTGCACGAGGTTGAGGTCGGTGAACTCGTGCAGCTCCACGAAGGCATGCAGGACTTGGATGTTGAACTCATCCCTGCGGGAACAAAGCCAGAGCACGAGGGATGTGTGATCAGCAAGTCCTGTGACTGCCGGGCGGCCCCACGTCTCCCTGCTCCGCTCCAGCCTCTGCTCAGCTCTGGGGGGGTTAGCGGGGGGGTGAAACTTGCAGCTGCCCCCTCCTCAAGTCCTGGGCTGTTTGCACACACCGGCCTCTGGCAAGTGCTGGCCATGGATTGAACATCCCCAGCACTCAGGGTGCCCACCCCCCATGTACCCCGCTGGAAGCTCAAAGAGCTGCACTGTCCCATTTCTCAGCCAGCGGGAGCCCAGGGCATCCTCAAGAGAGCCCAGCCACCCCTGGCCAGCATACCTCTCGCCCAGGTAGTCACCAATGGCTGTCTTGTTGAGGCCCTCTCCCTTGTACAGGAACTGGGCGATGTCCTCACACGTGTTCTTCAGCAGGTCGTTTTCAATCAGGAACTGGATGCCCTGGAGCGGTGCAAGGGGTCTTGCTCTGGGGCTTGCTGCTGACCCCGCCAGCTTGCCCACCTCCTCCCAGCCCCTGCCCTGGGTGCTGGCTCTGCCCCAGTCCCCGTGGGTGGCCAGGCACCTGGACCATGAGGGCAGAGCCCAGCACAGCCCCAGAGGGGCTGCTGAACTGCCCCGCTCCCTGCCAGCCCGCCCCACAGTACCTTCTTGGGATCCATGTTGAACTTCTTCCTGCCCATGGCCACCTGCTTGTTCCTCTGCATGTTTTTCCTGCGGGGCACAGAGCAGCTCTGAGCACCCAGGAGGGACCTGGCTGTCCCCCCGTCCACCCCTCGGGCACAGCACCCCGCAGAGGGACCAGCCCAGACCGAATGGGAGCCCCAAAACTTTCACAGGGGCAGGTCCTTCTGCGTCCAACCCACACGGGGCAAAGGCAGCGCGCTGCTCCGTGTCTCTGCTCCGTGCTCTCTCCCCCTGGCACAGATGGGGCAGCTCGGGGGCTGCCAAGCCCTGGAGCAAAGAAGAGCTGCCGTGCCCTGGCCACTGGGTCACCCCATGCGGAAAGGAGCCGGGTACAGCATCGCCACAGGTCACCTCTGCGTGGGGGAGGCCAGGGCGAGCTGGGTGGTGTGGGGGTCTGGGCAGAGCAGCTGCCAGCCCCCAGTGGGGCCAGTGAGGGGGTGAGAGCCTTCACGCCCCAGTGAGTGATTGGAAACGACGCCGGGAGTCAGCTCCCGGGACCCCCTAATCCCAGGCTGGCACTGCCCGCGCCGGCTCAGAACAACAAACCCCGACAGTCGCTGCGGCCAGACAGAGGGGCCGAGGCTTGGAAAAACAGACCTTTGGAGCAGGGGCTCAGACTGGGGGATCCTGCTACCGCTCCAGGGATTTCAGAGTGCCTGGGAAAGCTCCCGGCAGCCAGGGTGGGGTGCTCAGCGGAGGCCGGGGGCTGCCACCACAGCAGAGGACTCACCTCTCCTCCGTGGAGCCCAGGTTCTCGATCTCATTCGTCACTTCTGCTATCTCATCTTTCAGCCGCTGAGGGGAGAGAGCGTGCTGAGACAGGAGGTGCCTCCCTCCCTCCCAAACCCTCCAGCCCCCCAGCTCTGACACTACCCCCGGGGCCATTCCCCCCAGGAGGCCCTGGAAGCCCCTTCTTTCCCTCCCTCCCTCCCTCCTTTGCACCCCGAGTGCTGCCCAGCTTGGGGGACACTGGCAGAGGGGGCTGGCTGCACCCCGCTGCTAATCCCCCGCTGCATCGCCATGCTCCGAGCGGGCAGGAAGGAAGAGATTCAGAGGTTAACAAAATTACCCCCTAATCCCTTTAGATCATGCCCGGCATATGGCAGTAATTAGCCTCTGCTGCCTTAATCAGGCTGACGAGTGTCCCAGATGAGCGCTGACCTCGCAGTCGCTTGCCAGGGCAGTGGCCTGGCCCAGAGACACAGTCCCTACCCGTGCCAGGGGGGGGCTGGCACGGAGACGCCGGTGCCCCAGGCAGCGGGAATGGCACAAGGGCACGCTGAGGGTCTGGGGCACTGCACCCCGATGCCACGGCCATCACAGACAGCGCTGCCAGCCTCTCCTGGGCCACCCTCCCCGAGCCCAGCAGCAGGGCGAGGGACCCTGGATGGGGCTGCAGGGACCCTGCCCAGTGACATGGGCAGGGAGATTGTCCCCCGCCTCCCTGAGGGGACAGTGGTGGCCCCCAGCATCACACCTGTATGTCAGCCAGCAGCTCCTGCTTGCGGCGGCGGATGTTCTCCAGCTCCTGGCACTCCTCGGGGGTCAGGTCACTGGGCACTGGGCAGAAGACACAGTCAGGTCAGCGTGTCATAGACAGTGTCATAGAATCATAGAATGGTTTGGGTTGGAAGGGACCTTAAAGATCATCTAGTTCCAACCCCCGTGCCCTGGGCAGGGACACCTCCCACTAGAGCAGGTTGCTCAAATAGCCATCCAGCCTGGCCTTGAACCCCTCCAGTGATGGGGCATCCACGACCTCCCTGGGCAACCTGTTCCAGTGCCTCACCACCCTCACTGTAAAGAATTTCTTCCTAGCTTCTAACCTAAATCTCCCCTCCACCAGCTTAAAACCATTGCCCCTTGTCCTGTCGCTACTCTTCTTTGTAAAGAGTCCCTCTCCAGCTCCCTTCAGGTACTGAAAGGCCGTTATAAGGTCTCCCCGGAGCCTTCTCTTCTCCAGGCTGAACAACCCCAGCTCTCTCAGCCTGTCTTCATAGCAGAGGTGCTCCATCCCTCTGATCATCCTCGTGGCCCTCCACTGGACCCGTTCCAACAGATCCATGTCCTTCCTGTGTTGAGGACTCCAAAGCTGGACACAGTACTCCAAGTGGGGTCTCACGAGTGCAGAGTAGAGGTGCCACCGCTGCTCCCACTGGCAGCCCCGGAGCTGGGATGTGGAGCTGCCGGGTGCCCCAGGGGGACCCCAGAGCAGCGTCTCTGTCCCAGTCCCTGCGCAGCGGCCGAGTGCCACCAACGGCACGCGAGGAATGCAAGGGCCAGGACATCACCCCGCAGGGCAGCGGGGGAGCCGGGCACTGCCCCTTCCTGCTGATTCAGCCCGCGGCAGCTGGGCAGGGAGGGCAGCAAGGGCTGGCATGGCCCCTGGGCTGGCTCCAGCACTCCTCCCCATGGCTCCAGCCGGGCCGGTGTGGGTGCCCGTCCCTGTCCCTGCTGCGGCTGGGTGGCTCTGCTGTGCCCCACATGGGCCTGGGTACCCGTGGGTTGCTCTGCCACACCGGGTCAGCCTGGAGAAAACCAGCTCCCGGCCGCCCTTCCACCCTCTCGGTGCTGGATCCGTCCTTCCACGCCAGCGCCCGGAGCCGGTGCACCCTCTGGACAAACCTCACCCACACACCCTGACACCTACACCTCCCTGTCACCCCAGGGAGCCAGGCATTCCCTCCCCAAAACCAGCCCCGAGGCTGGTTCCACGTCCCCCACCTTCCTCCTGAGCCCCACTGCTCCTGAGACATTCCGAGTGCTCCCTGGCGCGTGACCTCCCCTTCCGCAGGGACACAGCATCCCCGTTCTGTTCCCTCCTGTCCCCAAGGTCACCCGCTCCTCCGGCAGCCCTCCCGGCCCTCTCTGCCAACCGGCGGGTTCCAGGGCTCCCTCCCACACACCACACCACACCACGGTTGCCGGCGAGAACACCAAAGCACCGTCCCATCCTCCAGAGCATGTCCCCGAGGGCGGTGGCAGCAGCCACGTCCAGCCTGGGGGTGCCAGGGACAGGGCTGCCACCACCCTCTCCTTCCCCAGACGTTACCGCTCCGCTCTTCCAAGGCCCTGCGTGCCACCACCACGTCCTTGGTCCCCAGGCCACCGCAGCCACCAGCCCCAGCACGTCCCAAGCACGGCCACCCGCCCCGACCAGCGCCCAGGGGCCACCACGTGCCCTCGGACCTCAGCCGCGCATCGTTCCTCCCTGCGCCACCGCCGCCGCCGTGGGAGCTGCCACCCGCCCCGACCAGCGCCCAGAGGCCACCACGTGCCCTCGGACCTCAGCCACGCATCGTTCCTCCCAGTGCCACCGCCGCCGCTGTGGGAGCCGCGACCAGGCAAAGTGAATCTCCCAACTCAGCACTTCCCCGGCTGCGCTGGGGCTTTCTGACGAGCTTCCTCCTTCGCAAAAATCCCCCGCTGCCGCGGCCGGAGGCAGCCCCAGCTTCTTGCGACACCGTCCCTCCAGACGCGACAGCGACAGTTCCCAATATTTTCAGCCTCTGACGCAAGGAAGCACGAACCAGACAACCCGCCTCGTGGCACCGGGTTAAAAGTTATTTAAACTCCCAATCCCCCTTGGCATTGCCTTATCGATATGTCCAAACACCTTTCGCACAGCCCAGCACCGTTCCTGTGGGGCTCAGCCCCTCCTGCCCAGTGCCCCGGGCACCCGGCGAGCCCAGGCTTGCTGCCGAGCTGCACCGGGCACAGACACAAAACCCTTTAAATGTGTTTGCCAGACACAAAACCCTTTAAATCCCTGGGCTGCAGCACGAGCTGTGGGACCCTCCTGCTGCAGGACCCTCCTGCTGCGGGACCCTCCTGCCCGGCCGTGGCCGCAGTGGAGGAGAAATTCAGTGCCAGGGTTAGACCTGTCCCGAGGCAAAGTGGAGGCTGGAACCAGCAAAGTGAGCCCTGGCAAGAGCGGCTCCGTGTCCCCTTGCCCACCTGGGAGCGGGCTGGGGGCTCGGCAGGCCCCGTGGCCGGCGCAGCAGAGGAGGAGAGGCTGCGGGGCAGAAGGGGCTGGAGGGTCTGTACTGAAGGTCCCTCCCCGCCTGCGCTGCCGCTGCGGAGGGCGAGCACTCGTGACAGCAGCCCAGCCATGTCAGCAGCCGCCTGAGGAAGAGAAACCCCAGACGCAAGAGCTTTTCTGGGGAAGGAAGAGGGCGTTAACCCTTCCCCAGCGCCGCACAGCACCGAGCGGGGCCCCAATGGCTCCCAAGAGGCCGGCGAGCCTTGCCCTGGGCTGCGGGGAAGGGGAGCTTGGAGCCAGCGCTCGCTGCCCCAGCTTCACCCTGGCATGGGATTTGGGGGGGCAGAGGGACCGTGGGGACCCAGCACCACCAGCCCCCAGCACAGGTGATCTTGGGGGGCTCTGCAGCTCCTGGTGCCAACAGCCGAGCCCCTGCACAGCGGGGGCAGCAGGAAGGCACAAGGGGCACCAGCAGGATTTGTCCATCCATCCCTTGCTCCAGGGTCACTGGGGTCCACGGGAGCCAGGAGCATGACCAGCAGCAAGTCCTCTGCTCCCGCTGCCCCCAGCAAAGCCCCCCCGGGGGGTGCAGAAGCCACACTTCCCCCACCAACCCTGCTCCCTCCTACCCCGTTGCCCCCCGACAAGCCCAGCGGCACGGGAGGGGGGTAGATGAGGAGCTGCTCACCCACTTCCCCTTGCCCCAGCCCCACCAGCCCCCGCCGTGTCCCCACGCCGGGCTCACCGCTGCCCTCCGCCCTGAGCACCATCCTGGCAGGGCCCGTCTCCAGCAGCTCCACCGGCTGTGCCCGTGCTGCTGTTTCGGGGCGCGGGCACCTGCCCTCCCCAGTGCTTCCCGGGGTGACTCAGGGCTGCTCCGAGCCAATGAGCTCCGGGGCCACCCGGGCGTCATCCCGGCCTCGCCAGGAGCCAACAGCAGCAACACCCTGTTCCTGCCGCAACCAGCCCGCGGCCGCAAGCACCTTAACTCCTCTGCTCCCGGCCGGGGGGGGGGAAAATGGGGCAGCCGGGGTCCTGCTCCCCCTCCTCAGCCCTGGGGTTGGGGGATGTGATGCGTTGGGGTCCTGGGCAGGCAGGGACTGGGGGCTGGCTCAGCCCTTCCTTCCTCGAGGGCTGCCAGGATGCTCAACCCAACACATCTTGAGCTCGCTGTGGCAATGCCGGGGCCCCCCACCCCAGCAGACCCCCATCCCAGCCCCACAGCTCCCTGTCCAGCCCCACCAGACCCCCCCCACTGCAGGTTCCTGGTCCTGTGCGGGTTATAGGGACCAAACCCCGTGCAGGACGGGGAGGGCTGTGCAGGGGCTGCAGCGGGAGCCGTCCCCCGTCCCGTCCCTGTCCCGCTGTCACTGCCTGGAGCGGCCGCCTGAGCCTCGGCCGCCTTGACTCAGCTAAATCCTGCTCGGCAGCGCCAGATGGAGAAACAGCACCCGGAACGCTGGCTGAGGAGCACGGGGAGGAAGGGCTTCAGCAGCCTCAGCTCGGTCCTTGGGCCCACAGCTGTGCTGCAGCGCTTGCCAGCCCTCCCGCTAGCCCATACCGTGCCTGCACTGGCCATGCCGGAGGGACAACAGCACCGGGCTGAGGCAGACCGCCGAGGGTGAGCCCAGGGTGCTGCCAGCGGCCATCCCGTGGCTCTGTTTTGGGGTGCTGCCACCCCTTCGTACCGTACCCCACGGCTGGGGGGACCCACGGGGCCCCCAGAAACTTCCTGCCCATCTCTGCGCACCACATCCTGTTTTCACCGCGCCGCGTGCACATCCTGGGTTGCGTCAGCCCCGTCCTTCCCCACCGACAGCCGAGGTGCGTCAGGAGGAGTTTGGGGACAGGAGGCTCCAGGAAAGACCCTCTCAGGTGGACGGACCCCGCACCCGGGGCTGGCCAGGACCCTCGTGCTGCTTTGGAGCAGCCCTGCCCATCACCCCGCTCCCTGTGCCCAGAGCCCCCCCCAGGGAACCCACGTCTACAGCTGCTGCCTCGCTCCCCAGGGGCTCCAGGCTCCCGCAGCCCCCACGCAGGGAGCCCCAGCCCACAGTGTGCGCAGGCAGGCACCGGCTCGGCCACGTCCACATGCACCGAGCACCACACAGGTGCCAGGACTGCAGCCTGGTGGGCACCTCGCTTGTTCCCTGCCGTGTGCTGAGCCTCAAGGGGTGCAGGGCCGGTGGCTGCTCGGCCTCGGCTGCCAGCAGGGCACAGAAGGGGTCTGGCACCCTCCTGCCCCATGGCACGGCTGCCCTCCATCCATACTCAGGGCAGGAACCCGCTGTCACAGCAGCTCCCACGAAGGGCCAGCCCATGGCGGCAGCTCCCACGCAGCAGGTGCTGGGTGCCCTGCACAGGGTCGGGTTTGGCCCCGCAGCTCCTGCAGCCGCAGCGGCGAGGGCGGCTGAGCGCCCACGCATCGCCCAGGGCAGGGCAGGACCTGCCACAGCCGTCATGGGCTCCGTGCATCCTCCCAACCACCACCAGCAGCTCCTGAGAACCCTCTGCCCTGTCCCAGCACGGGGTGCAGGGCAATGCCAGGCGAGGTAGCCCGATGGCTAGCCACCCGCCGGAGCTCAGTGCCGGCAGAAGCCGGAGCCTGCGGAGGCCGGTGGTGCGCGGGGGAAGGAGGCGGCGAGACGGCGAGGACTCTCTGTGCCGCTGTCAGCAGGAGCCATATGGAGCCGGAGCCGCGGGCACTGCCACGTCTGCCGGGGTGCCGGGGACCCCGTGGCAAGCAGAGGGAAGGGCATGAAGTGCCTACCTGCCTTGGCAGCCACCGAGGGGCAGAGGAAGGCCTGGAAACTGGAGGCACAGAGCTCGCTGACTGTCCCCATTGCTGCCGAGGTCCCGCTCCCACGGGGCAGGCAGAGGCCTGGCGGGTGCCCGTGGGGCTGAGCTTCCCCGGTGCCAGGTCCCGTGGGCAGGGAGCGGGCAGGGGGAACCGGAGGACTCCCTGCTCTGGCTGGAGCCGGGGAAGGCGGCTCTGGTAGGGAAGCTCCAGCGGCAGGAGCCCACGCGCCAGCCCCAACCAATCCCCGTTGCTCCCTGCCTGCACACCAGCCCGCTCCCTGCCTGCACACCACGCTCCCCACGCTCCGGACGGCGCCTCAAAGCCACTTAGAGGACAAGGAGTTTGGGAACTCCCCAACAGTCCAGTCCACCCCCCCCTTCTCCCCAGCCCTGCGCCGTCTGCCCCCCGGCAGCCCCGGGCAGGGGGAACCGGAGGACTCCCTGCTCTGGCTGGAGCCGGGGAAGGCGGCTCTGGTAGGGAAGCTCCAGCGGCAGGAGCCCACGCGCCAGCCCCAACCAATCCCCGTTGCTCCCTGCCTGCACACCACGCTCCCCACGCTCCGGACGGCAGCTCAAAGCCACTTAGAGGACAAGGAGTTTGGGAACTCCCCAACAGTCCAGTCCACCCCCCCCTTCTCCCCAGCCCTGCGCCGTCTGCCCCCCGGCAGCCCCTTTACCCCCACGGGGGGGGCTGGCAGCGGGGTATTTTTAGAGCGGTTTTATCCCCTCCGTATTAGAGCATTAAGCATCGGGAGCCGGCGGTCGCGTAGCAACCAGCGCTGCATAAAGGAGGGTGCACCAGAGAGACGCGGCGGCTCTGGTGAGGCGTGGGGTGCAGGGGGTGCCGCTGGTGGGGCACAGGGCCCGGGCGCCGGTGCGGGCACAGCCCCGACAGGCTCAGCCTGCCCCATGTGCCGTGCACGGGCAAGCCCGCTCTGCCAGCCCCCCGGCGATGCCGGTCAGACGGCTGGGCTCCGGGCATGTCCCGGCGGCGACGGAGGTGCCTCCCCATCTGTTGTGGTCCTGGGGTACGGGGGTGCTCCCGCAGCACGAATGTCCTGCCCTGGGATCCCACCCCCCCACCAGGCGATGAGCAAACCCAAACCGGACCGACAGCTCTCTCCCTCAAAGCAGGAGGGATCCCCGAGCGCAGGGCACGGCCATGAGTAACAAACCCCAGAGCCTGTCGGGGCAGGAGGCAGCGTCCCGTGGGGCAGCCCGGCTGCCAGAGCCGGCACCGGGAACACGCTGAGCTGGGAGAAACCGGAGCCGGGCAGGGTCCCCAGGAGCCCTGATGGGGCAGGCAGCGGGAAGGGCACGCCAGGGAGAAGCTGCCCTTGCAGGCAGGAGAGTGGTGGGTGGGCAGGAGGGGAGCCTGGCTCCCGGCAGCAGTGTGGCTACGAGGGGAGGAATGGTGGAGGAGAAGGGCAGGTCCCGGGGCTGCGAGGGCAGCCGGGCACTCGCCGCTGACGTGACCAATCTTCTGGTTTCGGCACCACTTCCCCTTTCCCAGGGGCCGACGCGGTGGTTGCCGCAATGCCAGGAGGCAAAAGGGCAGGCGAGAGGGGTTGGGGGCACTGAGGTGGGCACGTGGTGTGGCAAGTGCCTGCCTGGGGCCCGGAATGGCATCTGGAGAAACCCCTGGAGCAGCAAGGGCACCCATGGGTGCTCCGGCTGGCTCGAAGCAAGGTCAAGAGCCAGCCCCCACACAGAGTGACCCTGACACCCGGCTCGATCCTCGCATCCTGCCCGGGCAAGGCAGGGGGGTCACAAACACCCAGGGGGGCCACAAACCCCCAGGATGAAGTTAGCCCCAGTCTCCAGCCCCCGATGATCCCGTCTGCTGGAAAACGGCTCCCCAGAGAGCAGCCTCCCCCCTCCCTCAGCCCAGAGCAGAAATGGGCCAAAACAGCCGCTCGGAGACACGTGGGCCCCGCTGTGTCCCTGACGTGCAATTCCTGAGCGTCAGCGACGTGGCTTATCGTTCCCTGCTCCCAAGGATCTCAGGAGAGGCTCTGGCTCATTGCCTCTGCCCCACGCTGCGCTGCCCGAGCCCCACCAGCCCCTGGCTCTGCTCCCTGAGCCCAGTCCCGTCTTTGCACCGTCCCCATGTCTTTGACCTGGGAGCCCCAGAGCTCTGTGGAAGAGCTGCTCCCCCAGCATCTCGCCCCAGCTCACCCCACAACAGGGATGGGGCTGGTGTGTCCCCCCCTCCAAGTCCCCACAGCCCAGAGGTGCACGGCGCGGTCACGGGCTGCCTCCCAAAGAGCTGAGCCGGTGCCAAGGGACCTGCCAGGGCCTGCTGGCAAAACAGGGCTGTGCGGGCTGGCAGCCAGGCAAGGGCAGGGATCCCTCTGGGTAGGGACCCCCCCCCGGCATCCCAGGGGACCTGCCACCCACCCTCCTTCGGGGATCTCCCGCACCTTGCACAGCCCATCCTGCCCCAGACGGCGAGGCCACCCCCAGCACAAGCCGCTTTGCGGGAGGCTCCATCAGCCCCGCTTAGAGAAATCCCTTAATCCCCCAGGCCAGAGCGAGCAGTAATCCCTCGGGTGCAGCAGGATTATTTCCAGCGCTGCCCAATCCCCCTCACCCCAGACGGGGCCCAGCTCAGGACACGGTGCCGGGACGGGACGGTGCTCACCGGTGCTGCGGCACGGCAGGGCTGGGTGCCCCTCACAACACCCTCACCCCACCGATCCAGAGACATTCACCCCTGCACCTCCTCGCTTGGTCAAGGGATGGTTTGGTGTCACTGCTGTCCCCACGGGGAGATGCCGGGAAGGGGGTGGAAGCTCCTGGCAGGAGCGGGGGGAGCCCGCATCTGTGCCGCCAGCTGCTCGCCCCCGGATTTGCTCTCTGCTGAGGCAGACGGGGGGAGAGGAGCTGTGCATCGCTCCTCAGACACTGGCGTCAGCACAATCCCACCAGCAAAAGCCTCCCCCCATTGCCAAGGCCTCGCCAGACCCTCTTCTGCAAAACCAACAGAGCCCCGGGGCTTTGGGAGAGCCACGGACTGTGACGGCCCCGCGACAGGGACTCGGAGGTAGCTGTGATGCTCACCTCGCACGCCGCCCCGCGGCGCAGCGAGAGGGCAATTTCTGAGGCTGACGGGCGACCCGGGACCTCTTCCAGGCGATTCTGGGAAGCAGCGAGAGGCTGCTCGCAGAATCACTCCCCGCAGTGCTCTCCCACTAATGGGTGATGTGTGACAACGCCCGCGCCGGGCCGGGGCGCCAACAGGGCCGGGCGCTCGCACCTTATCTGACACAGTAAACTCCCCACCGCCGAACGCTGTCACTTCTGGGGTGTCACAGCAGCCTCCTAATCAGCTGCGTTGCACAACTGCGGCAGGGCAGGAAGCCGGCCCATGAGCCAGCACTACCGGCAGCGGCGGCGGCTTCACCGGCAGCACCCGGGGCGACCTCGGCTCCCGGGAAGAACGGTCACCAGCACGGCTCGCAGCATCGGGGCCTTGGGTTTGGATATCACCCAGACAGGCTCCAGCCTCCCCCATCCCCCCCAAAGTTCTCCCCCCCAAGGAAAACCCACCTGCTGGTCCACAGGGACCTGCTTTAGGAGGGCTGAGGCACCGGCAGCACCTTCCTGCCCCGTCCTGCTCCTCGGCACCGGGAGGAAACGCTCCCTGGATGTGGAGGATGGAGCAAAGTGGGGAAGCAACCTGTGCATCCGTGAGAGGGGACCAGTAGCCCCTCAGCCACCTTGCCCTGCTCGGCCCAGCCAGGGGAGCAGGCCCTGGGCACACACTGGGTGGCTTGTGTGACGCTCAAGAGACACCATCCCTGCCAGCCTGCCCTGCAGAGCCATCCCCTGAATACAAAGTGTGAGCGGCGGAGGCGTGTGGGGCAGGGGGTCCCAGACCCCACAAACACTGGGTCCCACACTGCAGGCAGGGGGTCCCAGAGCCCCACAGCACTGGGACTGCAGGCAGGGGGGTCCCAGACCCCACCAGCACTGGGTCCCACACTGTGGGTGGCGGGTCCCAGAGCCCCACAGCACCAGAACTGTGGGTAGGGGGTCCCAGACCCCACCAGCACCAGGTCCCACACAGTGGGTGGCGGGTCCTAGAGCCCCGCAGCACCGGGACTGTGGGCAGGGGGGTCCCAGAGCCCACCAGCACTGGGTCCCACGTTGTGGATGGTGGGTCCCAGACCCCACCAGCACCCAGTCCTAGAGCCCCGCAGCACCGACACTGCGGGCAGGGAGACCCCAGACCGCACCGGCACCGGGTCCCAGAGCCCTGCAGCACCGACACTGCGGGCAGGGGGGCCCCTGACCCCACCAGCACCCGGTCCTAGAGCTCCGCAGCACCGACACTGCGGGCAGGGGGAGGGTCCCAGACCCCACCAGCCCCGCGTCCCACGCTGCGGGCATCTCGCCGGCCGTGGCAGCAAAGCAGCGCGGCGGGGTCGTGTGGGGCCGCAGCCCCAGGAAGGACGAGGCCGCGCCGCCAGCGAGGCGGGAGCAGCCGGTCTCCTCCCGGTGCTTCCTCACCGCTCCCCGGCCCCGCCCGGCCGATACCGTGCGTGGGCGAGCGGCCTCTCTGCCACCTGCGGGCCCACCACC
>NW_015090778.1:1050014-1061685 GCF_001431845.1 Calidris pugnax | reverse complement strand
GTTCCACTGCGACTCGCACAGGGGGACGGAGAATGGGGGGTTCAGCCCTGAGCGGGCAGGGGGAGGCAGCGCCGGGAGGGGTGGGAACATCCCCAAGGAGAGGAACACCGGTCCCGGTGGTCCCGGTGGGGGCCGGAGTCCCCCTCCCCAGGGGTGGCACAGGGAGGAGCTGCAGGCACTTTCCAGGAATGCGTCCCCCCCCCGTCCCCCACCCCAGCCTTGAATCCCAGGCTGGGGGCGGGGAGGGGGGGGAGAAGGGGCTTCTCCAGCCCCCAGGGGCAGAGGCACCGAGGAGCTGGCAGAAGAGCCTTGGGGACAAGGCAGAGCGAGCAGGTCGGATGCAGATCTCAACCTGGGGAGGGGAGAGGAACGGCGTTAGCACCCTGTGGGGCAGCCACCCCCCTCCCTGCCCCCCTTCTGGGCTCACTCACCTCAGAGCCGATGGCTCAGGCTGGTCACCTTGGCAGGATGTGTCACCGACCAGAAGTTGCGCCTGTTCTGCAGCTGTTGGAAGCGATTGCAGTGTCTCCTCCGCTCCCGCTTCAGTTTTTTAATCTTCTTTACCTGTGTAGAGGCAGGGAAGGCTCCTGGGGTCAGCACAGAGTGTGTGTCCCCCCCTCCCTCTGCCTCCCCCAGCTGGGACAGGGCCAGCACCCACCTTCCCTCTGTCAAACTCCTCGTCCCACTCATCGATGACGGTCTCGCTGCGGGCCCAGGCTGCGTCCCGAATGGCGTCCTGGCTGACAGCAGAGATCTCCCCCTCCCAGGTGAGGACTGGGGGGCAGCACAGTCAGTGGGGGGCAGCACGGTGTGCACCCTGCACGCCCCTGCACAGCACCCCCAACCCTGAACCAGCGCTAGGAGCCCCTCACTCCAGCACCCCCAGCACCCCCCTGGGAGCCCCCGCATCTGCCCGGCTCCCAGAGCCCCCCCACACCTGTCCACGCCAGTGCTGGGGGCAGCTCGAGTCCCCCCCTCCAGGGCTTGAGGCAGGGGAGCTATGGGGCTGTTTGCCCACCCAGGCAAGTGGGGGTTACCTTCTTTGCCATAAGCCTTGTCCAAGGAGTTCCTGAGCAGCTCCTCCACCACGCTGGGCTCTTCTTGGCTCTGGGGTGCTATGCCAGCCCCACGGCCGGGCTCAGGGCTTGGGGAGCGCCTGTGCCCATCTCCAGCCTGGCTGTCCCCAGCACACACTACCCCTGTGGAGAAAAGCAGGGTGAGGAGAAGGTGGAGGGAGAGGAAGGAGCTCCTATCACCTCATCTCCAAGGCAGATCTTGCCCCAAACACTGTTGGGACTAACAACAAGGTCCTGATGGCACAGGGCACACTGGGGCAGAAAGGGCTGGGGGACAAACCTTCACCCCCTCACCCCATCCCCAC
The DNA here is from genome assembly GCF_001431845.1 of Calidris pugnax. Classification (NCBI taxonomy): domain Eukaryota; kingdom Metazoa; phylum Chordata; class Aves; order Charadriiformes; family Scolopacidae; genus Calidris; species Calidris pugnax. The sequence goes on along the minus strand of NW_015090778.1, from coordinate 1,060,304 downwards.
AAGTCTGGAGAAGAGGAAGCCCTCATCCAGGCTACATCCAGGGTACAACCAGGCTGCTCCTGCACTAGCAGCAGGGTCAGGAGGCACCACCAGGCAGTTGTGGGGATCAGCAAGCACCAAGGGACTGGACACCAGTGCTTTTGAGGGGCTGTGTGGGCAGCCCAGCAGCTGGCTCCGGGCAGGATGGAGGGACATGGCTGTACCTGGGGTGCTGCCTGCAGCATGGAGGCCGTTGGCCGCCGGCTGCTCCAAGGCTGGGCTGCTGAGGCTTTCCCTCTGTTTGCACTTGCGGAGCTCGCTCTCTCCAGGCCCAGTCTCCACGCTCCGCCGCTGCTTCTTCCTCCCGGGCTCCATCTCATCCCTCCTAGAGCTGGGAAAGGCCGTGGGGGTCAGCTCGCTCTACCCACACCAGGGGGGGAAGCGTGGAAGTGTTTGAGCTCCCACACCCTACCCTGCGCTCAGGGAAGGGGGTGAACCCCCCGCCCCCAGCAAGCTGGTGTGTCAGCTCATTCCATGGGGAGACTCATCCCACCCGCAGAAAGACAAGAGGCCCCCAAAGGTGGCCCTGATTTCAGGCAGAGCAGGGTTACACAGGGATCTACCCTGACCCCAGCCCCTCACCTGCTCGAGGACAATGTCCCAGAGCAGCGCTCTTCCACCTCCTCCATTCTCCTCTTCTTTTTCTTCTTCTTCTTCTTCTTGAGGGAGGAGATGGGCTCCATGTCCAGGGAACTACTGGGGTCTGACACTTGCTGCTTGGGCCTGCTCTCCATGTCCTGACAGCTCTCCATGTCCTTGCCATCGCTGGGACCATTGCCTGCCGCCTTCTTCCCCGTGAGGGACACCCAGCCCTCCTCAGCAAGATTCTTCCTCTTCCTGGGGGGGCTGGAGACCTCATCCTTGACCTTCATAGCTGGAACATGAGGGCTGCCATCTGCTCCGTGATGATGTTTTCGCCGCTTCTTTTTGGAGGAGCCGGGGGTGGCCTGGCTGAGCCCCCTCTCCCCACTGCAGGGAGGAAGGTGGTGCGAAGGGTGGGCAGTGGAACCGTTGGTCAGGGGAGAGGCTGAGTTGAGGATGAAGCTGAAGGCAGGCTTTTCAGGATTTGTCAGTTTGGGAGCAGATGAGGACAGCCTGAGGGACAGGAAAAGCAGCTGATATGATCTGAAAGCAAGGTCAGGAGCCCTCTTCTCCCTCCCCACCCCGAGGTGCACAAGCACAGAACCCAACTGCTACTGTCAGCCATGAAATCTGAATCAGACCCTGCTCCCAGAGCCGCAGCTGCAGCTCACGGTGCCCCCACAGCTGCCCAGTGCTGGCCACGTGCAGGGCACACGCTGTCCCACGGGGGATTAGCGCAGAGCGAGTGCTGCTGCAGCACTTGCCATTGGTGAAGGTTACAAGGGAGACCCGGAGCAAGATCTAAACCAGGCTGGTGGCTCCTGATCCCACGGGACACTGGTCCGTGGTCAGAGCCTGCAAAGTTGCCTCCCACCCTGTGCCGACAGTCAGAGAGACTTGCCCTGCTCCTAGGATCCAGAGCAAGCCCTGCCAGCCCAGGGGAATAGGAGAGCTGCCAAAAGTCACCCTCTGTGCCAGCTGGGATGCCAGACAGCCGCCTCATGGAGCACCCCAGGGCTTGCTGGGAGCGATGGCACCGCTTACCTCAACTTGCTGAAAGGCCAGGGAGAGGAGTCGGGGTGGGTGGTGTTCGTAAAGTAGGTGTCAGCAAATTTTGGATGAGGTGTTGGGTGGCGGTCACTTCCGCTCGCCTTCCGCGGGGTGCTGCCCTGCAGTTATTGACATAAATAAAAACTTGGTGGTCTAAAGAAAAGAGGTTTCCGTGAGCCAAGAGGAGAAAATAAAAAGGGGAGCCCAGAGAAAGGGGAGGGGAACAGACACAGACGGGGGGAGGGAAGTGAGGGGTGGTAGAAGAAGAATCAGAAGTGTTTTCAGTTAGAAGCACAAAGGAAAAAAGGAAGGAAGGAATATTAAAGAACAGAAACCCCAGCGCGCCGTCCTGAGCCCCGGCTGCACAGCAGCACGCCAAGGGCCAGTCCCACACCACTGCCCGGGGAGGGGGCAACTCCACAGCCCTCCAGCTGCGGCGTCCCCTGCTCCCACTCACCCCAGGGGACACCCCACCCCGAGAAGGCTGGCGAGGCCACCCCGCTGCAGGGACTGGCACAGCCACCTCTCCCCCAGGGGCCATTTCTCCTGCATCACTCAGGGATGCAAACAACAGCAGGGGCCTGGCCCCGCACCCCGACCCACTGGGAGGGCAGAGACACTGCTGCATCCCTGCTGAGGGGCTCTCCCACCCCCCTCCGCCACAGCAGGACACCCAACATTAGCTCCACACCTGCCCCAACGCAAGCCCCCACTTCAGAAGGTGCAAAGCACCAGTTGAAGTCTCTGGGCAGTCGCCCAGACTCACCTTTTTGGCAGAGAGCGCCAGCTTCTTGGCAGGTGGGGGTGACATGGTGCTGCTCAGCTCCAGGCCAGCGCCGGCCAACAGGGAGGATTTCAATTTTGACAGCTTGGAGTCTTCGGGGGCAGCCGGCTCAGCGCCGGGGCTCGCAGGGAGGTCCGTGCCACAGTCCGTTTCCTGAGAGGTGCAGAAGCTGCCGGTTTCACTCTTAGCCTTCTGGGATGCTTTGGGCAGCTTCTCTGCCACGCCGTGCGCCGGGCTGGCAGTGCCACTGCCACACGAGTCCTTCTCCAGGTTCCCGGTGTTCTCCCCACCACCACCAGGCTCCTGGCCGGGGCTGGGCTCCAGCAGCAGCTTGGGTGAGGTAGGTGGGTGCTTGCTCTCCCAGGAGCTCTGGCGGGGCAGCTCTGCTTTGGCCACGCTTGCGTTGCTGGTGTCACAGAAACCCTGAACTGCTCTGGGCGTGGAGGGCAGCTGCGGGAAGGAGAAGGGCTTCTTGAGCTTCCGGGCCGTGTCATCGGGCAGCGCTGTGGCCGAGTGGGTGGCTTTGAGGGCCAGTTTGGGTGACGGGGACCCAGCGGGCCCCTTTGGCGGAGCGGTTCCATTCTGCAGCTTCGGCCCCGTGCCAAACGAGCTGCGGGCCACCGGGACTCCCACCTCCTCCGGCCCCGACAGCTTCTTCCCTGGCAGCGTGTCTGCTCTCTAGGTACAGAGAAAGAGAGAAGTTCAGCAAGGAGAATCCAAGGAGTTGAGAACACAGAGACTGCCCTCCCTCTCCAGGCTCAGCAGGATCCCTCCTGCCCATGGGGAGCAGCGAAGCCGCAGCCGCAGAGCAGGCAGAGGGGGAGCAGCTCCTGGGAGCAGCCTCTGGGACTCACCCGGCCCATCAGCGGTGAAGACAGGGGCCTGTTGGTCACAGTTTTCTTGACCTGATCAGAAATGTTGCCAGTGCGGCCAGACAGGCTGGGGGCTGCTTTGGTGATGGACCCCTCCGAGCTCTTCCTGGGGCTGGGGATTCTGTGAAGGCAGAAGAACATCCTCATCAGAGATGCACATGAGAAATAAGGAGTCAGAAGCTCTGAGGAGGTGAGGAACAGGGGCTGGACTTCTACTTGCCACCCTTTTCTGAGCCAGCACGGGCACACAGGCTACTTGGGCCAAGCTCCTTCCCATAGTGCTGCCAGCCCTGTCCCAAATGCTAACAGGGGGCCAAGGGGGACACAGGGTGCACTCACCTCAGGTAGAAGAGCACGTAGGCCTGCTGGTTGAGGACCACTTTGATGTTGCTGCAGCGGACCAGGTCATCGTTCATCTGATACCACTGCCCATTGCTGGCCTACAGAAGGAGAGAGAACAGAGTTGGGCTGTGTTCAATGATCCTCCTGAAGAGCAGCAGGGGTAGCATCCATCAGCAGAGCTCCTCTCCCCCAACACCAACAGGTGACCCAGGGCAGGCAAGGGGACTCTGCCAGAGCACACCTCAATGCTTCCTGTGATGGAGCACAGCCCGTACCCCCATCCAGTGCTCCACAGCACCCACATCTGCTGAGCACTCTCCTTTCTGCACACTACAGGGACCCACCAGCCCAGAGGAGGTGCCAAGAGAGCACCCAGGGCTCACCTTCACGTAGCAGTAGTAGTGCCCAGCGTGGCAGCTGTACCCCGAGTGCACCAGCACCGCATAGAGGCTGTACATGACGGGATCCCCTTTGTTCTGAGACATGTAAGGGCGGATATTCAAGAACTCAGGGTACCCCACGTCCTGCAGAGAGAGAATGTCTCAGGAGCCTGAACAGCAGACAGCTTTCCTTGCTAGAGTGAGAGCAGCCTGGCTGTCCTGTGAGTTCCATCTCTTGAGAGGGATCAGCTCTGCCCAGGCAGAGGCCACGGTGAGGAAGATGCCAGCATGAGCCGAACTCCCACCACATGGCACAGCTGGGGAAGGGCTGCAGGATGGTGGCAGAGCTCACACTGCACACAGGACCCCCTCCCACCCTGCCCTGGGCAGCAGGGCCAGGAGACAGCCCCAGCTCTGGATGGCCAAGTGCTTACCTTTGTGATTTTGCCTCCACCGAAGTTGGCGAAGCGCTTCAGCGAGAGCGTGAGAACGTTGGAAGCTCGGTGGATGCTAAAGCGTTTGGTGGCTGACACTTTCTTCTTGCACCTGCACAGGAAGAGCTCGAGCTATTCAAGCTGTTCCAGCACCCGGGTGACTGCTAGCCCTGGCCAAGGGCAAACCCCATGGAAATGGCCCTGCTGACACCAGGCACTGCTCCAGGGCACCTACGCATGGCCACGTCTGCTGGTCTCAGGAGAGGAGGGAGCTGAGGAGTGGCAGGCTCCATCGCAGCCTTCCATAGCCACGCACCTCAGGGTTTAGCCGTGGAGCAGGTAGAGAAGCCCTCCCTCACTGCAGCCTCCCACTAGCACACCCGAGGCCCTGCACACTCACTTGGCACACATGTAGGCGTTCTCCCCGCCCAGCACGTCCGGCTTCACAAACAGCTCCAGCGCCCGCACTATGTTCGCCGCTTCCTGCAAGGACAGAGGGGGGGTCAGGGCATGAGCTGCCCGTCCACCCCAGCCCCGCTCCCTGCCAAGATGCTGGCCCCAAGGGGATAACAAGACCACAGGGCCACAGGCTACACCAAACTCATGAGCCTGCCACCAACGTGGCACTGGCCAGCGTGCCACAAGGGACATCTGCGCTGCCCCCCAACACCACAGAGCCTCAACGGAGGAGTCGTGGCTCCCACTCAGGCAACAGGCACTGTTTTGCCAGAGAGAAGGCGAAGCTGCTTCCCTTCAGTGCCTCGATACTGGCAGGTCAAGAGCTTTGAGAGCAGCCACGGTGCAGATCCAGAAACATCCCCCTGAGAGCCGAGCTCCTCCCCATCCCCGACTCCTGCAGTACCCTGATCTCCAGCGCCAGGTCCAGGTAAGGGTCGTAGGTGTCCGAGACAGTCTTGCACACCGAGCACTTCACTGCAACAGAAAGGGCAATGAGCACACCTTGGCACCACCCCTGCACTCCCCACCACCACCCTGGCACAGCACCAGCAGCCACAGTGTCCCCCCTCCCCAGGTTTGGGCTCCGTGATGCGAGCGCCAGGATTCACAGCCTGGCAATTCCACTATGTGCCATGACAGCGAGTGTTATAAAATCATAGAATCATCTAGGTTGGAAGGGACCTTAAAGATGATCTAGTCCAACCATCAACCTAACTCTGACCAAAAAAAAAAAAAAATCCAATAAAAACCAACAACAAAAAAACCCCACCACTAAACCATGTTCCTGAGGACCATGTCAACCTGTCTTTTGAACACCTCCAGGGATGGTGCCTCAACCACTTCCCTGGGCAGCCTATTCCAATGCTGGATAACCCTTTCCATGAAGAAATTTTTCCTAATATCCAATCTAAACCTCCCCTGGCACAACTTGAGGCCGTTTCCTCTTGTCCTATTGCCTGTAACTTGGGATGTTGCCAGATAGCTGGCAACACGGGCTTCTTTGCTGGTGGCAATGAGCTGGGGACCCAGAGCCAACAGTTTTTTCCTTTGCCACAACAGGGGTCACGACCCACGGGTACCACAAGACTGACCAACACACGCTTAGCAATTTTCCCCAAAAGATTTTTGACTGCACGGCTTTCAGGGAAAGAGCAGCCCTGGGAGTCACAGCCAGCACTCACCACGGGAGCGCAGGTAACCGCCAAAGATCTGGTGAATCAGCGTCGTGGCCTGGGTCTGGCGATCCAACCTAGAGACAGCAGCACCAGATCTCACACCACCCTCCACAAGAGCCACCCCCACGGGCCACCGCTGTGTCCTCAGGACAGTTTCCCCCCACGCTCCAGCCAACAGGTGGGCTGTAGAGCTCTGGGAACAGGGGGAAGTCACAGCCTCTGCCCATCTGCTCTCCTGGTGGCAGAGCTCAGAGGGGGCACCAGGCTCCAACATGCACCTTCATCTGGAAGGAGCAGAAACGCCCGGAGCTCAGAGCCCGGCATGGCACACAGAGGCAATGCCAGCTTTCCCGGGATGGATGGCCTAGGGAAAAGCTGCTCAGCCACAGAGCATGCCTGGATTCCCCGGAAACTGGGACAGGATCCAAACCCACAGCAGCTTCAGGATTTGGGGACAGGACCACAGCTATGCTGGGGTGGAGGTGTCAGGAGAAGGCAGACAGCAGCCCAGAGCTGTGTCACAGAGGGGCAGAGCGTTGGGCCACCCCCCCGCCCTGAGGCCCCTGGAGTCAGTTCCTCCCTCTATAAGTCTGACCTGGGGGACACACGTTCACCCCACAGCCCCCTCCCACAGGTGCAGGGGACAGCGAGGGGACAGTGGGGAAGAGCAGTGACGGGCCATCAGGGGCCCCACATACTTGGTACAGCCATTCAGGCAGGCCTTCTGCATGGCATCAATGGTGTAACGCAGGAACTCGTGCGCATCCTCCTGGTTGCCGAAGCGGATGTGCTGGGCAATCTCTGCAGGACAGGGAGGAATCAGCCCCAGCACGTGCTGCAGCAGACACAGGCCCTTCCTCCTTCCTTCGGGGCCTAGACCCCAGGGACTGAGCCCCCTCAACCCAAACCAGAGGTCGGACTCACTCTGGCCACAGGGGAAGCCCCACGCAGCCCATAAAGTCACCAGCCCCCGGCAGGCTCAGTGAGTCATCTCAGCAGAGCCATCTGCCAAGGCCTGCCCTGATCTCAAAGGTTCTGCTCCTGCCTTAGTCACCGCTTTCCTGCGCGGCTACAGGAGGGAAGGGGAGAGCAGCCATCCTTACTCTTGAGGTCTCGGATGAAGGACACTGGCTTTATTGCGTTGCCGCTGTTGGCAAAAACCTGGATCATGTGGTTCTGCATAACGCACATCATGCAAAATCCTCCATGGTGACCTAGAGCAGGAGAGGAGAAGACAGGACGTTGGGGACAAACCCGGGAGAGATGGCGGCAGAACAGGGGAGAGGGGATCTCTGGTCCAACACAGCTGGGCCACTCTCAGTTTCCCCTGTGAGCTCCGTGCCACCGTACAGTTCTGGGGCATCCCGGGTACAGGGGGACCAGCACATGCCATCCCAACTGGCAGAGCCCCATCACAGCACCAACCACTGCAAGCCGCGAGACAAGACAGCATCCACATGGATAGGAACCATCCAAGAACTTGTGGGAGGACACCACAGGTCAGCCCTGAAGGGCAGATCCCACCGGAGCCCCGTGGACAGGGCTGCAAGCCCCATGTGCTCCCCTTGGTCACAGCTCACAGCCATGCCCACCAGACTCCTTCTCAAAGCCACCCACCAACAGCACCTCCTGCCTGTACACAGCCTTCTGCCCCAGACAAGGGCTGTTTGGAACCCCCAGCTCAGCCCCCAGGAAGTCAGCAGATCTCTTTGGACCCATCTTAGCCCTGGCTACACCCAGCAGAGACAAAAAGCCTCCCCAGACGTGAGGATACAGAGCTTGGAAACGCTGCTACAGCTGGGAAAAGCGAGCTACACACAGGAATGACCTCTCGATGGAGAATAGGGCAGGAGGGAGGAGAGAAGGTGCATCCCAACACCTGCACAGCCCTCCTGAGAGCCACACACAGAGGTGCTGAGCGCAGCAGGGGGAGCAGGACATGCAGGACGCTCCCGTTCCCCACCGAGCCATCCCTCCCCACTCACAGTTGCGGCTGTGCTCCTTGGAGAGCAGGTAGTTGGCGAGCGGCGGGGTGTAGGTCAGGCACTGCACCGTGGAGTTGAGGAAGCAGGTGTTCCCCAGGTTCTGCAGCCCGGCACCGATCCGGTAGATCCGCTCCCACTTCATGGAGAGCCGCTCCACAGGGAAAAGCACCTTCTGGGGCGCAGGGACCCCATCCCCCTGACCTCCCGGAGCATGGCTGCTGCCTGTGGGGGAGAGGGGTGCTGAGCCACCGGGGTGTGGAGAGCAGGGAGAGCCCCCCACCTTGCCCTTTCTACCTACCCTGCTTGCCAGGCAGCCCTTCCTCGGGGCCGCGGTGGCGACCGGTGGCCTCGGAGCGGGGGTTGAGCAGCACATACTTGCCCCGCAGGAGCTCCAAGTGCCCGGAGACCCCGCGGCTGGCGGGCTCGAACTCGATCTTCTGCAACAGCACCTTCTTGGCCGAAGCGGCCAGAAGCCGGCCCAGCTCCCCCCCGTCCTCACCCGCTTCTCTCCGGCCCGGCTTTAGGGCCTCTTTCAGCTTCTCTACGATCGGCATAGCGGGGCCCGGAGGCCCCGGCTGCGAGGAAAAGGGCGGTCGGTTGAGCGGCAGGGGAGGCCTGACGGTTCCCCCTCCCGTTGCGGGGCCGCGCGTTGCCGTGGCAACAGGCCGCGGCCTAGTTCCACCCGCAGGCCCCCCCCGATCCGCGGGGCCTAGGCCCGCGCCGCCCGCCCGCGACCTTGAGCGCTACCGCCGCCGGGCCCCCACCCGGTACCATTCCCCCCAAGCCGGCAGCACTCACCATCCGGGTCCCTCCCGCCGCCGCGCACGTGTCGCCGCCAGAGCGAAGAGGAGGAGGCACCGCCGCCGCCGCCGTCGTCAGCGTCTTCAACGCCCGGCCCTGTCAGGGGGCGGAGCCAGCGCTGACCACGCCCCCTCTGCGACGCCGTCCAATCAGGCCACGCCTCCCCTCCAGGGCGTGGCCTGGATGGGGAGGCGTGGCCTCAGCGCCCCCGTTGTGCGCAGGCGCAGAGCTCCGGTCCAGCCCCCGCTCCCGTTCCCATCCCCGTCGTTCCCGTTATTCCCGGTCGAGCCCGCCCCCGACGCTGCCGGGAGGGGGTTGAGAACGTCCCCTCAGCCTCCGCCTTCCTTGCCCGGCGGCTCCGGCCTCGCACCCCCCGCGGGATGCCACCCGGTGCTCGGGGGAAGGGGGGCACTGACCGCTCGTCCCCCCGCCGCTTTTCTGTCCCGCCCGGTGCCCGGAGGGGCTCGGGGTTGGGGGGCACCGGCCGTTCATCCCCCCGCCGTTCTGTCCGCCCGGTGCCATCCGGTGCTCGGGGGAGGGGGGGCATCCGCCGCTCGTTCCCCCGCCGCCGTTCTGTCCCGCCCGGTGCCCGGAGGGGCTCGGGGAGGAGAGTACCGGCTGCTCGTCCCCCACCGCCGTTCTGTCCCGCCCGGTGCCACCCGGTGCTCGGGGGACGGGGGAGCACCGGCCGCCCGTCCTCCGCTGCCGTTCTGTGCCGCCCGGTGCCCGGAGGGACTCGGGGTGAGGGAACACCGGCCGCTCGTCCCCCCGTCCCCGTTCTGTCCTGCCCGGTGCCACCCGGTGCTCGGGGGAAGGGGGGCATCCGCCGCTCGTCCCCCCGCCGCCGTTCCGTCACTCCCGGTGCCCGAAAGGGCTCGGGGCGGGGGCACCGGCCGTTCCTCCCCTTCATCCCCCCGCCGCCGTTCTGTCCCGCCCGGTGCCCGGAGGGGCTCGGGGTGGGGGCGCACCGGGCGCTCGTTCCCCCGTCCCCGTTCTGTCCCGCCCGGTGCCACCCGGTGCTCGGGGGACGGGGGAGCACCGGCCGCCCGTCCTCCGCTGCCGTTCTGTCCGCCCGGTGCCCGGAGGGGGTCGGGATGGGGGCGCACCGGGCACTCGTCCCCCCGCCGCTGTTCTGTCCCGCCCGGTGCCCGGAGGGGCTCGGGGAGGAGAGTACCGGCTGCTCGTCCCCCACCGCCGTTCTGTCCCGCCCGGTGCCACCCGGTGCTCGGGGGACGGGGGAGCACCGGCCGCCCGTCCTCCGCTGCCGTTCTGTGCCGCCCGTGCCCGGAGGGGCTCGGGATGGGGGCGCACCGGGCACTCGTCCCCCCGCCGCTGTTCTGTCCCGCCCGGTGCCCGGAGGGGCTCGGGGTTGGGGGGCACCGGGCGT
>NW_015090778.1:1036877-1049194 GCF_001431845.1 Calidris pugnax | reverse complement strand
ACCCCGAGCCCCTCCGGGCACCGGGCGGGACAGAACAGCGGCGGGGGGACGAGTGCCCGGTGCGCCCCCATCCCGAGCCCCTCCGGGCACCGGGCGGACAGAACGGCAGCGGAGGACGGGCGGCCGGTGCTCCCCCGTCCCCCGAGCACCGGGTGGCACCGGGCGGGACAGAACGGCGGTGGGGGACGAGCAGCCGGTACTCTCCCCCCCGAGCCCCTCCGGGCACCGGGCGGGACAGAACGGCGGCGGGGGAACGAGCGGCGGATGCCCCCCCTCCCCCGAGCACCGGATGGCACCGGGCGGACAGAACGGCGGGGGGATGAACGGCCGGTGCCCCCCAACCCCGAGCCCCTCCGGGCACCGGGCGGGACAGAAAAGCGGCGGGGGGACGAGCGGTCAGTGCCCCCCTTCCCCCGAGCACCGGGTGGCATCCCGCGGGGGGTGCGAGGCCGGAGCCGCCGGGCAAGGAAGGCGGAGGCTGAGGGGACGTTCTCAACCCCCTCCCGGCAGCGTCGGGGGCGGGCTCGACCGGGAATAACGGGAACGACGGGGATGGGAACGGGAGCGGGGGCTGGACCGGAGCTCTGCGCCTGCGCACAACGGGGGCGCTGAGGCCACGCCTCCCCATCCAGGCCACGCCCCCTCCGCGTCCCCGGGCGGGCTGAGGGCGGGGCCCCGCCCTCAGCCCGCCCGGGGACGCGGAGGGGGCGTGGCCTGGATGGGGAGGCGTGGCCTCAGCGCCCCCGTTGTGCGCAGGCGCAGAGCTCCGGTCCAGCCCCCGCTCCCGTTCCCATCCCTGTCGTTCCCGTTATTCCCGGTCGAGCCCGCCCCCGACGCTGCCGGGAGGGGGTTGAGAACGTCCCCTCAGCCTCCGCCTTCCTTGCCCGGCGGCTCCGGCCTCGCACCCCCCGCGGGATGCCACCCGGTGCTCGGGGGAAGGGGGGCACTGACCGCTCGTCCCCCCGCCGCTTTTCTGTCCCGCCCGGTGCCCGGAGGGGCTCGGGGTGGGGGCGCACCGGGCGCTCGTTCCCCCGTCCCCGTTCTGTCCCGCCCGGTGCCACCCGGTGCTCGGGGGACGGGGGAGCACCGGCCGCCCGTCCTCCGCTGCCGTTCTGTGCCGCCCGGTGCCCGGAGGGACTCGGGGTGAGGGAACACCGGCCGCTCGTCCCCCCGTCCCCGTTCTGTCCTGCCCGGTGCCACCCGGTGCTCGGGGGAAGGGGGGCATCCGCCGCTCGTCCCCCCGCCGCCGTTCCGTCACTCCCGGGTTGTGCGCAGGCGCAGAGCTCCGGTCCAGCCCCCGCTCCCGTTCCCATCCCTGTCGTTCCCGTTATTCCCGGTCGAGCCCGCCCCCGACGCTGCCGGGAGGGGGTTGAGAACGTCCCCTCAGCCTCCGCCTTCCTTGCCCGGCGGCTCCGGCCTCGCACCCCCCGCGGGATGCCACCCGGTGCTCGGGGGAAGGGGGGCACTGACCGCTCGTCCCCCCGCCGCTTTTCTGTCCCGCCCGGTGCCCGGAGGGGCTCGGGGTTGGGGGGCACCGGCCGTTCATCCCCCCGCCGTTCTGTCCGCCCGGTGCCATCCGGTGCTCGGGGGAGGGGGGGCATCCGCCGCTCGTTCCCCCGCCGCCGTTCTGTCCCGCCCGGTGCCCGGAGGGGCTCGGGGTTGGGGGGCACCGGCCGTTCCTCCCCTTCATCCCCCCGCCGCCGTTCTGTCCCGCCCGGTGCCCGGAGGGACTCGGGGTGAGGGAACACCGGCCGCTCGTCCCCCCGTCCCCGTTCTGTCCTGCCCGGTGCCACCCGGTGCTCGGGGGAAGGGGGGCATCCGCCGCTCGTCCCCCCGCCGCCGTTCCGTCACTCCCGGTGCCCGAAAGGGCTCGGGGCGGGGGCACCGGCCGTTCCTCCCCTTCATCCCCCCGCCGCCGTTCTGTCCCGCCCGGTGCCCGGAGGGGCTCGGGGTGGGGGCGCACCGGGCGCTCGTTCCCCCGTCCCCGTTCTGTCCCGCCCGGTGCCACCCGGTGCTCGGGGGACGGGGGAGCACCGGCCGCCCGTCCTCCGCTGCCGTTCTGTCCGCCCGGTGCCCGGAGGGGCTCGGGGTGGGGGCGCACCGGGCGCTCGTTCCCCCGTCCCCGTTCTGTCCCGCCCGGTGCCACCCGGTGCTCGGGGGACGGGGGAGCACCGGCCGCCCGTCCTCCGCTGCCGTTCTGTCCGCCCGGTGCCCGGAGGGGCTCGGGATGGGGGCGCACCGGGCACTCGTCCCCCCGCCGCTGTTCTGTCCCGCCCGGTGCCCGGAGGGGCTCGGGGTTGGGGGGCACCGGCCGTCCATCCCCCCGCCCTTCTATCCCGCCCGGTGCCACCCGGTGCTCGGGGAGAGGGGGAGCACTGACCGCTCGTCCCCCATCACCGTTCCGTCCCGCCCGGTCACCGCCGGTGCAGAGACCCCACCTCCCACCCCTCCCGACCCTATCGCCCGGGGCCGGTGTGAGCCCGGTTTCTGGCGAGGAGAGAGAGAAATGAGAGCACAGGGAGCACAGAGGCGGTGGAAAACAAGTGGCGATATTGACTCACAGACAGACTACCAGCGACAGCAGCATCGGCACAGAGGGTATAACCATACAGAAAAGCGACCGGGAGTCGTATATGGGATTGATTAGAGGTTGGGGTTTTGGTTTGGTTGTTGTTGTTGTTGTTTGTTTGTTTGTTTTTTTCTTTCTTTTTAATTTTTTTCTCTTTTAATACGTTGAAATTGCCCAGACTGGTCCAGTACGACATCTTAAACCTCCACAGCATGAAAACCTTCCCCCACACCCCCACCCCAAACCCCCGGAGCAGGGCTGTGGGGCTGATTCCCAGCATGATCCCTTCACTCCCAGCATGATCCCTTCACTCCCAGAGCTGCGGGATGGGGGTGGCGGGCACACCGGTGCCACCCGCCTTCCGTGGGCACCGGCCAGCGCCGCTGCGACGTGGGAATGGCTCAGAGAAAGCGGGGCCCGAGGTGTGTGGGAGGGTTCCCTGGAGGGGACGGGTTTTCCTGGGCACTGGCCTCCATCCCTGCTGCCGCAGAGCAGGGAGTGGGACCGGCTGCGATGCCCAAGGCCACAGCACAGCCCAGAAAACGGCTGCCCGAGGGGATGGTAAACACCCAGGGCTCCTCGGGACCCACTCCTGCCTCGGGTGCCCTGCTGGGGGGGTGGGGGGGACCCACTGTTGAGCCCTGCTGCCTGCCAAGGCCGGTGGGGCTGAGCCCATGGCGATGGTGGCAGAAGGGTCTGGCAGCAGCTTCCCACCCGTGCAGGAGGTCACAGTGGGGATGGACCCCCCCACTACGATGCTGGAGAAGGCAGTGAACCCCCCCGCTCACCTCTGTGTCCCCATGGGGCAAGGAGCACGTGGAAAGAGGGGCAGCAGCGCCCAGCTGCATGCAGGGGGGCAGGAGGGGTGACCCCCAGCCACATGTGCCCCCTCCAGCTTTTGGGACAAGGCACCTGCACAGGAGCCATCCAGCCCCCTCGCACACAATCGGGGGGCTCTGCCACACGGTAAAGCCCCCCCAGAGCCCCTTCCTGGCACGCTGTGCCCCTCCTGCACCCCAAAGGGACGGACAAGCAGTGGGTGGGGAGGGGCATAGGGGGGTCCCCGGTGCTGGGGGGGTGGCTGGGGTGGGGAGGGCAGTGTGGCAGGAGCTGCTGGGGCGGTTGCCCCGCGGCAGGGGCACTGGTAGACCTGCTACGCAGACGGGGCAGCTCCCACCACTCACCAGGGGTCGGTTCCTTCACAGCTGCCAGGGTGCCAGGGCTGAGCGTGGCCAGGCAGGGACATGGCCCTGGAGGGGAGGGGGGTCCCCCACACCCCGCTCAGCCCTGCCACGGGCTGCCAGGTGCCTGTGGCAGAGGGGGTCCCCACCCCTGCCCCCCGCATGCACGTGGCAGGCGCCGCAGCCCGGGGACCCCCGCAGCCGAGCGGATTTTCATGCTGTCTCCAGGAATTGATATCAGTGTGGACCAGTTTTTTTTTTTTTGTTTTGTTTTTTTGTTTTTTTCCTACTGGCTACTGGAATGCGCTCGTTTGGCTTTAGGGGTCCTCGATGTCGAGAAACTCTTGCTTGGGGGGGGCCATGCCGCGGTACCAGGCGCACGAGCCGTCGCTCCTCTTGATGCAAGCGTAGTGCTTCGCCTGCCGCCCGTCCACGTTGTTCTTCTCCATCGCCCAGTCCGTCCAGAGACACTCGTCCGAGGAGGAGACGAAGCAGGGGATGGAGAGGCAGCGCGAGATCTGCACACATGAGACACTGGTCACCCACCACCCCAGGGAGGGGACGCTGGGGCTGGGGGAAGTAGGACCGGGGGGCTGGTGGTCCAGCTCTGGACCAGGGATGCCAGGCTGCCCCATCCCCGTGGGGTACAGCAGGGATGTGACCCCAATGTGGAGGGCTGAGGGAACCCCTGGGTGAAGGTCCTAGGGTCCCAGATGGAGGGACCCACTCTGCCCCATATCCCTGGCCACGTGCTGTGCCCCCTGCACAGTGTCATCCCTGAAGGATGGGGAAGAGCATCCCACCATGAAGCCCACACTGGTCTTGGGGCTGCACACCCCACCCCCCGGCGGTGCAGGAGCTGGGAGCAGCCCCGTGCTCACCTTGCACTCGCAGCCCATCTGGTACCGCTGGTTTAGGCTCTTCTTCTGGGTCGGGCTCAGCGAGTCCCAGGTGGAGACCAGGTCACAGAGCGTGATGTGCATCTTCCCGTTGCCCTCTGACTTGCCTGGGGAGAGGAGGACACACCAACCGCTCAGAGGGACCCCCAGGTGCCCGGGGACCCAGCCTTGACTTGGGGTGCTGGAGGGTCAGCCCAGCCTGGGTGTCCATCCCTGGTGTTCTCTGACCCCAGTGAACCCCAGGGAGTGGCGGCTCGACCCCCAGCTGCCCCTGCAGCCCCCCAGCCAGGGGCTGCCGAGCACGGCCAGGACACAGGAGGGGTCCAACAAGGGCTGGTGGGGTGCTGTGCCCGGGGAATGGGCACCCACGTCACAGGCATCTCAGAAGTCACATCTCAGGGCCAGCCCTGCCACCAAAGACCTCCAAAAGCCCTCCCTTGTGGCCACCCACCTGCGATGAGATACTCCTTCTTCCCGCCGGTGTCCAGCAGCCGGCCGCACACGGCAGTGGACGGAGCCGTGTAGATGAACTCTATGTCCTTGTCGGGGCCCTTAAACATCTGGGAAGGAGGAGCAGGAGTGAGCGGCCATCGCAGAGGCTGCCCTGTCCCCTCCCTCCCCATCTCCTGCCCCCGTGTGCCCCATTACCTTGATCTGCTTGATTTCATACTGGATTCGTTTGATCGGATTCCCGTATATATCGTTCCCCGAATCCACCTCTTTCGCAGAGACGGCTTTCGCTCGGATCACTGCAACGGAGAGACAGCGGGGTCAGCGGGGGTGGCCAGGGACCAGAGGTGCTGCCTGGGCAGGATGGTCCTGCTCAGTTCCCCCATCCCTGGGGGGCTCCCACCCCTCGTGCAGGGCTGGCTCCCCGAAGAGAAGCCCCCACCCTCCTTGCAGATGCTCGCCTGCCCACGGAGCTGGATGTCCCAGGCTGTCCCCAAAGGGACAGGGCTTTGGTACACGTGAGATGGTGACGGGGAGTGTTGCAGCAGCACCTCCATGGTCGGTGATAAGGAAAAGTCACCCCAGGATTGCCCAGCCCCACCGCCAGAAGCCATGGCAGACGGGTCACCCTTGGCCAGCGCTGGCTCGGTCCCTGCCCAGCCCCTGCTGGGCTCGTGGGCACAGCCTGGCCCTGCCCGGGCTTGTGCCTGTCACCCAGATGGCCCTGGGACAGCTAAAACCCGCCAGCAGCGCCCTGGGAGCACCGCGGTATTTGCCCACTGTCATTAATTAAGCCAGTCTCTGACGAGGGCTCGGGCCAAGCGCCTGCGTGGCTTGGCAGGGCTGGAGGAGAAAAGGGCAGAGGGAGCTATTTGGGGGTCACCTTTGGGTGCAGAGGGAGGCAGGAGCCGTGTCCCCATGGCACCACCCCAGTCGCTCGCTGTGGGCAGCGTGGGCACCAGTGCTGCCCACCGAGTGCCCACAGGGGCAGCTCATACCGGGGTCCTCAGCATCCCTCCCAGAGGGGCTAGGAAGCCCACCAGCCCCTAGCCCCTCGCCAGAATGGGGGTCCTGGGACCAGGCTGCATTCGCCCTCCACAGACAGAGCGTGGGGTCCCTTCTGTTGTCTCCCTGCCAGACCCTCGTGCCGGCGCCTGGAGCCTCACGCTCTGCAGGCGCAGAAACCGCATCCTCCGGGGGCCACGGGGCGTCGCTTCCTGCGGAAATAACCCGGGGACGCCCAGGGCCGGGGCAGCGGAAAAACACTGAGGGCAGGCAGCGAGGTCCCCAGCCGGCAGCCCCACCAAAGGCAAGAGCTCCCCCGTGGCTCTGCACAGCCCCGGGGCTGTCCCAGCGTGGGCTACCGGGGGACAAGCTCGGGTGCCCCAGGGCCAGCGATGCCGCAGTGCCCCGGAGCGTGGGGACAGCTCTGCCATGAAGGGTCCCTGCGGTCACAGCTCTGCCATGAAGGGTCCCTGCGGTCACGCTGCCAGCGCGTCCCGGGGACACACAGACCGGCATGTGAGCATTCGGCACGTGGCAGCGACCCGCGGGGCGGGCAGCCAGCTCGCCCTCGCTCACCGGCTCAGGGCACGGCGGCCACTTCGGTGCAGGTCGCGGTGGCCGCAGCCGCTCAGGTGTGCGAGGGCTGGGTCCCTGCGCCCAGACCCACAGCTCCCTCCGACAGCATGGGGATGGGAGCTCCCGGCCAGCCCTGGGGACAGTGGCAGCCCCAAAGCTGCAGCTCCTGCTCAGCACCCTCACAGCCGGGGTGCAGGGGCTCGCAGGGCTCCCCATCCCTTGGGGGCACCCCGGGCCCTATCAGCCCCACTGCACGCTGTGGGGTAGGGAATGGGGAGTTGCGCTTTGCCCAGGGGGGCAGGAGGGCAAGTGCCAGCCAAGCTGGGGACACAGCTTGTGTCCCCCCACCAAAAAGTGCTGGGGTGGGAGCAGCCAGGGGCTGCCCACCAGCCTGGCACAGACAGACTTGCCTTCTTTCCCCTGGCACGGCGAGGAGAGGGAATCTGACCCCGCTCTATAAATACCACGGGGGCATGCAGATGGGTTATTTAAACTGAAGGTCAGGGGGGCACTGCCCCTCGTGGGTACCAGTAAAGTGCCAACTGAGTTTATTTTGGAGAGTGACCACCAGCATGAGCAGGGCTTGGGGAACAGACTCCCCAAAACAGCTGCCCTCGGTCAACATGGGTGCTCAATCGGTGCAGAGCAGGCAGATGCAACGCCTGCCAGTACCAGGGCTGCACCCAGGGCTTTCCTGGCTACATTCCCTCTCCCAGGGAAGGGCCAGGCTGCCCGGGCACACCGGGAAGCCCCAGGTCCCTTCCCAGCAGAAGGGTGAGCCCCTCGGCACAGCCCCTCTCCCTGGGCTGGGGGAGCTCGGGGTGGTGAGTGTCACCCTCCATCCCAGCAGCACAGGGCCTGGGTCACCGCAGGCACGGGCCACCCCTTCCCCCCCCGCAAGACCCCGCATCCTCCCGCACCCGGCTGCGGCGTAACTCGGGTGCATCCCGCTCCGGAGAGCCACGCTCCGACGCCGGCCCCGCGGCTGCAGGCGCAGGGAACGGTTCCTGGTTCAGTGGGCTCCAGCCTTTTCCATTCACGTGCTGATGAATCACTTGACAAAAATGCAGCCCAATTCTAGGCGGATTTGTTCTGAACAGTGCGGCTTTGTGGAGGGGACGGCTGCGCTGCGCTTTCCCCGCCAAGACCCCAGCGGTGCAGCCAAGCTCCTCCGCGCCAGCCAGGAGCCGGGGCGGCGAGGAGGGCGAGCTGCAGGCACCGCCGAGGGAGCCCCGGAGGAGAGCCCTGGCCCGGGATCCCCGGGATGAGGAATCAGGGCTGAGGGATGGAGGAAACCCCTCGACCGGCAGCCAGACCTCCCCAAATACCAATGCCCTACCCATCAGCTGTGTCACCCACCAACCCTGCCACCAGCTGCAGGAGCCCCGACCCTCCGTGATGCTCTTGGCGCCCAGCAGGCACAGCATGCCATGGGCACCGGAGAACCGAGTCCGACCAGGGCAACGCTGGAAACGGCCCCTTCCCAGCCAGGATAAGCTGCAGCAAGATGATGTTCCATGGGGCAACCCCGTCCTGGCAAGGTGGGACCCCCACCGGTGACAACCCCCAACACTGCAAGTGTGGGCACCCCAAAATGAGGATCTTGGACCCCTCTGGGAGCAGACCCCTGTGAGGCAGCGGGTCCCCTCGCTGCCCTCTGCCACCACGGTCGGTCCCACCACCCCAGCAGGGCAGGGGTTCACCACCATGCCAGGGCTGCTGGCTGGTGATTCCCTGCCTCTGCACCATAAGAAATGCCAGTGTCTGCCTTTAACTCCATAGAGAAGCTGCTGGATGAGCAGGGTCACAGACGGACGGGGCCACGGGGAGCTGGTGACTTCCCACCCTGACCAGCTTGGGGCTGCCTGGGGCCAAGGAGTCCAGGGCATCCCACAGAAGAGTGGTCCTCACACCATGGTGGGCAGTGGTGCCACCAGGAAGGGCCCCACACTGAGTCCCAGCTGACCCTGCACCGCTCCCCCCAACTGGGCAATGAGCACACGACCAACTGGGACAGACTGGGGCTGCAGCGCAGCTCCAGGAGCAAAGCTGGGGGCAAACAGAATCACCCCAGCGCCACAAATCCACAGGGACATCTCTCTGGGCTCACCAGCCAGAGGGATGCTGTGCTCCCCAGTCCCTACTGGTGTAGCTGCCCCAGCTCGGGGGGGCTGCACCCCGTGTTTCTGGCTGCTGAGCAGGGGGTTCCTGCTGTGGAGAGTTGCGGGGATGCTGCAAAACCCTGTGGGGAGATGGGGCAGCCCCAGGTTCTCTCCGGGGAAGGTGGAAAGGGGGTTTGGAAGTAGTGACCTGCCCTGGTGAGACCCGCCGAGAGGGGATGCTCCGTGGGTGCTGCCTGGTGGCCAGGGTGAATCCTGCCATCGCCCACCCCAGCTCAGGGGAAGCTGCTGGAAGCTCCTGCCCATGTGTGCCCCACGGCAGAGGGGAAGCACAAGGAGCCTCAGCCCCCCTTCGACACCCCTCCTGGCCAGAGATGTGCCAAATATCCACCCCTTCCTCTGCCATCCCACCCCAGTCCCCACCGCCTGGCCCCGCCAGCACCCACCGGGGGAGCGCCGGTGCCCGCAGACCACGGGGGCCGCAGCCGGGCTGAGCGTCCGGGGAACAAAGCTCCCTTCTCCGGGGCTGCTGGCAGCCGGCGGAGCCGAGGGGACGCCTGCCAGTGCCAGCACTGCCCGCCCAGCACCACCACCCTGTCCCCGCGGTGGGGGCAGCCCTGGGGGTCACTCCAGCCCCGCTCGGGGCCGGCAGAGATGGCGAGTTGGCAAATGCCCCCCGGGAGGGACTCAGCCCCAGCCCTGCCTGGCACACAGGCAGCAACCAGCCCCCCCAACAGCCATGGGGGGCAGCGGAGTGGGGCACCCCCATCCAAGCGCAGCCACAGGGTGGTTTTTGGGGGGGATGTGGAGACTGGAGGGATGCGGAGCTGAGCACGGCAGCGCTGTGGGGAGAACAGGTGGAGGTGGCGGGGGCTCCCTGGTGCCTGGCCGCGGCGGGAGGCAGCACCGGGGCACCAGGCCCCGCTCGCCCGCCCGCCGGCCTGCGCGGGAGCCACGGGTTGCGCGCTGCCATGGCCGCCCTGCGTCATCCCGGCCCTCTGACGGGAGCGGGATGGGGCCCAATCAGCGGCGGCCCCCGCAGTCAGCCCACGGCCCCTCCGCGCCAGCCCCACGGGAAGGGCTGCCGCCACCGGAGCTCGGCAGGGCAGCACCGAGGACCGGCAGGGCCCCCCAGCAGCCGTGCCCCCCCCTCTCCCCAAACCCTCTCCTCCGCCTGGTCCCCGCTGGCAGCCCCCGCCATCCCTCCCCTGCTTCCACACCGCACCCCATCCCCAGGAACCGAGCGCTGGGACAACTGGGATGGGGGCAACGATGCCACATCCAAGGTGCCCCCGTCCCAGGCGGCACACCGAGCGCCCACCCTCCACTGCTCCATCCAGCCCTCCTGGAGCTGGCACTGCCACACGAGGCCAAAGCCACCGCCACGCGCAGGAGGGATGAGCATCACCGCTCCCACCCCCCAACATCCCCACGCTGCTCCAGAGGAGACCGAGCAGAAGTCTTCTGCTCCAGCCCCTGGCCCGGCCACGTCCTCAGCATCTCCTGGCAGCCGAGCATCTCCCATGGCTGAGCCCTGGCAGACAGAGTGGCCCTTGGCCTCCGCTGCCCGGGCATGGCCCCGATGGAGGAATGGCAGATGGGGCAGCCCTGAGCCCCACAGAAACCCTCTGCCCATCTCGTGGGCCAGGAAACACAAGCACAGGCAGGTCAGGTCCCTTGTCCCAAGTCACCAGCTCTGGTGACTTGACCCCCAGCTCCTCCAGCACCTCGTGCCTGAGGCAGACCTGCATCCATCTCCCCCTATCCCACCTGGAAATGCAGCCCTGGGCTCCTGCAGCTCCTGGGCTCCAGAGCAGAGCCTCAGCTGGCTGCAGGGGCACGAGAGAAGGCAGAGTGGGCACGAGAGAAGGCAGAGTGGGCACGAGAGAAGGCACAGACAGACATGGCAGGCACTCCCCATGCCATGGAGTGGGGATCCCGGCACCCGCTCTCACCCAGCTTCCCCCTACCTAGTGCTGAATGCAACCTCTGGGGTTCATTTCCCCACCTCTTCCCCCTCCTGGGGTGCACCGGGCACCGCAGGGCATCAGCCACCTCCACACCACGGGTCTCCACCACGGGCCCAGCCTGGACACAGACCACTGCACCCCAGCAGCGCCCGGCATCCCAGGCTCTCCCTGAGCTCCATGTTCCCGCAGGGAGGGAGCTGGCTGAGGAGCCCCCCAGCCCCAGAGAGCATCCAGGGGTGAGAAGGGACACACCGAGAGGAGCAGGGATCGGAGGCTGCAGGAACGGAGCCACATTGCCTGGCAAGAAAAGGCTAGGGAGCTCACCCTGGGATGATGAACCCTTCTCCCTGGAGACCAGCAGTGTCCCCACCGGGGGTCACACAAGACCAGACTGACCCAGAAGAGCAGGGCACTCGGGCTGGGAGCTGCCAGCACTGCGGGTGGCATGGCCCCGGAGGGTGCTGCCTCAGTGGGATGGGCTCCGGGTGCCGGTGGGACAGGCACCTACTGAGGGCAGCAGGGCATCCCAGCAGTGCCCAGCCATGCTGTGCCCACCGGGGCATCCCGGCAGTGCCTGGTCCTGCTGCACCTCCCGGGGCAACTCAGCAGTGCCCGGCCCTGCTGTGCCCTCCCGGGGCATCCTGGCAGTGCCCGGCCCCGCTGCGCCCTCCCGGGGCATCCCGGCAGTGCCTGGTCCTGCTGTGCCCTCCCGGGCCAGGTCTGAAGCAGCCGTGGCCACCGAGCCAGACGGTGACTCAGCAGCTGAGTCAGGGCTGAGCCAGCACCCCGGGACGGGCAGTGAGTCACGAGTGCCCCGGAAAGCTGAACCCCACGGCAGCGTGACGGGAAGCCACAGGCCTGCTCCTGGAGCGGGCGCCAGCCGGGGCATCCCTTTGGTCCGGAGGCACCAGTTTGAGCAGCAGCTCCGAAAATTCAGTGCTCCATTTTGTCTAGAATAATCTCCCTGCCCTCAACGTGCTTCGCAGCACGCTGTGCCGAGCAGCAAGGCCAGGCAGAGCCGGGGTATTCGGGGCAGCAGCCAGAGGCTGGGGGAGTTAATTCCCCCCCCACAGGAGGAGAAAGGCCAGGAGTGGGGTGGGGAAGGGGCGAAGGGAGCCTGGGAATCCATCAAGAGCATCCTGGCTCAGGAGCAGGGGATGGGGCAGGGCCGTCCAGAGGTTGGGGCTGCCTAAGTGTTTGGGAATGTTACCTCTCCAGCCGAGCCTGGGAACAGCCCCGCAAAGGAGACCGTCAGGAACCGGGGCTGGTCTGTTTGTTTAATATGTTAAAATTTAATAAGGGCATTATTCATAGAAAGAGGAATCCAGATCCCGGCGCTGCCAAGCCCTCCCTCCCTTTCAGCAGCATCCAAACCGAACAAAATGGGACGGGGGAGAGGAAATGCCTGGAAATAAGGAACAGACGGGAGGTGACCGAGCCCGACGGCTGGCTCTGCCGGGGCTGGGTGCCGGCTCCGCGCTCCAGGCCGGTGTCCTACGGGAGGCGGCGGCGTTCGACGGGCCCCCCCTCGGCCTTTCCCCCCCCAA
>NW_015090778.1:1034956-1035801 GCF_001431845.1 Calidris pugnax | reverse complement strand
CCGGAGCCCCGGAATTGTGCAGGGGAGGGCGGGGATTATGTCTGTGCCCAAGCATTTCCTGTCCCCTCGGCTCCTCCAGCTCAGCTCATCCCCCCCCCTCGTCTTCCCCTTCCTCGTTTTCTCCTTCCTCGTCTTCTCCAGCTCAGCTCATCCCCCCCCCTCGTCTTCCTCTTCCTCGTCTTCTCCTTCCTCATCTTCTCCCTCCTCCGCCCGGTGATGGCTGAGCTCACCCGAGGTGCGGGGTGGGGTCCTGTGCCCACCGTGGTGCCCACCAACCTTTGGCCTGTGGCCATCAGGCCCTAAAGAGCGTCTCCAAAACCCCCACCTCATCCCTGTCCTGGTTCATCACCTCGGAAGGTGCCAGGACACAGGAGGAGAAAGGCCAGGAGTGGGGTGGGGAAGGGGCGAAGGGAGCCTGGGAATCCATCAAGAGCATCCTGGCTCAGGAGCAGGGGATGGGGCAGGGCCGTCCAGAGGTTGGGGCTGCCTAAGTGTTTGGGAATGTTACCTCTCCAGCCGAGCCTGGGAACAGCCCCGCAAAGGAGACCGTCAGGAACCGGGGCTGGTCTGTTTGTTTAATATGTTAAAATTTAATAAGGGCATTATTCATAGAAAGAGGAATCCAGATCCCGGCGCTGCCAAGCCCTCCCTCCCTTTCAGCAGCATCCAAACCGAACAAAATGGGACGGGGGAGAGGAAATGCCTGGAAATAAGGAACAGACGGGAGGTGACCGAGCCCGACGGCTGGCTCTGCCGGGGCTGGGTGCCGGCTCCGCGCTCCAGGCCGGTGTCCTACGGGAGGCGGCGGCGTTCGACGGGCCCCCCCTCGGCCTTTCCCCCCCCAA
>NW_015090778.1:1028507-1033778 GCF_001431845.1 Calidris pugnax | reverse complement strand
GATTATGTCTGTGCCCAAGCATTTCCTGTCCCCTCGGCTCCTCCAGCTCAGCTCATCCCCCCCCCTCGTCTTCCCCTTCCTCGTTTTCTCCTTCCTCGTCTTCTCCAGCTCAGCTCATCCCCCCCCCTCGTCTTCCTCTTCCTCGTCTTCTCCTTCCTCATCTTCTCCCTCCTCCGCCCGGTGATGGCTGAGCTCACCCGAGGTGCGGGGTGGGGTCCTGTGCCCACCGTGGTGCCCACCAACCTTTGGCCTGTGGCCATCAGGCCCTAAAGAGCGTCTCCAAAACCCCCACCTCATCCCTGTCCTGGTTCATCACCTCGGAAGGTGCCAGGACGCTGCCAGTCTCGCCCTACCGGGACGCCGACGGCACGAGGGAAGCGGGCAAAGAGCCCAGCTCTGCCTCCGGGCAGGGACACGGCTCCCGGGCACGGGCTGAGCCTGGCATTGGAGGCACAAGCTGGTGGGGACAGCCCGTGGTCACACAACCTGCTCCTGAGCCAGCCCCTCGCCACAGAGCTGCCCTGCCACGGCTACCCACGCTGGAAGGAGGTGCCAGAGCCTCCCTGTGCCCTTTAGGATGAGAAGAAAGAGCAGAAACGTGGGCAGAAGAACCTGCTCCAAACCCTGCGGGGAACCTGCAGGAGATGGCCACGCTCACGGACGCTGCCAGTCTCGCCCTACCGGTACGCCAGCGGCACGAGGGAAGCGGGCAAAGAGCCCAGCTCTGCCTCTGGGCAGGGACACGGCTCCCGGGCATGGGCTGAGCCTGGCATTGGAGGCACAAGCTGGTGGGGACAGCCCGTGGTCACACAACCTGCTCCTGAGCCAGCCCCTCGCCACAGAGCTGCCCTGCCACGGCTACCCACGCTGGAAGGAGGTGCCAGAGCCTCCCTGTGCCCTTTAGGATGAGAAGAAAGAGCAGAAACGTGGGCAGAAGAACCTGCTCCAAACCCTGCGGGGAACCTGCAGGAGATGGCCACGCTCACGCTGCTGGGATGTGGGATGAAAAACCTGGAGCTGGGTTTCTCCAGGTCCCCAACCTCTGCCACAGGGCACATGGTTTGCAGATGCTTCGGCCACTGGGCACTCAGGCTGCTCCGAGGGCACTGTGAGCCACGGCTACCCACGCTGGAAGGAGGTGCCAGAGCCTCCCTGTGCCCTTTAGGATGAGAAGAAAGAGCAGAAACGTGGGCAGAAGAACCTGCTCCAAACCCTGCGGGGAACCTGCAGGAGATGGCCACGCTCACGCTGCTGGGATGTGGGATGAAAAACCTGGAGCTGGGTTTCTCCAGGTCCCCAACCTCTGCCACAGGGCACACGGTTTGCAGATGCTTCGGCCACTGGGCACTCAGGCTGCTCCGAGGGCACCGCGGGGCTGAGGGTCTAGGGATGCTGCAGCTCATTTATGGTGGGGAAGGGGCTGGTGGTCCCGCTGCCCACACCGCAGCGATGCCTCGGGCCCTGGCAGCCCCCCCGGGGCCCTGCTGTCCTGCCTGCATGAGGGGCGACACCAGATCGGTGGGAGAAGGACCAGGGCAAGGTGGGATGGTCTGGGGAGTCACGGTTAGAGGGAGGGCACGCTCCTCTGCGGGGTGCAGAGCTCCCTGCCTGGCTGACCCCAGGGGACAAGAAGCCACATGGCAGGGACAGCCACTGGGACCAGGACAGGTGCTGCGGAGCCGCCGGCCCCAGGCCAGGAGGGCGAGCGAGGCCAGGAGAGGCTGTGCCAAGTGAAGCTCAGGCGAGGGCAGAGTGGCCCATGTGGCCCATGGCCAGTTGGCACCCGGCTGTGGGCTGGGGACGTGCCCCCTGGGTGCTGCACGGCCCCCGAGGCCACGTGCACGGGCCAAGGCCAGCTCTGCCCGGTGGCGCTGGGGACGGGTGCGTGCCCGGGGCAGAGCTACCCCGTGGAGGAGATGAGCACATCTGCTCGCAGCCGGCGTGAGTCACCGGCCGGGATAAACGAAAACACGTGTCCGGCCTCGTACGCGCTCCCCGCTCGGCTCGTGGAGCTGCCGGACACTGTAAACAAGGGCAGGGGCCGGGGGGGGGGACATGAAATGGTTCCCATCCCTGCCAGCTCTCCCCACGGCCTGTCCTCCCATCCAAGCACAGCCCGGTCATTGTATGGCCCCACAGCAGGGCAGCACCAGGGCAGGCAGGGGAGGCACGGGGGGTCCAGAGGTCAAAAGACCCCCCCCCCCCCCGAACCACAGTACCCACTTTGAGCCCTGTCTGGAGGGGCCGGGTGATAACAGGGATCCCTGGCCACAGGGAGACACTCAAATGGCCCCAACGCCCCTTGGTGTCAGCTGGGGGCTTGTGCCCAGAGCCATGGGGCAGCCACTTATCAGTGTGGCCCCCAGCCACACTGGGGACAGGGTCTCTCCGCTGGCAATGTCCCCGCAGGCACCTGGGGTGCCAGGAGGTCACCCTGGCATCGCATTGAACCCATCCCCACGGGGCCCTGGGTCACAGCCCAGCTCTGGGGGGAGGGGGGCTGTGGAGGGTCCTGGCACCGCAGTCACCCTGTCCCCTCTTGGGCTGGCACTGCAGTCACCCTGTCCCCCGTTGGGCTGCCCTGTGCCCACAGCTCTCCCCTCCCAAACCAGGTGGGCACCGAGGAGCCAAACACCAGCCCAGCCCCTCGCTGGGTGGCTGCTGTGAAGCTGAGCTGCCCCACGAACTGGGGCAGGGGCTTGGAGGAGCGTGGGGCAGGCCAGGAGCTGCCACCCTTGTGGTCAGTGGGGTGGGAAGGAAGCCCTGGGGGCCCGCAGATGCCCGTGTTTTGCTCTTTTGGCTCCCCAGAGCGGTGCAGGTTCCTCCCAGGGGCTGCTGCCCGGGATTTCACAATCCTGCTGGCGAGCTCAGGAAGGGCTCCCCAGCCAGCCCAGCCCGGGGCTGCTGCGAACGCGTCCCAGCTGCTGCCGGCCTGCGGAAGCCAAACTGGTGCTTCTGGCCATCCCTCCCACACCGAGCACGGCAGCCCTTGGAGCAGGGACGGCCGCGCTCCCCGCCAGCTCCCGGCAGATTCCATCCAGGCCCCGGCTCTTCCCGGAGCTGACAGCTCAGGGTCCAGAGGCACCGCCGGGGCTGGAGCCCTGCACAGGCACACAGCCAGAAAACCACTGGTGTGAGCTGGGAATGGTGTGGGGGCGCAGGGATGTGTCCGTATTACACACTCGTTTCCCCCAGCCCCACGGGCAGAACTGCTGTGCTGGTACAGTGGCACCAGGAGAGGCTCTGGCCCCTGCTGCCGGTGTTTGAGGCCACTAAAAGCCTCTTCCCCGGTGCTACTGGTGGTGTGGGAGCTGCTGTGTCCCCCTCAGAGACGGGGGCAGAGGGACAACACCAGAATCCCCTCCCACGTGAGCCTTTTTCCCAGAATACAGCTCCCAGGGCCACTCATCCCCCTGGACGTCACTTCACCCAGCTTACGAGAAACGGGAAGGAAAACCAGCTTCCAGGGAAAAAAATTTGATGAAATCACCCAGGACTACATCACGGCTGGCCCCCGCCTGCGACATCCTGCTGTGGACCCATCCCTCCCCCAGTCATCCCTGACTCCAGGAGGGTCAGGAACAAGGCAGGATCCAACCAACCGTGCCTTCAAGGATACTCCTCCCTACAGGGATGCTTGTCCCCACGTCTCTGGTGTGTTCCCAGTTGGGTGCTGGGGACAGGGAAAGGAGGGAGGGTGGCTCCAGGACAGGCTGTCAGCAGGGCTGGGCTCCAGAGCCCGGGTCAGACCCGCTCCCCCAGGTACCAGGACACCCCCTCCTCCACCCAGGAGCACCACAGCATGGCAGGATGTGAGACAGAGCAGCAGAGCTGGGGCTCAGGCTCAGCCATGCCTGCAAACCCAGAGCCTGGATGTCACCAGAGCCACCGACTCGCCGCAGAGGGTTTCTGTCACAATTAGGGGCTGGGTGCTAACGGTTGCAGCACGGGGGGGACCAGCACACCAGAACTTGCCCATCGGTCTCCCGGGCTGCGGCTCGCAGCACCCTGTGGTGGCAGTCCCTTGCCACCAGGTGCCACTGCCGAAACACTCGCACCACGCCTGCTGCAGCACAGCCAACGCTTTACAGGAGATGCCAAGGCCAACTACAGAGCTGGGAGCCTTGCCCGGGCTCCCTTGGCCCAGCCTGGGGCCAGCGCCCGGCCAGGAGTGTGCTGGCACAGCCTGCCCAGCGCCCCTCGGCCTCCCTCACCCCTCCGGTCCAGCACAAAAGTCGGTTAAATAAACTCAATGCCCTCGTATTTGACGCTCCCGATCTTGGTCTCGGGCAGGAGGAAGCGCCCGTCCAGCGTGAAGGCCATGATGTAGCTGGCGATCTTGCCATCGTCCTCCTCCGATTTGAGCGCCACGATGATCTGGTCGTCCGTGTCCGGGATGAATTTGAAGGAGGAGAAGCCGTGGGTGGGGATCACCTCGCCCACCCGTCCCACCTTCACGTCCCCGAAGTCCTGGGTGGAGCTCAGCAGCAGGTTGGTGCCTCGCCGCTCGTCCGCCCGCTCCTCGTAGCGCTCGTGGCTGGCGCGGCGCGGCAGGAAGAACCAGCGCTGCAGGGTGTCGCTCCAGGAGGCCGACTCGTGGATGAGGTAACCTGCGGGATGAGGGAGCGGGGTCTGATGGCACGGGGCACAAACACGGTCCCCACAGCACCCACCCAGCTTGGGCAGGACCCCTCCTTGCTCCAAAAGACACCGCAGACGGGGAGGTCGCAGCCTCATGCAGGCAACCACTGTGAACATCTCCACCTCCTCCTGCCCCACTGCCTGTGGAACAGCCCCCCCAGTCCCTCCTGGAGCTGGGCAGGGGCACCCTGGCACAGACTCATAGAATCATAGAATTGCCCAGGCTGGAAGGGACCTCCAAAGGCCATCTAGTCCCACCCCCCCGCAGTCAGCAGGGACACCCCCAACTAGACCAGGTTGCCCAGGGCCTCGTCGAGCCTCACCTTGAATATCTCCAGGGAAGGGGCCTCAACCACCTCCCTGGGCAACCTGTTCCAGTGCTCCACCACCCTCACAGTGAAGAACCCTCTCCTAATCTCCAGTCTAAATCTGTTCCCCTCCAGCTTGAAGCTATTGCCCCTCGTCCTGTCACTGCAGGCCTTTCTAAACAGGTTCTCCCCAGCCTTCCTGTAGGCTCCCTTCAGGTACTGGAAGGCTGCTATTACGTCTCCCCGGAGCCTCTTCTTCTTCAGGCTGAACAACCCCAGCTCCCTCAGCCTGTCCTCGTAGCAGAGGTGCTCCATCCCCCTG
>NW_015090778.1:1014722-1021426 GCF_001431845.1 Calidris pugnax | reverse complement strand
CCCCCCCCCCCCCGAACCACAGTACCCACTTTGAGCCCTGTCTGGAGGGGCCGGGTGATAACAGGGATCCCTGGCCACAGGGAGACACTCAAATGGCCCCAACGCCCCTTGGTGTCAGCTGGGGGCTTGTGCCCAGAGCCATGGGGCAGCCACTTATCAGTGTGGCCCCCAGCCACACTGGGGACAGGGTCTCTCCGCTGGCAATGTCCCCGCAGGCACCTGGGGTGCCAGGAGGTCACCCTGGCATCGCATTGAACCCATCCCCACGGGGCCCTGGGTCACAGCCCAGCTCTGGGGGGAGGGGGGCTGTGGAGGGTCCTGGCACCGCAGTCACCCTGTCCCCTCTTGGGCTGGCACTGCAGTCACCCTGTCCCCCGTTGGGCTGCCCTGTGCCCACAGCTCTCCCCTCCCAAACCAGGTGGGCACCGAGGAGCCAAACACCAGCCCAGCCCCTCGCTGGGTGGCTGCTGTGAAGCTGAGCTGCCCCACGAACTGGGGCAGGGGCTTGGAGGAGCGTGGGGCAGGCCAGGAGCTGCCACCCTTGTGGTCAGTGGGGTGGGAAGGAAGCCCTGGGGGCCCGCAGATGCCCGTGTTTTGCTCTTTTGGCTCCCCAGAGCGGTGCAGGTTCCTCCCAGGGGCTGCTGCCCGGGATTTCACAATCCTGCTGGCGAGCTCAGGAAGGGCTCCCCAGCCAGCCCAGCCCGGGGCTGCTGCGAACGCGTCCCAGCTGCTGCCGGCCTGCGGAAGCCAAACTGGTGCTTCTGGCCATCCCTCCCACACCGAGCACGGCAGCCCTTGGAGCAGGGACGGCCGCGCTCCCCGCCAGCTCCCGGCAGATTCCATCCAGGCCCCGGCTCTTCCCGGAGCTGACAGCTCAGGGTCCAGAGGCACCGCCGGGGCTGGAGCCCTGCACAGGCACACAGCCAGAAAACCACTGGTGTGAGCTGGGAATGGTGTGGGGGCGCAGGGATGTGTCCGTATTACACACTCGTTTCCCCCAGCCCCACGGGCAGAACTGCTGTGCTGGTACAGTGGCACCAGGAGAGGCTCTGGCCCCTGCTGCCGGTGTTTGAGGCCACTAAAAGCCTCTTCCCCGGTGCTACTGGTGGTGTGGGAGCTGCTGTGTCCCCCTCAGAGACGGGGGCAGAGGGACAACACCAGAATCCCCTCCCACGTGAGCCTTTTTCCCAGAATACAGCTCCCAGGGCCACTCATCCCCCTGGACGTCACTTCACCCAGCTTACGAGAAACGGGAAGGAAAACCAGCTTCCAGGGAAAAAAATTTGATGAAATCACCCAGGACTACATCACGGCTGGCCCCCGCCTGCGACATCCTGCTGTGGACCCATCCCTCCCCCAGTCATCCCTGACTCCAGGAGGGTCAGGAACAAGGCAGGATCCAACCAACCGTGCCTTCAAGGATACTCCTCCCTACAGGGATGCTTGTCCCCACGTCTCTGGTGTGTTCCCAGTTGGGTGCTGGGGACAGGGAAAGGAGGGAGGGTGGCTCCAGGACAGGCTGTCAGCAGGGCTGGGCTCCAGAGCCCGGGTCAGACCCGCTCCCCCAGGTACCAGGACACCCCCTCCTCCACCCAGGAGCACCACAGCATGGCAGGATGTGAGACAGAGCAGCAGAGCTGGGGCTCAGGCTCAGCCATGCCTGCAAACCCAGAGCCTGGATGTCACCAGAGCCACCGACTCGCCGCAGAGGGTTTCTGTCACAATTAGGGGCTGGGTGCTAACGGTTGCAGCACGGGGGGGACCAGCACACCAGAACTTGCCCATCGGTCTCCCGGGCTGCGGCTCGCAGCACCCTGTGGTGGCAGTCCCTTGCCACCAGGTGCCACTGCCGAAACACTCGCACCACGCCTGCTGCAGCACAGCCAACGCTTTACAGGAGATGCCAAGGCCAACTACAGAGCTGGGAGCCTTGCCCGGGCTCCCTTGGCCCAGCCCGGGGCCAGCGCCCGGCCAGGAGCGTGCTGGCACAGCCTGCCCAGCGCCCCTTGGCCTCCCTCACCCCTCTGGTCCAGCACAAAAGTCGGTTAAATAAACTCAATGCCCTCGTATTTGACGCTCCCGATCTTGGTCTCGGGCAGGAGGAAGCGCCCGTCCAGCGTGAAGGCCATGATGTAGCTGGCGATCTTGCCATCGTCCTCCTCCGATTTGAGCGCCACGATGATCTGGTCGTCCGTGTCCGGGATGAATTTGAAGGAGGAGAAGCCGTGGGTGGGGATCACCTCGCCCACCCGTCCCACCTTCACGTCCCCGAAGTCCTGGGTGGAGCTCAGCAGCAGGTTGGTGCCTCGCCGCTCGTCCGCCCGCTCCTCGTAGCGCTCGTGGCTGGCGCGGCGCGGCAGGAAGAACCAGCGCTGCAGGGTGTCGCTCCAGGAGGCCGACTCGTGGATGAGGTAACCTGCGGGATGAGGGAGCGGGGTCTGATGGCACGGGGCACAAACACGGTCCCCACAGCACCCACCCAGCTTGGGCAGGACCCCTCCTTGCTCCAAAAGACACCGCAGACGGGGAGGTCGCAGCCTCATGCAGGCAACCACTGTGAACATCTCCACCTCCTCCTGCCCCACTGCCTGTGGAACAGCCCCCCCAGTCCCTCCTGGAGCTGGGCAGGGGCACCCTGGCACAGACTCATAGAATCATAGAATTGCCCAGGCTGGAAGGGACCTCCAAAGGCCATCTAGTCCGACCCCCCCGCAGTCAGCAGGGACACCCCCAACTAGACCAGGTTGCCCAGGGCCTCGTCGAGCCTCACCTTGAATATCTCCAGGGAAGGGGCCTCAACCACCTCCCTGGGCAACCTGTTCCAGTGCTCCACCACCCTCACAGTGAAGAACCCTCTCCTAATCTCCAGTCTAAATCTGTTCCCCTCCAGCTTGAAGCTATTGCCCCTCGTCCTGTCACTGCAGGCCTTTCTAAACAGGTTCTCCCCAGCCTTCCTGTAGGCTCCCTTCAGGTACTGGAAGGCTGCTATTACGTCTCCCCGGAGCCTCTTCTTCTTCAGGCTGAACAACCCCAGCTCCCTCAGCCTGTCCTCGTAGCAGAGGTGCTCCATCCCCCTGATCATCCTTGTGACTCCTCTGCCTGGGGCCTGGCTACCAGGCTCAGCGCCCGCTAAGCCACCCTCCAGCTGCTCATGGCACAGAGAGGGGAGAGAACCAGACAGGGCAGGCTCTGGCCTCTCCATCAGGACACGGGGAGGTCTCTGACCTCCAGCACCCTTTAAATCTCAGCCCCAGCATCTATGGGGAGGCCCCAGAGCCCACAGAGGGTGTGGGACACGGGGTGGCAGGAGGGAGGGGAGGTGGCAGTACCTGGGGGTCGGATCCCCGCCGCAGCCCTCAGCGCGTTGTAGTTGGTCACCCAGTTCTCGTGGCCCACGTCGCCCTTGTAGCCGATGACCTTCACCCACTCGGGGTTCTCGTTCACCACCTCCCCCGTCGTCGTGGTCCACTCCTTGCCCAGTCCCCCCACGTAGAGGTGCTCGTCCTTCACCGCCAGCCACTCCGCCTTGAAGCCTGCAGTGGAGAGAACACTATGAACTGGGGCTTGGCCAGCACACGGACGTCAGACCGGCCCCCAGCTCCCTCAAACGTCACACCAGATAACCTGATGCTGGGCACAGCCTTTCCCCAGTGCAGCCAGCTGGTCCCCGGGCAGGAATTGCCCCTGTACCGTTCCAGGGGGTCATGGAAGAGGTGCACCCCACCCCAGCAAGCCACAAAGAGCCAAGGACTTCCCTGGCAGGACGGAGGAGCTCACCTTTCCCCACTGTGCCGTCCCCATCCGGGAGGATCACCCAGGGCACCACCTTGTTGCCCTCAATCTGGTAGACCACCCCTGTCCGGTCGTCCACCGTGTACAGCTTCCCGTTGAAGACGACCAGCTCGGAGAGCTCCATGCCCCTGCCCTTCTCAGCCAGGTGGGACTGCAGGACGCTCTCCTCTTTGTCCCACTCCACCGTCACGCTGTCCCCACTGTCCGACAGCACCAGGTAGCCCTTCTTCAGGTAACTGAACCAGGTGTGCTCCTCGGTGCCCCGGGACTGCGTGTCCAGGTCGGCGATGACTCCGATGCGGTAGCGCACGCCCTCGGGGTTTCTCTGGGGAGGGGACAGCGGGTAGGTGTCATTGTAGCGGTCCCCTGCCTGCAGGCTGAGCCGCCAGTTGCGGGGATGTGGCGGGACAGGCCGTGCCGGGGAGGAGCGGTGCAGGCAGAAGAGCAGCAGCACAAAGCCCAGGCAGGCTGAGGAGAGCACGATGGCCTTCCAGCGCAGTCGGAACCGGGGGTCAGCACCCTTGGTCATGGACGCGAGGACAGGCAGGCTACCCACGCTGATCCGGAGGGGGCTCATAGACCCATGGCAGGGCGGGACGGGCATCAGACTGGGGGGCGAGGAGAACCTGGTGGAAGGAGAGGAGGAAGCAGGTCAGAGCTGGAGCCCGATGCTGCGCTGAGACACGAGGGAGAGACAAAGAGAGAGAAGAGGGACCCCATCCCCTCTCCTGCAGCAGCAGAATCATAGAATCATATGGGGTTGGGAGGGACCTCTGGAGATCGTCTAGTCCAACCCCCCCACCAGAGCGGGTCTACCTACAGCACGTTGCACAGGAACTTGTCCAGGTGGGTTTTGAATGTCTCCAGAGAAGGAGACTCCACCACCTCTCTGGGCAGCCTCTGCCAGGGCTCTGCCACCCTCGCAGTAAGGAAGTTCCTCCTCATGTTAAGGTGGAACTTCTTAAACTCAAGTTTGTGCCCATTTCCTCTTGTCCTGTCACTGGGCACCACTGAGAAAAGACCAGCCCCATCCTTCTGACATCCTCCATATAAGTATTTGTATGCATTAATTAGATCTCCCCTCAGCCTTCTCTTCTCAAGACTAAAAAGACCCAAGTCCCTCAGCCTCCCCTCGTAGGAGAGATGCTCCAGGCCCTTAATCATCTTTGTGGCCCTTTGCTGTACCCTCTCCAGCAGTTCCAGAAGGTGCTGTCACCTCACACAGGGAAAAGCCAGCAGGCCAAGGGGGTTGCTTTGCTGCTAGAGCCACTCTTAGCCCCTTCTTACCCCCCCAGACCACAACAAGCCCCACCATGCACGACCTACTCAGCACCTCTACCTGCTGACCGCAGCACCCCAGGCAGGGAGCCGAGGCACCCCAGCCCCAGGTGAGCCCTGGGGACCCACACCGGGGTGTCCTGCCAAGCAGTGTCCCCACACAGCCCTGGGGAAGGAGGAGGTTCCCGTCCGGTGGCGAGGACGACCCTCGCTGCCTCGGGAGCGGGTGGCGGGTCTGGCCCATTAATCATCTTTGTGGCCCTTTGCTGTACCTCTCCAGCAGTTCCAGAAGGTGCTGGCACCTCACACAGGGAAAAGCCAGCAGGCCAAGGGGGTTGCTTTGCTGCTGGAGCCACTCTCAGCCCCTTCTCACCCCCCCCAGACCACAACAAGCCCCACCATGCACGACCTACTCAGCACCTCTACCTGCCGACCGCAGCACCCCAGGCAGGGACCCGAGGCACCCCAGCCCCAGGTGAGCCCTGGGGACCCACACCGGGGTGTCCTGCCAAACAGTGTCCCCACACAGCCCTGGGGAAGGAGGAGGTTCCCGTCTGGTGGCGAGGACGACCCTCGCTGCCTCAGGAGCGGGCGGCCGGTCTGGCCTGGCTCCCAAAGCCCCCAGGAACCGGCCCCGCTGGTGAGCGGCGAGCGTGTCCCCAGGCCCCACTGGGACACGAGGAGACACGTGGCAGCTCCACCCAAGCAGGATGCCAACACCCAAGCAGGAAACGCAGCGCCCAGGTCCAAGGGGCACACACCTTCACCTGCCCAGCCTTAAAACCGCAGCAGCCCCCTCCTCTCCCCCACCACTCCCAGCCCCTGCCAGGCCTGCCCACCATCGGGGCATCCCCTCCGGGCAGGACATGGCTGTGGAGCTCCCAAAGCCCCCAGGAACCGGCCCCGCTGGTGAGCGGCGAGCGTGTCCCCAGGCCCCACTGGGACACGAGGAGACACGTGGCAGCTCCACCCAAGCAGGATGCCAACGCCTGAGCAGGAAACACAGCGCCCGGGTCCAAGGGGCACACACCTTCACCTGCCCAGCCTTAAAACCGCAGCAGCCCCCTCCTCTCCCCCACCACTCCCAGCCCCTGCCAGGCCTGCCCACCATCGGGGCATCCCCTCCGGGCAGGACATGGCTGTGGGTGCCATCTGCCCACCCGCAGGGTGCCAGCGGTGCCTGTCCCTGCCACCCCCCTCCCTACAGCACAGGGGACACGGTGGCAGCACGGGGGGGGCTGCTGCAGGCGGGCACTCCAGGCTGCACAGGGCAGGGGAGGGGGGTAAAGCAGCCCCCAGGGCCTGGAAGCTGCCCCCAGTACCACCCGCTGCCACACAGCGTAGGGCAATGACACCCCCTCCACCCCCCCAACAAGGCAGGGCAGAGGGGTCCCCAGCCGCTGGCCAAGGAATGTCCCCAAAGGAGGGGTCACCGGCCGCGGTGGGGTGGCCCAGGCCTGACGCTGGGCACGGGCCGTGCCCCCCGGGGAGACCGGGCTCTCAATGTGCCTTTCAGCGGCCCCAGGACGAACAGAGGCCGCATTGAGTGTGGGGGGCCCAGCCCCGGCCGTGGCGGGACACGGGGGAGCCCCCGAGGGGGTGGCTGCTGGCCCCGGGGCCCCGCTGCGGCGGGG
>NW_015090778.1:1006256-1010066 GCF_001431845.1 Calidris pugnax | reverse complement strand
GTCGTCCACCGTGTACAGCTTCCCGTTGAAGACGACCAGCTCGGAGAGCTCCATGCCCCTGCCCTTCTCAGCCAGGTGGGACTGCAGGACGCTCTCCTCTTTGTCCCACTCCACCGTCACGCTGTCCCCACTGTCCGACAGCACCAGGTAGCCCTTCTTCAGGTAACTGAACCAGGTGTGCTCCTCGGTGCCCCGGGACTGCGTGTCCAGGTCGGCGATGACTCCGATGCGGTAGCGCACGCCCTCGGGGTTTCTCTGGGGAGGGGACAGCGGGTAGGTGTCATTGTAGCGGTCCCCTGCCTGCAGGCTGAGTCGCCAGTTGCGGGGATGTGGCGGGACGGGCCGTGCCGGGGAGGAGCGGTGCAGGCAGAAGAGCAGCAGCACAAAGCCCAGGCAGGCTGAGGAGAGCACGATGGCCTTCCAGCGCAGTCGGAACCGGGGGTCAGCACCCTTGGTCATGGACGCGAGCACAGGCAGGCTACCCACGCTGATCCGGAGGGGGCTCATAGACCCATGGCAGGGCGGGACGGGCATCAGACTGGGGGGCGAGGAGAACCTGGTGGAAGGAGAGGAGGAAGCAGGTCAGAGCTGGAGCCCGATGCTGCGCTGAGACACGAGGGAGAGACAAGGGACCCCATCCCCTCTCCTGCAGCAGCAGAATCATAGAATCATATGGGGTTGGGAGGGACCTCTGGAGATCATCTAGTCCAACCCCCCCACCAGAGCGGGTCTACCTACAGCACGTTGCACAGGAACTTGTCCAGGTGGGTTTTGAATGTCTCCAGAGAAGGAGACTCCACCACCTCTCTGGGCAGCCTGTTCCAGTGCTCTACCACTCTCACAGGAAAGAAGTTCCTCCTCATGTTTAGGTGGAACTTCTTATACTCAAGTTTGTGCCCATTTCCTCTTGTCCTGTCACTGGGCACCACTGAGAAAAGACCAGCCCCATCCTTCTGACATCCTCCATATAAGTATTTGTATGCATTAATTAGATCTCCCCTCAGCCTTCTCTTCTCAAGACTAAAAAGACCCAAGTCCCTCAGCCTCCCCTCGTAGGAGAGATGCTCCAGGCCCTTAATCATCTTTGTGGCCCTTTGCTGTACCCTCTCCAGCAGTTCCAGAAGGTGCTGTCACCTCACACAGGGAAAAGCCAGCAGGCCAAGGGGGTTGCTTTGCTGCTAGAGCCACTCTTAGCCCCTTCTTACCCCCCCAGACCACAACAAGCCCCACCATGCACGACCTACTCAGCACCTCTACCTGCTGACCGCAGCACCCCAGGCAGGGAGCCGAGGCACCCCAGCCCCAGGTGAGCCCTGGGGACCCACACCGGGGTGTCCTGCCAAACAGTGTCCCCACACAGCCCTGGGGAAGGAGGAGGTTCCCGTCTGGTGGCGAGGACGACCCTCGCTGCCTCAGGAGCGGGCGGCCGGTCTGGCCTGGCTCCCAAAGCCCCCAGGAACCGGCCCCGCTGGTGAGCGGCGAGCGTGTCCCCAGGCCCCACTGGGACACGAGGAGACACGTGGCAGCTCCACCCAAGCAGGATGCCAACACCCAAGCAGGAAACGCAGCGCCCAGGTCCAAGGGGCACACACCTTCACCTGCCCAGCCTTAAAACCGCAGCAGCCCCCTCCTCTCCCCCACCACTCCCAGCCCCTGCCAGGCCTGCCCACCATCGGGGCATCCCCTCCGGGCAGGACATGGCTGTGGGTGCCATCTGCCCACCCGCAGGGTGCCAGCGGTGCCTGTCCCTGCCACCCCCCTCCCTACAGCACAGGGGACACGGTGGCAGCACGGGGGGGGCTGCTGCAGGCGGGCACTCCAGGCTGCACAGGGCAGGGGAGGGGGGTAAAGCAGCCCCCAGGGCCTGGAAGCTGCCCCCAGTACCACCCGCTGCCACACAGCGTAGGGCAATGACACCCCCTCCACCCCCCCAACAAGGCAGGGCAGAGGGGTCCCCAGCCGCTGGCCAAGGAATGTCCCCAAAGGAGGGGTCACCGGCCGCGGTGGGGTGGCCCAGGCCTGACGCTGGGCACGGGCCGTGCCCCCCGGGGAGACCGGGCTCTCAATGTGCCTTTCAGCGGCCCCAGGACGAACAGAGGCCGCATTGAGTGTGGGGGGCCCAGCCCCGGCCGTGGCGGGACACGGGGGAGCCCCCGAGGGGGTGGTGGGCATCCATGGGTGGCAGGTGGAGCTGGGCTTGGACAGGCAGCAGGACACTGCTGCTCCACTCCCCTCTCGGCTCCCCAGGGTATCCCCCCCTCCTTCCACGTGTACCAGGGGGCTTGCTGGTGAGCCCGGAGCCCTGGCAGTGCTCCAAACATGGGTATCCCCAGGTATTCACTGCAGTGTCACCGAGACACATGGCTGAGCTAGAAAAGCAGCTATTTAGGTACAGATGGTCCCTGCAGAGATGCCTGTGCCCACGCTGCCAGCTCTGCTGGGGAAGGGCTGTTGCAAGAGCAGCTTTTTTGGGGCTGGCAGCACAGCTGTGGGGCTGCCTGGTCCTGTCTGGGGGACAGCGTGGGGGACAGCCAGGCTGGCAGGGCGTCTCTGCCGCTCCTGGCTCTGCCAACCCTCACCGTCCCCGCCGCACCGCCGGGAAGGGCCCGGCCAGCCCCGGCACCCCGCGCATGGGAG
This sequence comes from Calidris pugnax, assembly GCF_001431845.1. Taxonomy (NCBI): domain Eukaryota; kingdom Metazoa; phylum Chordata; class Aves; order Charadriiformes; family Scolopacidae; genus Calidris; species Calidris pugnax. The sequence goes on along the minus strand of NW_015090778.1, from coordinate 1,007,429 downwards.
GGTTGGAGCCCGGGCACGGCGGGCCACGGTGCGGGGGCGGGGAAGGGGCGAGCCGGCATTGCGGAGTGGTGTTTCTGGCGGCCCAGTCCCCGGTGGGCACGACCCCGGTGCATCTCCCCCCTACCTCTTCCCCCCGGTGCATCCCGGCCCCCAGCTCGCTGCTCTTTTCCCCCCGCCAGTGCTGTCCTGGACGCACCCCGTGTCCCCCCCCCACCATTTGGGGTGCGGGCAGCGGGGACAGCTGTCCACAGCACCACGGGGACGCGTGTGCGTGTCTGCCTGCCAGCGGCCATCCCGTCCCTGGTCGGGTTAAGGCAGGCTCCGGTGCCCCCAGGCCTGGGGAGCAGCCTGAGGGTCTCCCGGTGTGGGGCAGGGTCCTGCCCCCCAGCACAGCAGTGTCCCAGCCCCACAGTGTGACATCTGGTGATGCTTCCCAGCACGTGCCGCCACCGTTTCCCCCCCCCGCCCCGAATTCCCTGACCCTGGGCCAGCTCTGGCCATGGCTGTGGGCCCGGTGCTGGCAGGCGGTGGGAGAACACATGGTTAACGGCGGCCGCCCGCGCCGCTGGGCTCACATCTGGCAGTGGGAGGGCTGCACGCCTCGTCCCGCTGCTCCTCCGCTGCTGCCTCCTTTACTTTCTAGAAAGTGCGTTTCCGCCCCCGGGACCCGCGGGAGGAGAGGAGGCCGTGGGAGCGGGAGGCAGCCCATCCGCCGTGGGCAGGCTCTGCCCGGAGCCCGGGGCTGGTGGGGAGCACCAGGGGGGATGCCCTAAGGGAGGAAAGGCATCGCCAGGAGGGAGCAGACTTGCCCCAGAGGTAGGTTTTGGGGTGGGGGACTGCAGGCTTGGGGAGCAGCACCCCAGAGCTGCATCTTGTTGTGTAGCCGTCTGTGGGTGCTGCGGAGTTGGTGCAGACTCACCCGGGGGGGGCTGGGTGTCCTGGGGCACATCCAGCAGTGAGGACCCAGGGGGATCCACCACTGTTCCCCCTTCCCCATTGCAGAAGGGTGCCCAAAAAGCCCCCACGAGCACATCAAACCCAGGGCTGGGCCACCCCCGGGGCATGTCCGCTGGGGACACGGTGGCTGCTGGGGTCCCCAGCACAACTCACTGGTGCTGCCGCAGGAGCTGTGACTTCCCTGTGGGTCCTTGACACCAACTGCCCCGTGAATTT
>NW_015090778.1:997752-1006246 GCF_001431845.1 Calidris pugnax | reverse complement strand
CCCCCCCCCCCCCCCCCCGCGGGTCTGCGCTGCTCTAAGAGCACAAACAACTCCGACACCATCCCATCTGCTGCAGCAAAAGGCAGCAGGGAGGGGGGAGCAGACCCACCAGCATGTCCCTGGACACCAGAGGTGTCCCAGCTCCGGGTGCTGCAGCTTGGGGAGGGCTGTATCCACCACCCCGAGTGGGAAGGACAAGGTGGGCGTGCAGATCATGCTGCTCCCACGCTGCCCCGCTGCTCTAAACCCCTTCATCACCCCCCCGGGATTTGGTTTTGTTTCATCCTGGTCTTTATCACCGCCTGGAATGCATTTCAGGATGTTTTGACTTGCAAGCCTCAAGGCTTTAGCAGCCACTGAATTTCAATCTCCCCATTGCTCCTGGAGAGCATCCAGCCCTGACAGGAAAAACAGCGTCCCTTTGGCAGGACTGTGTATCCCCGTGTGTACACGGGCACCTCCCGTCCGGCGTGCCCTGGGGTGCAGGGGCAGACGTGCACTCGGGGACACACTCAGGGACACACTCGTCTCCATTCCCAGCCCTGGGACTCCCGCTGCCTTTCTCAGTGGGAATTTCCTGGTGAAGCCTTTCTTCTCCTCGTGGAGCGGTTCCCTCTGAAGCCACCTTTTCCCCAGGGCTGAGCTTGCTCCGGATCCTGGGGGAATAATGCCTGTTTTCATGGTCCCAGAGCTGAGGAAAAGCCACGGGCTTCCCAAAACCCCAGCGGGCTGCTTGCCATGCTCACTGGCATGTGGCTGGCACAGCCAGAGGCCAAGCAGGGGGAAGAGAGCCAGGGCCAAGGCTCCCCGGGATGGTATCTTCTCACAAGCCCCTGGATGGCCTCCTCCTTGCCTCTATCCATGGATCTGCTTCTCCCCTGCCCGCGGAGCCGGCAGCAGGCCAGGGAGGACGCGGCGCCAGGCTGCCTGCACGCAGTGCCCACAGCCCTGCCTCTCCCCGCGCCCGGCGGTGCCAGCGGGACGAGATAATGGAGCAAGAGGCAGGGGGGAGGACGCGGGCACTCGGGAAGTGCATGAGGGGACAGGCCCTTTGCAGAGGGTGTGTGTGAGCGGAGGGAAAGCCCTTTGGAGCCTTTCCCCATTCCCTCCACCCCTTCCCGGCTCCAGCGAACGTGACTCATGAGCCAGGCATCCCTCCTGGCCTTGAACACCCTCCGAACCCACTGCCAGAGCCCGCCCGGTCCTGGATCCCACCAGTCCCAGCGCTTGGGGACACTGGGAACAGCCTGCCCCGAGATCACTGACTGGGGACCCAGAGAGAAGGCGTTCACCAAAACAACAGGATTCTGTCCCAAAATGGCTCAGCCCACTCCCAGGTCACAAGGCAGTGCTGTGTGGGGCTCTTTGCCCCCAGGGGCACGAGCTCCAGGACCCCAGCAGAGCCCACAGGGCACAATCCAGCATCTCAGGGGGAGGCTGTGTACCCCTTTTTTGGGGGGGGGGCAGGAACACGGCAAGCAGCCTGCCCCGTCCCTGCAAGGTGTGGGGCCAGGCAGCCCACTCTCACAGCCCCACACCGTGCCCCATGCCATGCCCTGGCCCTGCTGAGCGGCTGGGCAGTGCCATGGGGCTGTTTGGCCATGGCTGTCCTGGCGCCTCGGGGCCGCAGGGTGAGGTGCTGCGTGCCCAGCCCCACGGATCCGGCTGTGATAACGCAGGGAAGGGCAACGGAGCTGCCCAGGTTGGGCCACGGTGCCACCGGCCACTGCAAATATTAACTTTGGCCCCAAGCAGGATGTGGGCTCCCAGAAAGGTTTCTCCCCGTGGTGGCCAGCTCCCAGCTGGAGAAGCTGGTCTTGTCTCCTTGCAAGCCCTCAGACGAGGGCTCAGACACGGGATCGGGGCCGAGGGCTGGCATCTTCTGGGGCACAGGAGCCCCTTTCACAGGGTCTGTGCTGCAGGCACCCTTGCACGCTCGGGGGCAGGAAGAGGGATGCAGACCCATGCCCCAGGCAGGGTTGGGGGGTCCCCACAACAGGCAGAGCTGCACCCTGACATTTGCTCCACGGCATTTGGAGCAGCCTGTGATTTCCCCAGGTGCTGACACCCCGAGCTGCCGCTCTTGGGCATCCATGGGTGGCAGCTGGAGCTGGGCTTGGACAGGCAGCAGGACACTGCTGCTCCACTCCCCTCTCGGCTCCCCAGGGTATCCCCCCCTCCTTCCACGTGTACCAGGGGGCTTGCTGGTGAGCCCGGAGCCCTGGCAGTGCTCCAAACATGGGTATCCCCAGGTATTCACTGCAGTGTCACCGAGACACATGGCTGAGCTAGAAAAGCAGCTATTTAGGTACAGATGGTCCCTGCAGAGATGCCTGTGCCCACGCTGCCAGCTCTGCTGGGGAAGGGCTGTTGCAAGAGCAGCTTTTTTGGGGCTGGCAGCACAGCTGTGGGGCTGCCTGGTCCTGTCTGGGGGACAGCGTGGGGGACAGCCAGGCTGGCAGGGCGTCTCTGCCGCTCCTGGCTCTGCCAACCCTCACCGTCCCCCTCAGCCATCCCTGGCATCTCGCAGGGCCCTGCCACAGCATGGAGGGGCTTCGGGCACTGGGTGTCCTGCTGCTGTCCTGCCTCCTGCTGCCCTCACCCGCGGGCACCCAGACCAGCCCCAGCCCCAACCCTGACCAGCGTTTGGTGACAGACCCCGAGGAGGCACCATCCCATCACCACGCAGCCAGGTGAGGGGACCCCGGGGCCGGGGTGTTTCACAGTGGGGGCCGGGGCAGCCCTGGCACCGCAAAGGGCCCCGGCCCCCACCCGTAGCTCCCTGTTGCGCTTTGCTTTTTTGCCCTCCCCAGTGCCACGCGGGAGCAGAAGCCCGACGGTGCCCAGGAGGGGCTGCCCCCCCGGCCCCGCTGCGTCCGCTGCTGTGAGCCGCCCGACCAGCACTTCTCCTACCCCCGGTACCAGCCCCTGCCCCAGATCAACATGACCATCCTGAAAGGTGAGGACCGGTGGGACCCCGCGCTGCTGGCTCTCTGTGCTCCCAGTGTCACACAAACTGGGAGCGAGAAGCTGGGGCTGGTGCCTGTGGTCCAGTGCCCTGCACAGGCAGAGGGAGGGTGGGCAGGGGACACACCGGGCCACCGGGTACCCTGCTCTGGTGGCCTCTTTGCAGGCAGCAGCAGCAGAGCCCAGGGAGGGGGCATCCCTGCTCTCTCCATCCCTTTCTGTTGAGTCAAGGGGCTTCCAGGGCAACGGGTTTAGAGATGGCACCCACTTCTGATCGTGCAACCGGCCTCTTGCTTTGCCCAGGAGAAAAGGGGGACCGCGGCGAGCGAGGCATGCAGGGCAAGTACGGCAAGACAGGGGTGGCCGGCAGCAGGGGCCACGCGGGTCCCAAGGGCCAGAAGGGCAGCGTGGGCGCCCCGGGGGAGCGCTGCAAGAGCCACTACGCCGCCTTCTCGGTGGGCCGCAAGAAACCCCTGCACAGCAACGACTACTACCAGCCCCTCATCTTCGACACGGAGTTCGTCAACCTCTACGACCACTTCAACATGTTCACGGGCAAGTTCTACTGCTACGTCCCCGGGATCTACTACTTCAGCCTCAACGTGCACACCTGGAACCAGAAGGAGACGTACCTGCACATCATGCGTAACGGGGCGGAGGTGGTGATCCTCTACGCCCAGGTGAGCGACCGCAGCATCATGCAGAGCCAGAGCGTGATGCTGGAGCTGCAGGAGCAGGACGAGGTCTGGGTGCGACTCTACAAGGGCGAGCGTGAAAACGCCGTCTTCAGCGATGAGTACGACACCTACATCACCTTCAGCGGCCACCTCATCAAGTACAGCGGGGACCCCTGAGCTCCCCCTCCCCGGGGGCGGGTGTCCGAGGAGCCGCTGCCACCCCCTTGCCCAGGGCATGCCCCCCGCCATCAAGCTGTTTGCCCTGCCATGTGCCACCACCTCCAGCAGCCACACGTGTGTGAACACCCCCAGCTCCTCAAGGTCGATTGGATGCATCAGGAGGAGCCAGAGCCATTCCCAGCCTCTGCTGCATTTGTGACCCGGGCAGCAGCTGCTTTCCTGGGATGGGCAAGGATCTTGTCCCCACCTGCAACTACTCCAGGGCTGGGTTTGCTGGGAACCAGGCGTTGGTGGCACTGGCTGTGAGCTGGCACCAGCTGAACAGGCTTGATGGCTGGTGCATGGCAGCACAGACATGTGCACCCTCCCTTGCCCCACTCACACCCTGATGTGCTCTGCAGCCTCCTTCTCCTGGAAAAGGAGAGAGGGTGCCCAGCACCCAGCAGGAAAGGCGATAAAACCACTAAGGGCCCCTCTTTCCTTCCACGGGAGCCGGGTCCCAACGACACGGATGTTGCAGCATGTCACCGGGTACCCGCTGGGCTCACACTTCCCCCAGCGTGGCCACAAGGGAGCACGTTGCATCAGTTCCCCCCCCCCGCCACAAGTCCCCGTCACCGTTATCCCCACCACAGCCCCTGCTCGGTGCCAACGCTGCCGAGGAGGGGCTGGCTCCCTGCTGGCAGCCCTGGGCACGGGGCCTTCGGCCTCAGCCACTTCCTCCTCAGTTAGATTATCTGCTGGCCAGGCTTTGTATTTTTGTAGAAGCACTAGCAGAGCGGGGCCCGGGGGCAGTGTGCTGTCCCCTCCCCCACTCTCTGTACAGCTTGTCACCATATTAAACACCCCACAACTTTGAGAACTACTCACACTTTCAGTGGTTCCTCTTGCTTTACGTGTGTGCGGAGGCTCCAGGTGGCTCAGGACAGGTTCCTACTCCTGGAGAGCAATGGGATGGCACCATGGTGCCCAGCTGGTGGTGGGAAGGGAAGGGCAGACCCTCCCTGGAGAGCCAGGGAGACTGAGCCAGGCTCTGCAAAGGCTGGCTGCTCCCTAAAGGTCAGGGAGCTGGAAGCTGAGATCAATAACAGACCCATCAACGAGCAAGCAGGACAGGCTGGGGGTCATGGCTGGGTTTACCAAGAGTCCAGATCATCTGGCAGGTCCACAAGTGACGAGGTAGGGCTGAGGTCAAGCTGGGAAGCTGTTGGGTCAGGGTCTGGCTGGGTGGGTCCATGGCCAGGCAGGGCTGGAGACCAACATCCCCCTCCCCAGCACAGCAGAGAAGGGAGAGAGCTCAGGGTTGGGCTTAAATAGAGCCCCTGCCCCACAGGTGGGGGCCCAGCTGAGGCTGGTCAGGGCCGTCTAGGGCTGGTGGTACCTCCATGGCCCTGGTGCTGCTGTCCCTGTGGGGCTGTCCCCAGGGACACTGCAGGAGATGTGGAGGCAGCTGCCCTGCTCATGGCCAGCCCAGGGCCCTGTCCCAAACCCCGCGGTGGGGGCAAAGCCCCGTGGTGGCACCCAGCCCCTCGGGCAGCAGGCAGGGCTGGGGCTGCTGGTTCTGCTGGCACGTGGCACGAGGGGACGACTGCCTGCTGTGGGGTGGCCACCAGCCACCAGTCTGCACAGCAGGACCCATCCTGGGACAAATGTCCTGTCCTGGAACACGTCACATCTTGGGACATGTCCCATCTCAGGACACACAGTCCATCCCAGGACATGTAGACCCATCCCAGGACACGCAGCCCATCTCAGGACATGTCCCATCCTGGGTAATGTGGCTCTGTCCCAGGATACATGGTGCATCCTGAGACATGTGGCCCCTGTCCTAGGACACAGAGCCCATCTCAGGACATGTCCTATCCTGGGATATACATCCCTATACTGGGACACATGGTCCCATCCCGGGACACACGGTGCATCCAGGGACTATTGGCCCCTGTCCCAGGACACAGAGCCCATCTGGGGACATGTCCCATCCATGGGACACACGTCCCCATCCTGGGACACAGAGCCCATCCCAGGACACACAGCCCATCTCAGAACATTCCCATCCATGGGACACATGTCCCTATCCCGGGACACACATCCCGCCCCAGAACACAGAGCCCATCCCGGGACATGTAGACCCATCCTTGGGGCACAGGAGCCCCTTTCACAGGGTCTGTGCTGCAGGCACCCTTGCACGCTCGGGGGCAGGAAGAGGGATGCAGACCCATGCCCCAGGCAGGGTTGGGGGGTCCCCACAACAGGCAGAGCTGCACCCTGACATTTGCTCCACGGCATTTGGAGCAGCCTGTGATTTCCCCAGGTGCTGACACCCCGAGCTGCCGCTCTTGGGCATCCATGGGTGGCAGCTGGAGCTGGGCTTGGACAGGCAGCAGGACACTGCTGCTCCACTCCCCTCTCGGCTCCCCAGGGTATCCCCCCCTCCTTCCACGTGTACCAGGGGGCTTGCTGGTGAGCCCGGAGCCCTGGCAGTGCTCCAAACATGGGTATCCCCAGGTATTCACTGCAGTGTCACCGAGACACATGGCTGAGCTAGAAAAGCAGCTATTTAGGTACAGATGGTCCCTGCAGAGATGCCTGTGCCCACGCTGCCAGCTCTGCTGGGGAAGGGCTGTTGCAAGAGCAGCTTTTTTGGGGCTGGCAGCACAGCTGTGGGGCTGCCTGGTCCTGTCTGGGGGACAGCGTGGGGGACAGCCAGGCTGGCAGGGCGTCTCTGCCGCTCCTGGCTCTGCCAACCCTCACCGTCCCCCTCAGCCATCCCTGGCATCTCGCAGGGCCCTGCTGCAGCATGGAGGGGCTTCGGGCACTGGGTGTCCTGCTGCTGTCCTGCCTCCTGCTGCCCTCACCCGCGGGCACCCAGACCAGCCCCAGCCCCAACCCTGACCAGCGTTTGGTGACAGACCCCGAGGAGGCACCATCCCATCACCACGCAGCCAGGTGAGGGGACCCCGGGGCCGGGGTGTTTCACAGTGGGGGCCGGGGCAGCCCTGGCACTGCAAAGGGCCCCGGCCCCCACCCGTAGCTCCCTGTTGCGCTTTGCTTTTTTGCCCTCCCCAGTGCCACGCGGGAGCAGAAGCCCGACGGTGCCCAGGAGGGGCTGCCCCCCCGGCCCCGCTGCGTCCGCTGCTGTGAGCCGCCCGACCAGCACTTCTCCTACCCCCGGTACCAGCCCCTGCCCCAGATCAACATGACCATCCTGAAAGGTGAGGACCGGTGGGACCCCGCGCTGCTGGCTCTCTGTGCTCCCAGTGTCACACAAACTGGGAGCGAGAAGCTGGGGCTGGTGCCTGTGGTCCAGTGCCCTGCACAGGCAGAGGGAGGGTGGGCAGGGGACACACCGGGCCACCGGGTACCCTGCTCTGGTGGCCTCTTTGCAGGCAGCAGCAGCAGAGCCCAGGGAGGGGGCATCCCTGCTCTCTCCATCCCTTTCTGTTGAGTCAAGGGGCTTCCAGGGCAACGGGTTTAGAGATGGCACCCACTTCTGATCGTGGAACCGGCCTCTTGCTTTGCCCAGGAGAAAAGGGGGACCGCGGCGAGCGAGGCATGCAGGGCAAGTACGGCAAGACAGGGGTGGCCGGCAGCAGGGGCCACGCGGGTCCCAAGGGCCAGAAGGGCAGCGTGGGCGCCCCGGGGGAGCGCTGCAAGAGCCACTACGCCGCCTTCTCGGTGGGCCGCAAGAAACCCCTGCACAGCAACGACTACTACCAGCCCCTCATCTTCGACACGGAGTTCGTCAACCTCTACGACCACTTCAACATGTTCACGGGCAAGTTCTACTGCTACGTCCCCGGGATCTACTACTTCAGCCTCAACGTGCACACCTGGAACCAGAAGGAGACGTACCTGCACATCATGCGTAACGGGGCGGAGGTGGTGATCCTCTACGCCCAGGTGAGCGACCGCAGCATCATGCAGAGCCAGAGCGTGATGCTGGAGCTGCAGGAGCAGGACGAGGTCTGGGTGCGACTCTACAAGGGCGAGCGTGAAAACGCCGTCTTCAGCGATGAGTACGACACCTACATCACCTTCAGCGGCCACCTCATCAAGTACAGCGGGGACCCCTGAGCTCCCCCTCCCCGGGGGCGGGTGTCCGAGGAGCCGCTGCCACCCCCTTGCCCAGGGCATGCCCCCCGCCATCAAGCTGTTTGCCCTGCCATGTGCCACCACCTCCAGCAGCCACACGTGTGTGAACACCCCCAGCTCCTCAAGGTCGATTGGATGCATCAGGAGGAGCCAGAGCCATTCCCAGCCTCTGCTGCATTTGTGACCCGGGCAGCAGCTGCTTTCCTGGGATGGGCAAGGATCTTGTCCCCACCTGCAACTACTCCAGGGCTGGGTTTGCTGGGAACCAGGCGTTGGTGGCACTGGCTGTGAGCTGGCACCAGCTGAACAGGCTTGATGGCTGGTGCATGGCAGCACAGACATGTGCACCCTCCCTTGCCCCACTCACACCCTGATGTGCTCTGCAGCCTCCTTCTCCTGGAAAAGGAGAGAGGGTGCCCAGCACCCAGCAGGAAAGGCGATAAAACCACTAAGGGCCCCTCTTTCCTTCCACGGGAGCCGGGTCCCAACGACACGGATGTTGCAGCATGTCACCGGGTACCCGCTGGGCTCACACTTCCCCCAGCGTGGCCACAAGGGAGCACGTTGCATCAGTTCGC
>NW_015090778.1:985030-991576 GCF_001431845.1 Calidris pugnax | reverse complement strand
GCAGGGGCAGACGTGCACTCGGGGACACACTCAGGGACACACTCGTCTCCATTCCCAGCCCTGGGACTCCCGCTGCCTTTCTCAGTGGGAATTTCCTGGTGAAGCCTTTCTTCTCCTCGTGGAGCGGTTCCCTCTGAAGCCACCTTTTCCCCAGGGCTGAGCTTGCTCCGGATCCTGGGGGAATAATGCCTGTTTTCATGGTCCCAGAGCTGAGGAAAAGCCACGGGCTTCCCAAAACCCCAGCGGGCTGCTTGCCATGCTCACTGGCATGTGGCTGGCACAGCCAGAGGCCAAGCAGGGGGAAGAGAGCCAGGGCCAAGGCTCCCCGGGATGGTATCTTCTCACAAGCCCCTGGATGGCCTCCTCCTTGCCTCTATCCATGGATCTGCTTCTCCCCTGCCCGCGGAGCCGGCAGCAGGCCAGGGAGGACGCGGCGCCAGGCTGCCTGCACGCAGTGCCCACAGCCCTGCCTCTCCCCGCGCCCGGCGGTGCCAGCGGGACGAGATAATGGAGCAAGAGGCAGGGGGGAGGACGCGGGCACTCGGGAAGTGCATGAGGGGACAGGCCCTTTGCAGAGGGTGTGTGTGAGCGGAGGGAAAGCCCTTTGGAGCCTTTCCCCATTCCCTCCACCCCTTCCCGGCTCCAGCGAACGTGACTCATGAGCCAGGCATCCCTCCTGGCCTTGAACACCCTCCGAACCCACTGCCAGAGCCCGCCCGGTCCTGGATCCCACCAGTCCCAGCGCTTGGGGACACTGGGAACAGCCTGCCCCGAGATCACTGACTGGGGACCCAGAGAGAAGGCGTTCACCAAAACAACAGGATTCTGTCCCAAAATGGCTCAGCCCACTCCCAGGTCACAAGGCAGTGCTGTGTGGGGCTCTTTGCCCCCAGGGGCACGAGCTCCAGGACCCCAGCAGAGCCCACAGGGCACAATCCAGCATCTCAGGGGGAGGCTGTGTACCCCTTTTTTGGGGGGGGGGCAGGAACACGGCAAGCAGCCTGCCCCGTCCCTGCAAGGTGTGGGGCCAGGCAGCCCACTCTCACAGCCCCACACCGTGCCCCATGCCATGCCCTGGCCCTGCTGAGCGGCTGGGCAGTGCCATGGGGCTGTTTGGCCATGGCTGTCCTGGCGCCTCGGGGCCGCAGGGTGAGGTGCTGCGTGCCCAGCCCCACGGATCCGGCTGTGATAACGCAGGGAAGGGCAACGGAGCTGCCCAGGTTGGGCCACGGTGCCACCGGCCACTGCAAATATTAACTTTGGCCCCAAGCAGGATGTGGGCTCCCAGAAAGGTTTCTCCCCGTGGTGGCCAGCTCCCAGCTGGAGAAGCTGGTCTTGTCTCCTTGCAAGCCCTCAGACGAGGGCTCAGACACGGGATCGGGGCCGAGGGCTGGCATCTTCTGGGGCACAGGAGCCCCTTTCACAGGGTCTGTGCTGCAGGCACCCTTGCACGCTCGGGGGCAGGAAGAGGGATGCAGACCCATGCCCCAGGCAGGGTTGGGGGGTCCCCACAACAGGCAGAGCTGCACCCTGACATTTGCTCCACGGCATTTGGAGCAGCCTGTGATTTCCCCAGGTGCTGACACCCCGAGCTGCCGCTCTTGGGCATCCATGGGTGGCAGCTGGAGCTGGGCTTGGACAGGCAGCAGGACACTGCTGCTCCAAGCAGCAGGACACTGCTGCTCCGCTCCCCTCTCGGCTCCCCAGGGTAACCCCCCCTCCTTTCCACGTGTACCAGGGGAGCCCAGAGCCCTGGCACTGCCCCAAACGTGGGTCTCCCCAGGTATTCACTGTGGTGTCACCGAGACACATGGCTGAGCTAGAAAAGCAGCTATTTAGGTACAGATGGTCCCTGCAGAGATGCCTGTGCCCACGCTGCCAGCTCTGCTGGGGAAGGGCTGTTGCAAGAGCAGCTTTTTTGGGGCTGGCAGCACAGCTGTGGGGCTGCCTGGTCCTGTCTGGGGGACAGCGTGGGGGACAGCCAGGCTGGCAGGGCGTCTCTGCCGCTCCTGGCTCTGCCAACCCTCACCGTCCCCCTCAGCCATCCCTGGCATCTCGCAGGGCCCTGCTGCAGCATGGAGGGGCTTCGGGCACTGGGTGTCCTGCTGCTGTCCTGCCTCCTGCTGCCCTCACCCGCGGGCACCCAGACCAGCCCCAGCCCCAACCCTGACCAGCGTTTGGTGACAGACCCCGAGGAGGCACCATCCCATCACCACGCAGCCAGGTGAGGGGACCCCGGGGCCGGGGTGTTTCACAGTGGGGGCCGGGGCAGCCCTGGCACTGCAAAGGGCCCCGGCCCCCACCCGTAGCTCCCTGTTGCGCTTTGCTTTTTTGCCCTCCCCAGTGCCACGCGGGAGCAGAAGCCCGACGGTGCCCAGGAGGGGCTGCCCCCCCGGCCCCGCTGCGTCCGCTGCTGTGAGCCGCCCGACCAGCACTTCTCCTACCCCCGCTACCAGCCCCTGCCCCAGATCAACATGACCATCCTGAAAGGTGAGGACCGGTGGGACCCCGCGCTGCTGGCTCTCTGTGCTCCCAGTGTCACACAAACTGGGAGCGAGAAGCTGGGGCTGGTGCCTGTGGTCCAGTGCCCTGCACAGGCAGAGGGAGGGTGGGCAGGGGACACACCGGGCCACCGGGTACCCTGCTCTGGTGGCCTCTTTGCAGGCAGCAGCAGCAGAGCCCAGGGAGGGGGCATCCCTGCTCTCTCCATCCCTTTCTGTTGAGTCAAGGGGCTTCCAGGGCAACGGGTTTAGAGATGGCACCCACTTCTGATCGTGCAACCGGCCTCTTGCTTTGCCCAGGAGAAAAGGGGGACCGCGGCGAGCGAGGCATGCAGGGCAAGTACGGCAAGACAGGGGTGGCCGGCAGCAGGGGCCACGCGGGTCCCAAGGGCCAGAAGGGCAGCGTGGGCGCCCCGGGGGAGCGCTGCAAGAGCCACTACGCCGCCTTCTCGGTGGGCCGCAAGAAACCCCTGCACAGCAACGACTACTACCAGCCCCTCATCTTCGACACGGAGTTCGTCAACCTCTACGACCACTTCAACATGTTCACGGGCAAGTTCTACTGCTACGTCCCCGGGATCTACTACTTCAGCCTCAACGTGCACACCTGGAACCAGAAGGAGACGTACCTGCACATCATGCGTAACGGGGCGGAGGTGGTGATCCTCTACGCCCAGGTGAGCGACCGCAGCATCATGCAGAGCCAGAGCGTGATGCTGGAGCTGCAGGAGCAGGACGAGGTCTGGGTGCGACTCTACAAGGGCGAGCGTGAAAACGCCGTCTTCAGCGATGAGTACGACACCTACATCACCTTCAGCGGCCACCTCATCAAGTACAGCGGGGACCCCTGAGCTCCCCCTCCCCGGGGGCGGGTGTCCGAGGAGCCGCTGCCACCCCCTTGCCCAGGGCATGCCCCCCGCCATCAAGCTGTTTGCCCTGCCATGTGCCACCACCTCCAGCAGCCACACGTGTGTGAACACCCCCAGCTCCTCAAGGTCGATTGGATGCATCAGGAGGAGCCAGAGCCATTCCCAGCCTCTGCTGCATTTGTGACCCGGGCAGCAGCTGCTTTCCTGGGATGGGCAAGGATCTTGTCCCCACCTGCAACTACTCCAGGGCTGGGTTTGCTGGGAACCAGGCGTTGGTGGCACTGGCTGTGAGCTGGCACCAGCTGAACAGGCTTGATGGCTGGTGCATGGCAGCACAGACATGTGCACCCTCCCTTGCCCCACTCACACCCTGATGTGCTCTGCAGCCTCCTTCTCCTGGAAAAGGAGAGAGGGTGCCCAGCACCCAGCAGGAAAGGCGATAAAACCACTAAGGGCCCCTCTTTCCTTCCACGGGAGCCGGGTCCCAACGACACGGATGTTGCAGCATGTCACCGGGTACCCGCTGGGCTCACACTTCCCCCAGCGTGGCCACAAGGGAGCACGTTGCATCAGTTCCCCCCCCCCGCCACAAGTCCCCGTCACCGTTATCCCCACCACAGCCCCTGCTCGGTGCCAACGCTGCCGAGGAGGGGCTGGCTCCCTGCTGGCAGCCCTGGGCACGGGGCCTTCGGCCTCAGCCACTTCCTCCTCAGTTAGATTATCTGCTGGCCAGGCTTTGTATTTTTGTAGAAGCACTAGCAGAGCGGGGCCCGGGGGCAGTGTGCTGTCCCCTCCCCCACTCTCTGTACAGCTTGTCACCATATTAAACACCCCACAACTTTGAGAACTACTCACACTTTCAGTGGTTCCTCTTGCTTTACGTGTGTGCGGAGGCTCCAGGTGGCTCAGGACAGGTTCCTGCTCCTGGAGAGCAATGGGATGGCACCATGGTGCCCAGCTGGTGGTGGGAAGGGAAGGGCAGACCCTCCCTGGAGAGCCAGGGAGACTGAGCCAGGCTCTGCAAAGGCTGGCTGCTCCCTAAAGGTCAGGGAGCTGGAAGCTGAGATCAATAACAGACCCATCAACGAGCAAGCAGGACAGGCTGGGGGTCATGGCTGGGTTTACCAAGAGTCCAGATCATCTGGCAGGTCCACAAGTGATGAGGTAGGGCTGAGGTCAAGCTGGGAAGCTGTTGGGTCAGGGTCTGGCTGGGTGGGTCCATGGCCAGGCAGGGCTGGAGACCAACATCCCCCTCCCCAGCACAGCAGAGAAGGGAGAGAGCTCAGGGTTGGGCTTAAATAGAGCCCCTGCCCCACAGGTGGGGGCCCAGCTGAGGCTGGTCAGGGCCGTCTAGGGCTGGTGGTACCTCCATGGCCCTGGTGCTGCTGTCCCTGTGGGGCTGTCCCCAGGGACACTGCAGGAGATGTGGAGGCAGCTGCCCTGCTCATGGCCAGCCCAGGGCCCTGTCCCAAACCCCGCGGTGGGGGCAAAGCCCCGTGGTGGCACCCAGCCCCTCGGGCAGCAGGCAGGGCTGGGGCTGCTGGTTCTGCTGGCACGTGGCACGAGGGGACGACTGCCTGCTGTGGGGTGGCCACCAGCCACCAGTCTGCACAGCAGGACCCATCCTGGGACAAATGTCCTGTCCTGGAACACGTCACATCTTGGGACATGTCCCATCTCAGGACACACAGTCCATCCCAGGACATGTAGACCCATCCCAGGACACGCAGCCCATCTCAGGACATGTCCCATCCTGGGTAATGTGGCTCTGTCCCAGGATACATGGTGCATCCTGAGACATGTGGCCCCTGTCCTAGGACACAGAGCCCATCTCAGGACATGTCCTATCCTGGGATATACATCCCTATACTGGGACACATGGTCCCATCCCGGGACACACGGTGCATCCAGGGACTATTGGCCCCTGTCCCAGGACACAGAGCCCATCTGGGGACATGTCCCATCCATGGGACACACGTCCCCATCCCAGGACACACATCCTCATCCCGGGACACACGTCCCCATCCCGGGACACCCGCCCCATCCCGGGACACCCGTCCCATCCCAGGACACCTGTCCCATCTCAGGACATGTCCCATCTATGGGGCACACGTCCCCATCCCGGGACACACATCCTCATCCCGGGACACGTCCCCATCCATGGGGCACACGTCCCCGGCTGTCCCTGTGGGGCTGTCCCCAGGGACACTGCAGGAGATGTGGAGGCAGCTGCCCTGCTCATGGCCAGCCCAGGGCCCTGTCCCAAACCCCGCGGTGGGGGCAAAGCCCCGTGGTGGCACCCAGCCCCTCGGGCAGCAGGCAGGGCTGGGGCTGCTGGTTCTGCTGGCACGTGGCACGAGGGGACGACTGCCTGCTGTGGGGTGGCCACCAGCCACCAGTCTGCACAGCAGGACCCATCCTGGGACAAATGTCCTGTCCTGGAACACGTCACATCTTGGGACATGTCCCATCTCAGGACACACAGTCCATCCCAGGACATGTAGACCCATCCCAGGACACGCAGCCCATCTCAGGACATGTCCCATCCTGGGTAATGTGGCTCTGTCCCAGGATACATGGTGCATCCTGAGACATGTGGCCCCTGTCCTAGGACACAGAGCCCATCTCAGGACATGTCCTATCCTGGGATATACATCCCTATACTGGGACACATGGTCCCATCCCGGGACACACGGTGCATCCAGGGACTATTGGCCCCTGTCCCAGGACACAGAGCCCATCTGGGTGGCCCCTGTCCCAGGACACAGAGCCCATCCTGGAACATGTAGACCCATCCCAGGACACACAGCCCATCTCAGGACATGTCCCATCCATGGGACACACGTCCCCATCCCAGGATACACGTCCCCATCCCAGGACATGTGGCCCCCCTCCCAGGACACAGAGCTCATCTCAGAACATGTCCCATCCATGGGGCACACGTCCCCATCCTGGGACACACATCCTCATCCCAGGACACACGTTCTCATCCCAGGACACCCGTCCCGTTCCAGGACACCCATCCCATCTCAGGAGATGTCCCATCCATGGGACACACGTCCCCATCCCAGGACACACGTCCCCATCCCAGGACATGTCCCACCCATGGGACACCCATCCCTCCCCGGGACACCCGTCCCATCCCGCTCCGCAGGGCTCCAGGCGGCGCCGGGCGG
>NW_015090778.1:970216-981765 GCF_001431845.1 Calidris pugnax | reverse complement strand
GCAGGGGCAGACGTGCACTCGGGGACACACTCAGGGACACACTCGTCTCCATTCCCAGCCCTGGGACTCCCGCTGCCTTTCTCAGTGGGAATTTCCTGGTGAAGCCTTTCTTCTCCTCGTGGAGCGGTTCCCTCTGAAGCCACCTTTTCCCCAGGGCTGAGCTTGCTCCGGATCCTGGGGGAATAATGCCTGTTTTCATGGTCCCAGAGCTGAGGAAAAGCCACGGGCTTCCCAAAACCCCAGCGGGCTGCTTGCCATGCTCACTGGCATGTGGCTGGCACAGCCAGAGGCCAAGCAGGGGGAAGAGAGCCAGGGCCAAGGCTCCCCGGGATGGTATCTTCTCACAAGCCCCTGGATGGCCTCCTCCTTGCCTCTATCCATGGATCTGCTTCTCCCCTGCCCGCGGAGCCGGCAGCAGGCCAGGGAGGACGCGGCGCCAGGCTGCCTGCACGCAGTGCCCACAGCCCTGCCTCTCCCCGCGCCCGGCGGTGCCAGCGGGACGAGATAATGGAGCAAGAGGCAGGGGGGAGGACGCGGGCACTCGGGAAGTGCATGAGGGGACAGGCCCTTTGCAGAGGGTGTGTGTGAGCGGAGGGAAAGCCCTTTGGAGCCTTTCCCCATTCCCTCCACCCCTTCCCGGCTCCAGCGAACGTGACTCATGAGCCAGGCATCCCTCCTGGCCTTGAACACCCTCCGAACCCACTGCCAGAGCCCGCCCGGTCCTGGATCCCACCAGTCCCAGCGCTTGGGGACACTGGGAACAGCCTGCCCCGAGATCACTGACTGGGGACCCAGAGAGAAGGCGTTCACCAAAACAACAGGATTCTGTCCCAAAATGGCTCAGCCCACTCCCAGGTCACAAGGCAGTGCTGTGTGGGGCTCTTTGCCCCCAGGGGCACGAGCTCCAGGACCCCAGCAGAGCCCACAGGGCACAATCCAGCATCTCAGGGGGAGGCTGTGTACCCCTTTTTTGGGGGGGGGGCAGGAACACGGCAAGCAGCCTGCCCCGTCCCTGCAAGGTGTGGGGCCAGGCAGCCCACTCTCACAGCCCCACACCGTGCCCCATGCCATGCCCTGGCCCTGCTGAGCGGCTGGGCAGTGCCATGGGGCTGTTTGGCCATGGCTGTCCTGGCGCCTCGGGGCCGCAGGGTGAGGTGCTGCGTGCCCAGCCCCACGGATCCGGCTGTGATAACGCAGGGAAGGGCAACGGAGCTGCCCAGGTTGGGCCACGGTGCCACCGGCCACTGCAAATATTAACTTTGGCCCCAAGCAGGATGTGGGCTCCCAGAAAGGTTTCTCCCCGTGGTGGCCAGCTCCCAGCTGGAGAAGCTGGTCTTGTCTCCTTGCAAGCCCTCAGACGAGGGCTCAGACACGGGATCGGGGCCGAGGGCTGGCATCTTCTGGGGCACAGGAGCCCCTTTCACAGGGTCTGTGCTGCAGGCACCTTTGCACACTCAGGGGAAGGAACAGGGATGCAGACCCATGCCCCAGGCAGGGTTGGGGGTCCCCACAACAGGCAGAGCTGCACCCTGACATTTGCTCCACGGCATTTGGAGCAGCCTGTGATTTCCCCAGGTGCTGACACCCCGAGCTGCCGCTCTTGGGCATCCATGGGTGGCAGCTGGAGCTGGGCTTGGACAGGCAGCAGGACACTGCTGCTCCACTCCCCTCTCGGCTCCCCAGGGTATCCCCCCCTCCTTCCACGTGTACCAGGGGGCTTGCTGGTGAGCCCGGAGCCCTGGCAGTGCTCCAAACATGGGTATCCCCAGGTATTCACTGCAGTGTCACCGAGACACATGGCTGAGCTAGAAAAGCAGCTATTTAGGTACAGATGGTCCCTGCAGAGATGCCTGTGCCCACGCTGCCAGCTCTGCTGGGGAAGGGCTGTTGCAAGAGCAGCTTTTTTGGGGCTGGCAGCACAGCTGTGGGGCTGCCTGGTCCTGTCTGGGGGACAGCGTGGGGGACAGCCAGGCTGGCAGGGCGTCTCTGCCGCTCCTGGCTCTGCCAACCCTCACCGTCCCCCTCAGCCATCCCTGGCATCTCGCAGGGCCCTGCCACAGCATGGAGGGGCTTCGGGCACTGGGTGTCCTGCTGCTGTCCTGCCTCCTGCTGCCCTCACCCGCGGGCACCCAGACCAGCCCCAGCCCCAACCCTGACCAGCGTTTGGTGACAGACCCCGAGGAGGCACCATCCCATCACCACGCAGCCAGGTGAGGGGACCCCGGGGCCGGGGTGTTTCACAGTGGGGGCCGGGGCAGCCCTGGCACCGCAAAGGGCCCCGGCCCCCACCCGTAGCTCCCTGTTGCGCTTTGCTTTTTTGCCCTCCCCAGTGCCACGCGGGAGCAGAAGCCCGACGGTGCCCAGGAGGGGCTGCCCCCCCGGCCCCGCTGCGTCCGCTGCTGTGAGCCGCCCGACCAGCACTTCTCCTACCCCCGGTACCAGCCCCTGCCCCAGATCAACATGACCATCCTGAAAGGTGAGGACCGGTGGGACCCCGCGCTGCTGGCTCTCTGTGCTCCCAGTGTCACACAAACTGGGAGCGAGAAGCTGGGGCTGGTGCCTGTGGTCCAGTGCCCTGCACAGGCAGAGGGAGGGTGGGCAGGGGACACACCGGGCCACCGGGTACCCTGCTCTGGTGGCCTCTTTGCAGGCAGCAGCAGCAGAGCCCAGGGAGGGGGCATCCCTGCTCTCTCCATCCCTTTCTGTTGAGTCAAGGGGCTTCCAGGGCAACGGGTTTAGAGATGGCACCCACTTCTGATCGTGCAACCGGCCTCTTGCTTTGCCCAGGAGAAAAGGGGGACCGCGGCGAGCGAGGCATGCAGGGCAAGTACGGCAAGACAGGGGTGGCCGGCAGCAGGGGCCACGCGGGTCCCAAGGGCCAGAAGGGCAGCGTGGGCGCCCCGGGGGAGCGCTGCAAGAGCCACTACGCCGCCTTCTCGGTGGGCCGCAAGAAACCCCTGCACAGCAACGACTACTACCAGCCCCTCATCTTCGACACGGAGTTCGTCAACCTCTACGACCACTTCAACATGTTCACGGGCAAGTTCTACTGCTACGTCCCCGGGATCTACTACTTCAGCCTCAACGTGCACACCTGGAACCAGAAGGAGACGTACCTGCACATCATGCGTAACGGGGCGGAGGTGGTGATCCTCTACGCCCAGGTGAGCGACCGCAGCATCATGCAGAGCCAGAGCGTGATGCTGGAGCTGCAGGAGCAGGACGAGGTCTGGGTGCGACTCTACAAGGGCGAGCGTGAAAACGCCGTCTTCAGCGATGAGTACGACACCTACATCACCTTCAGCGGCCACCTCATCAAGTACAGCGGGGACCCCTGAGCTCCCCCTCCCCGGGGGCGGGTGTCCGAGGAGCCGCTGCCACCCCCTTGCCCAGGGCATGCCCCCCGCCATCAAGCTGTTTGCCCTGCCATGTGCCACCACCTCCAGCAGCCACACGTGTGTGAACACCCCCAGCTCCTCAAGGTCGATTGGATGCATCAGGAGGAGCCAGAGCCATTCCCAGCCTCTGCTGCATTTGTGACCCGGGCAGCAGCTGCTTTCCTGGGATGGGCAAGGATCTTGTCCCCACCTGCAACTACTCCAGGGCTGGGTTTGCTGGGAACCAGGCGTTGGTGGCACTGGCTGTGAGCTGGCACCAGCTGAACAGGCTTGATGGCTGGTGCATGGCAGCACAGACATGTGCACCCTCCCTTGCCCCACTCACACCCTGATGTGCTCTGCAGCCTCCTTCTCCTGGAAAAGGAGAGAGGGTGCCCAGCACCCAGCAGGAAAGGCGATAAAACCACTAAGGGCCCCTCTTTCCTTCCACGGGAGCCGGGTCCCAACGACACGGATGTTGCAGCATGTCACCGGGTACCCGCTGGGCTCACACTTCCCCCAGCGTGGCCACAAGGGAGCACGTTGCATCAGTTCCCCCCCCCCGCCACAAGTCCCCGTCACCGTTATCCCCACCACAGCCCCTGCTCGGTGCCAACGCTGCCGAGGAGGGGCTGGCTCCCTGCTGGCAGCCCTGGGCACGGGGCCTTCGGCCTCAGCCACTTCCTCCTCAGTTAGATTATCTGCTGGCCAGGCTTTGTATTTTTGTAGAAGCACTAGCAGAGCGGGGCCCGGGGGCAGTGTGCTGTCCCCTCCCCCACTCTCTGTACAGCTTGTCACCATATTAAACACCCCACAACTTTGAGAACTACTCACACTTTCAGTGGTTCCTCTTGCTTTACGTGTGTGCGGAGGCTCCAGGTGGCTCAGGACAGGTTCCTACTCCTGGAGAGCAATGGGATGGCACCATGGTGCCCAGCTGGTGGTGGGAAGGGAAGGGCAGACCCTCCCTGGAGAGCCAGGGAGACTGAGCCAGGCTCTGCAAAGGCTGGCTGCTCCCTAAAGGTCAGGGAGCTGGAAGCTGAGATCAATAACAGACCCATCAACGAGCAAGCAGGACAGGCTGGGGGTCATGGCTGGGTTTACCAAGAGTCCAGATCATCTGGCAGGTCCACAAGTGACGAGGTAGGGCTGAGGTCAAGCTGGGAAGCTGTTGGGTCAGGGTCTGGCTGGGTGGGTCCATGGCCAGGCAGGGCTGGAGACCAACATCCCCCTCCCCAGCACAGCAGAGAAGGGAGAGAGCTCAGGGTTGGGCTTAAATAGAGCCCCTGCCCCACAGGTGGGGGCCCAGCTGAGGCTGGTCAGGGCCGTCTAGGGCTGGTGGTACCTCCATGGCCCTGGTGCTGCTGTCCCTGTGGGGCTGTCCCCAGGGACACTGCAGGAGATGTGGAGGCAGCTGCCCTGCTCATGGCCAGCCCAGGGCCCTGTCCCAAACCCCGCGGTGGGGGCAAAGCCCCGTGGTGGCACCCAGCCCCTCGGGCAGCAGGCAGGGCTGGGGCTGCTGGTTCTGCTGGCACGTGGCACGAGGGGACGACTGCCTGCTGTGGGGTGGCCACCAGCCACCAGTCTGCACAGCAGGACCCATCCTGGGACAAATGTCCTGTCCTGGAACACGTCACATCTTGGGACATGTCCCATCTCAGGACACACAGTCCATCCCAGGACATGTAGACCCATCCCAGGACACGCAGCCCATCTCAGGACATGTCCCATCCTGGGTAATGTGGCTCTGTCCCAGGATACATGGTGCATCCTGAGACATGTGGCCCCTGTCCTAGGACACAGAGCCCATCTCAGGACATGTCCTATCCTGGGATATACATCCCTATACTGGGACACATAGTCCCATCCCGGGACACACGGTGCATCCAGGGACTATTGGCCCCTGTCCCAGGACACAGAGCCCATCCTGGAACATGTAGACCCATCCCAGGACACACAGCCCATCTCAGGACATGTCCCATCCATGGGACACACGTCCCCATCCCAGGATACACGTCCCCATCCCAGGACATGTGGCCCCCCTCCCAGGACACAGAGCTCATCTCAGAACATGTCCCATCCATGGGGCACACGTCCCCATCCTGGGACACACATCCTCATCCCAGGACACACGTTCTCATCCCAGGACACCCGTCCCGTTCCAGGACACCCATCCCATCTCAGGAGATGTCCCATCCATGGGACACACGTCCCCATCCCCCCCCCAACCCTCTCCCCCCGGTTGTCCCGGGCAGCTTCCAACCGGCGGCAGAGCACCGGGGAACCACCGTCCTGCACGACACCATCAGCACCCGCCCGCAGCCCCTGCCAGGTGAGGCACGGCGGGGGAGGGCACCCACTGCACCCCCCGGTCCCCACCGGGATGGGGACGGGGTCGGGGATGGGGACGGGGATAGGGACGGGTATGGGGACGGGGACGGTGCTCCCCGCTGACCTACCCACCCCCCCAACCCACCCCAGCAAGACACTTTGACACCAAGACGACGGAGCCCATCAGCTTCTTCTTGTCCGGCCTGGAGGAGCTGCTGGCCTGGCAACCCGACAGCAACGATGACTTCAACGTCGCCGCCGTCCCCCTGGCCAAGCGTCAGCCCCCGCTCCACAGCAGGAGGCCCCGGACGCTGGTGTGTCACGACATGCGTGGCGGGTACCTGGAGGACAGGTAGGTTGCCAGGAGGAGAGGGGATGTGGCAGCCAGGCTCAGCGCCTCAACCCCCAAACCTCTTCTAGCTCTGCTTCTTCTCCTTCCTGCTGCTTGGCCGCTGATGGACGTGATGGAGGGTTTGGTTCTTGGCCCCAGAGCACAGTGTCCTCACTCAGGCCAGCCCTAGGAGGAGTCTGAACTGGGACCAGTTCTGTTTAGTGTCTTCATCAGTGACATAGACAGTGGGATTGAGGGCTCCCTCAGCAAGTTTGTGGGTGACACCAAGATGAGTGGTGCAGTTGACACACCAGAGGGACGGGATGCCATCCAGAGGGACCTGGACAGGCTCAAGAAGTGAGAACCCTCCTGGGGTTCAACAAGGCCAAGTGCAAGGTCCTGTGCCTGGGTGTGGGCAGCCCCCAGTGTCAGCACAGGTCAGGGATGGAGGGATGGAGAGCAACCCTGCCGAGAAGGACTAGGGGGGTGCTGGGGGGTGAAAAGCTGGCTGTGAGCTTGGAACATGCACTGGCAGCCCAGAAAGCCCCCCTCACCCTGGGCTGCATCCCCAGCAGCGTGGCCTGCAGGGCAAGGGGGGGATTCTGCCCCTCTGCTCCACTCTGGGGAGACCCCCCTGCAGCGCTGCCTCCAGCTCTGGGGCCACCAACGTCAGAAAGACAAGGGCCCGTTGTGACATGACAAGGAGTAATGGCTTAAAACTCAAAGAGGAGAGCTCCAGACTAGATTTCAGAAAGAAATGTTTTACTCTGAGAGTGATGAGACAGTGGCCCAGGTTGCCCAGAGGTGGTGGATGCCTCATCCCTGGAAACATTCCAGGTCAGGTTGGACGGGGCTCTGAGCAACCTGATGGAGTCAAGAATGTCCCTGCCCATGGCGGGGTGGGGGGGGTGTGTTTGAACTGGATGACCTTTAAATATCCCTTCCAACCCAACCCAACCCATTCCATGATGCCATATTTTTGTGATTCCGTGGCTGAGTGCCACCACTCTGCCCAGTTCCCGGGGCGTGAGTCAGGCCCCTGCCCAGCCCCGCAGCTGCCCGCCGGCGTCCTTCCTGCATTGCCCAACCCCCTGCCCTCTCTGCCGCCGCAGGTTCATCCAGGGCTCGGCCACACGCAACCCCTACGTCTTCTACCACTGGAGGTACATCGACATCTTCGTCTACTTCAGCCACCACACCGTCACCATCCCGCCCGTGTGCTGGACCAACGCGGCGCACCGCAACGGCGTCCCCGTGCTGGGTGAGGGCAGGGCTGGTGGCTACCGGACGAGTCCTTGAGTAGCCCCCCAAGCCCACGGTGGGTTTTACCGGGGTTGCGTGTCCGACGCTGCTCTCGCCGTGTCCCCAGGCACGTTCATCACGGAGTGGACGGATGGGGAGAAGCTGTGCGAGGCGTTCCTGGCCGGCGGGCCGGAGGCGTACGGCGCCGTGGCCGAGCAGCTGGCCCGCATCGCCCGGCACTACCGCTTCGACGGCTGGCTGGTCAACATCGAGAACACGCTGAGTGTGAGCCACCATCACATCCTTGCCTGCCTCCTGCCCTGCCCTCACCCTGCCGTGGTGCTGGGACCCTCGCCCACCCCCTTTAACCTCTCCTTTCTCTCTCTCCCGGCAGCCGGCGGCGGTGGGCAACCTGCCCCCCTTCCTGCGGCACCTGACGGCGCAGGTACACAGCATGGTGCCAGGGGGGCTGGTCATCTGGTATGACAGCGTCCTGCAGAACGGCGCGCTGAGGTGGCAGAACGAGCTGACCCAGGAGAATAGGTGAGGCCCGGGCACAACCGGTGCTGGGTGGAATCGGGGGCACAAGCCCACCCCCAAACCCAGCGCCTGGGGTGGTCAGGGCACGGCTTTGCACAGCCCTCGGTGGGGTGGGCTGAGGGGACAAGCCGCAGCGTCCGCCCTGCCACCCTGCCCCTCGTCCCCAGGGTGTTCTTCGATGCCTGCGATGGGCTGTTCACCAACTACAACTGGAAGGAGGAACACCTGGAGCGGACACGAGCGCTGGCCGGGCCGCGCCACATGGATGTCTATGTCGGCATTGACGTCTTTGCCCGTGGAGACGTGATCGGTGGTGGCTTCGACACTGACAAGGTGGGTGTGAAGCCACCGGCGTGGGGCTCTGAGCTCCCTCTGATGCCTGTGTCATGCTGTGCCAGGCTGCTAGCCTTGGGGGGGCACACAGGGGTGAGGAGCAGGGGCACCCCGAGGCGCTGGGCACGGTGCAGGGAGAGGGAGCTGGGGGATCCCGGTGCTGCTGTCCCTGGAGAGGGAGATGTCACAGCACGTCCCCACGATGTTGTCCTGGCCCCACCACGGGGCCAGTGGGACCTGGGGGAGTGGGGACAGGGCAGGTGACAAGGTGACCCGCCTGGCCTGACCTGTGCTTCTCACCGCTTGTCCCTGCAGTCCCTGCGCCTGATCCGCCAGCACGGCCTCTCCGCGGCCATCTTCGCTCCCGGCTGGGTCTACGAGCACCTGGGGGAGGAAAACTTTCTTCGCAATGAGAACAAGTGAGGGCGGCTTTGGGGGGTGGGGAGCCAGGTTGAGGGGGGCTGTGGGGCGGTGGGACAGGGGTACTGGGAGACCCTGTTGCCCACTGGAACCGGGCTCTGCCCCAGCTGGGGTGGTGCTGGGGCAGTGGCTGTAGCAGGGGGTCTCTGCTCAGACCCCTGCTTTCTCCTCCAGGTTTTGGGGCTTGCTGGCCGAGTACCTGCCCACGCACAGCATCTGCACCCTGCCCCTCGCCACCTCCTTCAGCCTGGGCATGGGCACCAGCAGGTTCCTGGATGGGAAGGTGGGTATGGGGGGGACAGCTTGGCTCTGGCCAGGCAGTGGTGGGCTGGGCAGGTGGGGGTCTCTGCTCCTGGCTCCCCCTGCTCCGTTCCAGCTCACCCTTTCATGCAGGAGGAAGAGGACGGGCCCTGGTATGACCTGAGCGCGCAGGAGATCCAGCCCCTCTACCCCGAGCTGGAGGGCAGGCTGAGCACCAGCTGCTGCCTGCAGGATGCCTGGTGTGGGGGCAGCTCCCTCAGGGTGCAGGGGACCATCCCCCCCGGCGAGGAGCGTGTGGCCGTCCGGTGAGTCGGGGGAGAAGCCCCCTTGCCTGGCCAATGGCCCCCAGGGTGCAGAGAGAGCTGTGTGGCCCCGGGGCCTCGTGGTGAGCGTGCCCGGGGCTCTGCCCGCACTGCCCAGCAGACCTAACCTGATGCATCTTCTCTTTCTCTCCTCTCTCTCTGTCTTTCTGTCTCTCTCTGGGTGGATTTGGGGTCATCAGCCTTTTCTCTTTGCAGATGCCAGCGCCCCCCAAGCTCTTCTTGACCTTGCTCTACAAGCTGGAGGGGCCGCATCCCGAGGAGCTCACGGTTGCGCTGGAGATCACCACCTGGGACTCGGGTACCTGCTACGAGGGCAACATCACCTCCCTGCCCGGTGAGGACCCTGCCACCCGCCGTGTGCTCTGCAGCGAGCACCCACTGTGAGGTGCAGGACCCCCCCCCCTGACCCCGCTCCCTCCAACAGAGCCCAACGGCCGCCATCACCCCCGGTTCCTCCCGGCACCACCACCCGGCCTCGCCAAGCTCCTCGCCGCCTGTCACCGTGGCTCCCATGGCTGGACCAGCCGGTGAGTGCCCTGCCAGCACCCTGTGCCCGTGGGCGAGTGGGGGCACCCCCCCCCAGCACCGTACCTGCTCTCCCCCTTGGTTCTCAGGTGCTACGAGCTGGACCTGCAGGACTGCAGCCTGCGAGACCTCTCCTTGCTCGTGTCCCGCCACCAGCCCAGCCCGCAGGAGACACCCTTCACCTGCCTCCTCGGGGAGATCCGGGTGAGTGCCACCCGCCCCACTGCAGCCCCACGCCGGGAGGGTGGGTGGGCACCCACAGTTCTCCTCCCTGACAGTGCCACGGTTCCCTCCCCAGGTGCTGGAGGCGGCCAACGTGGCAGCCTCCCCGCCGCCGGTGCAGAGCCTGTCAACTACAACTGGAAGGAGGAACACCTGGAGCGGACACGAGCGCTGGCCGGGCCGCGCCACATGGATGTCTATGTCGGCATTGACGTCTTTGCCCGTGGAGACGTGATCGGTGGTGGCTTCGACACTGACAAGGTGGGTGTGAAGCCACCGGCGTGGGGCTCTGAGCTCCCTCTGATGCCTGTGTCATGCTGTGCCAGGCTGCTAGCCTTGGGGGGGCACACAGGGGTGAGGAGCAGGGGCACCCCGAGGCGCTGGGCACGGTGCAGGGAGAGGGAGCTGGGGGATCCCGGTGCTGCTGTCCCTGGAGAGGGAGATGTCACAGCACGTCCCCACGATGTTGTCCTGGCCCCACCACGGGGCCAGTGGGACCTGGGGGAGTGGGGACAGGGCAGGTGACAAGGTGACCCGCCTGGCCTGACCTGTGCTTCTCACCGCTTGTCCCTGCAGTCCCTGCGCCTGATCCGCCAGCACGGCCTCTCCGCGGCCATCTTCGCTCCCGGCTGGGTCTACGAGCACCTGGGGGAGGAAA
Source organism: Calidris pugnax (assembly GCF_001431845.1). Lineage (NCBI taxonomy): Eukaryota > Metazoa > Chordata > Aves > Charadriiformes > Scolopacidae > Calidris > Calidris pugnax. The sequence goes on along the minus strand of NW_015090778.1, from coordinate 971,202 downwards.
ACTTTCTTCGCAACGAGAACAAGTGAGGGTGGCTTTGGGGGGTGGGGAGCCAGGTTGAGGGGGGCTGTGGGGCGGTGGGACAGGGGTACTGGGAGACCCTGTTGCCCACTGGAACCGGGCTCTGCCCCAGCTGGGGTGGTGCTGGGGCAGTGGCTGTAGCAGGGGGTCTCTGCTCAGACCCCTGCTTTCTCCTCCAGGTTTTGGGGCTTGCTGGCCGAGTACCTGCCCACGCACAGCATCTGCACCCTGCCCCTCGCCACCTCCTTCAGCCTGGGCATGGGCACCAGCAGGTTCCTGGATGGGAAGGTGGGTATGGGGGGGACAGCTTGGCTCTGGCCAGGCAGTGGTGGGCTGGGCAGGTGGGGGTCTCTGCTCCTGGCTCCCCCTGCTCCGTTCCAGCTCACCCTTTCATGCAGGAGGAAGAGGACGGGCCCTGGTATGACCTGAGCGCGCAGGAGATCCAGCCCCTCTACCCCGAGCTGGAGGGCAGGCTGAGCACCAGCTGCTGCCTGCAGGATGCCTGGTGTGGGGGCAGCTCCCTCAGGGTGCAGGGGACCATCCCCCCCGGCGAGGAGCGCGTGGCTGTCCGGTGAGTCGGGGGAGAAGCCCCCTTGCCTGGCCAATGGCCCCCAGGGTGCAGAGAGAGCTGTGTGGCCCCGGGGCCTCGTGGTGAGCGTGCCCGGGGCTCTGCCCGCACTGCCCAGCAGACCTAACCTGATGCATCTTCTCTTTCTCTCCTCTCTCTCTGTCTTTCTGTCTCTCTCTGGGTGGATTTGGGGTCATCAGCCTTTTCTCTTTGCAGATGCCAGCGCCCCCCAAGCTCTTCTTGACCTTGCTCTACAAGCTGGAGGGGCCGCATCCCGAGGAGCTCACGGTTGCGCTGGAGATCACCACCTGGGACTCGGGTACCTGCTACGAGGGCAACATCACCTCCCTGCCCGGTGAGGACCCTGCCACCCGCCGTGTGCTCTGCAGCGAGCACCCCC
>NW_015090778.1:968286-969999 GCF_001431845.1 Calidris pugnax | reverse complement strand
CAGGTTCTACGAGCGGGACCTGCAGGACTGCAGCCTGCGAGACCTCTCCCTGCTCGTGTCCCGCCACCAGCCCAGCCCGCAGGAGACACCCTTCACCTGCCTCCTCGGGGAGATCCGGGTGAGTGCCACCCGCCCCACTGCAGCCCCACGCCGGGAGGGTGGGTGGGCACCCACAGTTCTCCTCCCTGACAGTGCCACGGTTCCCTCCCCAGGTGCTGGAGGCGGCCAACGTGGCAGCCTCCCCGCCGCCGGTGCAGAGCCTGTTGGCCTCGCAGCTCTGGTGGCAGGAGGGCCCCGAGGAGGACGAGCTCTCGCTCAGCCTCACCCTGCGCTGGTCCTTCCCCCCCGGCCGTGCCAGCTGTTTCCGTGTCCTCAGCCTGGGTGCCCGCTGCCGCCGGGGCCAGACGTCGCCGCAGCTGCTGGGGCTGGCACATGCCTGCCTGTACCGGGCGGTGGGCCTGGCGGTGCCGCGGCCGGCACCCGGGCAGTCCTGTCGGCTGGAGCTGCTGGTGGAACCGGTGCTGCGGGACCAGCTGCCCGTGGACCCCCAGCACTGGGGGCGGTTGGTGCTGGTCTATTCCGACCTGGTCCGTGGTGCCAGCGCAGACGGGTATTAAAGGCCAGCGTGGTGCATCTGCATCTTCTCCTCTGTGCTGGTGGGGTTGGGGGGCACGGCAGAGCCGCTGTTGGGGGGGGTCTGAGAGGGTGGAGGCTGCATTTCCTCATCCTGGTTCCCCACATCCCTCTTTTCTCACCCCGCTTCCCTGCATCCCTCTTCTCTCACCTGGTTCACTGCATCCTTCTTCTCTCACCCTGGTTCCCTCTATCCCTCTTCTCTCACCCCGCTTCCCTGCATCCCTCTTCTCTCACCCTGGTTCCCTGTATCCCTCTTCTCTCACCCCTCACCGTGGGGGTCCGCTGGGTTCTGGGTCCTGCAAGAGGCTGCCCCCCAACGTCCTGCAGCCCTTGCTGCCTGCAAACTGCGTGTATGAGGCTGGGGGGGGCTGCTCGCCCTGAGACACCCCCCAAATCCCTGTGCCCACCTTGGGAACCAGCACTGGCTCCCCTGCGGTGCGCAGCCCTGAGGAGCATCCCAGCACCGGACCCCGCTGCGCCCAATTCCACGGCCCCCACCCCAGCACCCACCGCCAGCCCCTCTGCCCTCTCCCCGGGGCTGGCAGCGCCCAGGCTGCCTCCCCATCCCTACCTTCTGCAGAGAAGGAGAGAAAAATTTATAGCAGCAATTATTTTCTCACAGTCTGGTGAGCAAGCAATTAGCAGGCAGGGAGCAGGCGAGCGCGGGGCGCAGCGGGGTCACCCAGCCCCAGCGCCCGCCTCGTGCCCCCCAACAATGCTGGCTCCCGGTCAGGAAAATTAATATGTCAGCAGTTAAACTGCTGCTCCTCCGGCGGGGAGACTCGCTCCAAAATGAATTATCTGAAGGTTTGGAAAACGAAGGGCTCGGCACAGCCAAGGGGAGGGTCCTCCCCACTCCTGTGCTATGGCAAGGATGGGGGGGGCCCAGCGGGACCCCCCTTGCCCGCAGCCCCCTGCCCAGCATCGTGCCAGGACAGCCAGACCTGCCCCCGCGCCAGCCCCCCCAGTCAAAACCTGAGTCGCCCTGGTTGAAGAAAGAAATCTTTATTAATAATTTCAATAATAATAATAATAATCCTTGTAATAATAATAATAATAATAATAATAATAATAATA
>NW_015090778.1:959114-968095 GCF_001431845.1 Calidris pugnax | reverse complement strand
GGGGCTGAGCGTGAGGCTGCCCCACGGGAGGGGGCTGCACCCCAAAGTGGGCTCCGCGGTGCCCCGTGCTGCCAGGCACCGTACCCGGCGTGGCGGCTGCTGCAGACCGACCCCGGGGCTCGGGCCGGTGCCTGCGGGCAATACCAGCCCCCCATCCCGGGCCGAGACCCCCACGCCGAGGGGCGGCGGGGTTCTGCTGTCTCGGGTGGGGGGGGGGTGAGCGGGACAGTCCCCATCCCGGCTCAGCGCAGGGGGAGCTGCGTGGGTCAGGGCTGCTCCCCACGGGGTGGGAGCCCCGGGTGCGTCAGGGGCTGGAGGGAAGGGGAAGGAGGGGAAAAGGGATGGCAAGCGAGTTGCAAGCTCCTCTTTTTAACAAAAATTCCCTTTAAAAGGCAGAGGCTCGTCCCCCCTGCAACGCCCAGCGCCTCGGCAAAGCGGCTTGCGCCGCCGCCCCGGCTCCACGCGGGAGCTGAGGCCTCGCACACTCGACACGCTGATGACCGGCAAGCGCCGGAGCTCGGGGTGGGGGGGAAAAAAACCACGAAGCCGGGTTCCCAGCCCAGCGCCTGGTCCCCCCCCTGCCCCAGAGCCAGGGAAAGGGGCAGCGTGCCGCAGCTGAAAGGAAGACGTTGGTGCCCAGGCCCTGCGGCTGGGCGGGCTGAGGCCCCTCCGGACGCCCCCCGCTCGGCTCTCCCTCCCTGCCGTGGGGCTGGGGGCAGAGAGGGGCCCCCCCTCCGGTGCCTCCGGCCGGTCCGTGCTCGCCGCGGCGCTCCTCCGGGACTCGCTCGCTCGGTGCGTGTGTGTGTGGCCAGTTATGGGACTTCCACTCGGCTGCTGCCGCTTTGTTCTTGGGTTTTTGTTTTGTTGTTTATTTTTTTATATTATTATTATTTTGTCGCTTTGTTTTTAATTTTTTTTATTTTGGATTTTTTTTTTTTTTTTGCTTGGGGTTGTTTTATTTGCAGGGGTTGACATTTTATTTTTCATTTGATTGCAAGGTTTCTGTGGCAAGATTTAAAATGTGTGTGGAGTTTTTTTTTTTTGCCCTTCCTGGTCCCAGAAGGAAACGGCCGCGGTTTCACTACAACAGAAACAGAGAGGCAGGTCTTTTGGCTGCAGCCCGGCCCCCCGAGCCCCCCCACTCTGCCCCCCATGCCCTGCAGCCAGCCCCCCCCCTGCACCGCAGAGCAGCACAGTCACCCTGGAAAAGCGGGGGGCTCGTCCCCATTGTCCCTGGGGTCCTGCCCCAGCCCAGCTCTGTCCCCAAGGAGTCTGCAGCAGCCCCCGCCGGCTCCTGTCTCTCTTACGGGGGGGCAGGGGGGCTGCTCTGGGGGTGTCATCGGCGCCGAGCATCCCCTCCTGCCTCATGGAGGGATGAGCGCTCGGCACCCTCCAGCAGGGGCAATGCCCGCCGGGGGGGCGGGGGGTTCCCCCACCCCAGTTTTGGGGTGCTGCGGGGGCCGAGGTGCGGCCCCACTCCCCGCGGTCCCCGGGGATGCCGGGGGCAGGCGCTGGTGCAGGAGATGCGGGCGGGCGGCGGGACGGAGCCGTAACCCTACGGGGGCTGCCGAGGCCCCGGGGGGCCCAGCCCCAGTCCCAGCCCCCCCGGGCACCCACGGTTCCTCCAGAGGCTCTGTCTGCCTGGTGTGTTGGGTGCTAGTGAGCGCTCAGTGCTAGTGGTGGGGGGGCTGTGTCTGTCTTGCTAGTAGGGAGTGAAGCGGCTGTACCCTCCTCGGTATAGACTAGCCTGCAACATCAAAGATGAAAAAAAAAGCCAATCAGTATTCGAGAGAGAGGCAAAGCCCAGTTCTTCCCTTTTTTTTTTTTTTAATCTTTTTTTTTTCTTTTTTTTTTTTTTTTTTCCTCTTTAAAATGACACCAAATTGCTTGTCCTTGGGACGTGAGGGGCGGGCAGGGCTGGGGGTGCCCAGTGCTGCCCAGACTCTGGGCTGGCTGCGGGCACTGCCTTGGGGTGGTGCGTGGTCTGGGGGCTGCCCCGAGCCCCGGTGCCCCCCAGCATGGCACCAGCATGGCAAGACCCCCCTGTGCCTGACGGCAGCAAAGCCCACTCCCGACCCCTCTGTGGCACTGGGCTGGTACCCTCCCTGCCCATCCCCACGGGATGGAGGGGCTGCTGGGGGTGCCAAGGGGTGCTTGGCAGCCCGACCCCAGCCCCAGCCCAGGGTGAGTGGGTTAAAAAAAAAGGAAGAAAAAGACAGTTTGGCTTTGAGATCCTGCCCCTGAGTGGGATTTTTCATCTTTGATGCTGGCTGTCAGGGTAGCTACAAGCCGTGGGTGCCTGGGTGGGCTGTGGGTACCGGCGGGCACACGCGTGCTCCCTGTGTGTGGCTGCACACTGGGGAGAAGAAAGGGGGTCCCGGGTCCCCGGGCAGGGCCCTGGGGGCAGCTGGACCCCCGGGAAGCAGCGTGTGTGGGGTATAATGGGGCACCAGGCATGGGGTGAGGGGGGGGTTCATCTCTTGCCTGCCTGGGACAGAGCCAGGCAGGGGCTGCGCTGCTCCTGCCACCGCCGCCAGCTCCCGGCTCCCCCTCCCCATAACCCCAGCGTGTGGGGCTGCCCCCAACCTGCCCTTGCACCCCACAGCTCCCCCCCACCCCCCCAGGCCTCCCCTCCCCAGGCTGCAGCTCGCGCCGGGATGCAAAGAAAGGCGGCGGGGGCTGCTCTTACCATGGTGCCGATGCTGTACGTGGCGGCGGGGCCGATGGTGTGGTGGTAGGGGTCTGCCGCGGCATACACTCTGCCGTAACTGGAACCAAACACAGGGGGGGGAGTTAGTGACCGGGGACGGGGTCCCATCTCCCCTCAGAACCCCCCCACATCCCCATCACCACCCCCTCCTGCACCCCAGCACCTTCCCGCTTCTCCCAGTCCCAGCTGAAGCCCAGGGCAGCGGGGGCAGCTGGACCCCCGGGAAGCAGCGTGTGTGGGGTATAATGGGGCACCAGGCATGGGGTGAGGGGGGGGTTCATCTCTTGCCTGCCTGGGACAGAGCCAGGCAGGGGCTGCGCTGCTCCTGCCACCGCCGCCAGCTCCCGGCTCCCCCTCCCCATAACCCCAGCGTGTGGGGCTGCCCCCAACCTGCCCTTGCACCCCACAGCTCCCCCCCACCCCCCCAGGCCTCCCCTCCCCAGGCTGCAGCTCGCGCCGGGATGCAAAGAAAGGCGGCGGGGGCTGCTCTTACCATGGTGCCGATGCTGTACGTGGCGGCGGGGCCGATGGTGTGGTGGTAGGGGTCTGCCGCGGCATACACTCTGCCGTAACTGGAACCAAACACAGGGGGGGGAGTTAGTGACCGGGAACGGGGTCCCATCTCCCTTCAGAACCCCCCCACATCCCCATTACCCCCCCCTCCTGCACCCCAGCACCTTCCCACTTCTCCCAGTCTCAGCTGAAGCCCAGGGACCCCCGTTTGCAGGGTGCCCTCAGCATCCCTAGCTCCGTCCTCATCCCACGGGGGACTGGGGTGTGTCAGATGGGGGTGCAGGGGGTGAAATGGGGCTTTGCCCCCCTGCCCCAGAGGGAGACCCCTGCTTACCTGTCGCTGTACGCTGCCGCTGCTGCTGCTGGCTGGGCGTATCTGTAGGCGGCATAGCCCCCCTGTAGCAGAGGAGAGACTGGTCAGGGAGGGGGGCAGCACCCACCGGGGGGGGGGTCAGGGCAGCTGGGCACCCCCCTGGGCACTGCCACGGCGCAGCGGTGGGACCCTGCAGGGAGCCGGTGCCCATGGCACCCAGCGCACACCAGCCTCATTACCATTCCCCAGGGGCTTTCACAAACATTAACCTTAAAAAATTAAATTTCCAGAGGAGAGAATGTCACCTCCCTGATCGCTTTAATGAGGTGTCACGTTAGATAAATCCTTCAGCCGCCTGCCTGAAATATCGCCAACGGCTTCTTAAATATGGAGGTTAAATGCCGGTGTAAGACAGCGCACCGGGGCCTGGCGAGGCCATAAATCCCACGGGGTGCTGGCCCCATGGGGAGGCCTGGCTGGGGGGCACAGGACCCGTGTGGTGCCACCCCACTCGCTCTGAAGGAGCTGCGCTCACATCCACGCTCCGGTTGGGATCCAGGCTGAGCTCCCCAGGGGAAGGGGCTGGTGCCTCTCGCCCCCCACCCTGGCACAGGGTCCCTGGTGTGGCCCAGACCCAGACATGGCACTTACATAGATCTCGGCTCCGTAGAACCCGTCCTGGTAGACGACCCTGCAAACAAGGTGGAGGTGTCAGGACCTGGCCGGTGCCACCAGCTGAGAGGGGTCGGGGTGAAGGCGGTGAACTGGGGGAGCTGCTTCCTACAGAGCAGCCGATGGGTGAGGAGGGGTGTCCAGGCAGCCTGAGGGCATGTCCCAGGCTGGGAATGCTGGCAGGGAGGGCTGGGACATGGGGATGGGCAGAAGATGCCACAAGGATGGAGGAGTCCAGGGCATGGCCACTGTTGGGAGCAACCAAGTGGCCACATATGGCTACGGCTGTGCCTGAGTCCCGGGAGAAGGAGTTATTTCTGTTAAACCAACTGGCACAGCTGGAGCACCCGAGGGTGCTTTGGGGCACAGGAGCCTGGTGAGCACGTGGGTCACCCCGAAGGGCAGAAGGGGACCCCCTCTGATGGGGGTTTCCCAGAATCTGAGGCCAGGCAGGTGCTGGGAGAGTCACAGCCCGAGAGCCCGGCAATGCCAACGCCGACGGCAGCAGCACCGGAGCAAGGTGGCAGCAGCCGGGCACCGTGCCCGTGCCAGGCAGTGTCCCTGCCGCCCCGGTACTCACGCGCCGTAGGTGGGGATGGGTGGTGGCGGCGGCGCGGCCCGGAAGGTGTTGTAGACAGCACGTCCTCGTCCCCGTAAGTGTGCCCCTCGGTACGCCACCGCTGTGCCCGTGGCGGGGTACGGGAACCCCGTTACTGCAGGAGAGAGGGGACAAAGGTGGCCTTTCCCCAGCAGCTCCCGACAGGGACCCCCGCATATGAAGGTCCCTCTGTCCCCCCCCCACCCCAAGCCTGCTGGGGACACAGGGATGCTGGGGCAGGGGGGGTGTCGGGGGGAGCTGTGCGTGCAGGGGTGAGGGGCTGGGGGTGCTCAGAGCAGTGATGGTGTCGGACACGGAGTGAAGCTGACACTGGGGGGACCTGGGGAGGGGGGGTCCATCCCCGATGTGACGTTACCTGCGTAGAACTCGGGGCCGTAGACTGCGCCCACCACCGGGTTCAGCTTCCAGCCTGTGAGCAGGGAGAGCGGTGAGGACAGGGACAACCCCCTGCCGCCTTCCCCCCACCCTGAGGGGCCACACACCCCGTCCCCGGGTGGATGCAGGGTATGGGGTGCCCGGGGGAGCTGCACCCCCCCAAAAAGCAGGGAGCTGCTGCCCTCAGGTCCACCCAAGGGCACAGAGGGTGTTTGCTGCGGCAGCTCAGCCACAAGCGGGCAGCCACGGTGCCCGGGGATGCCCCTGCCCTCCTGGCACCGGTCCTTACCGTTGGAGTAAGGGTTGGCAGCCTTCTTGTTCGTCATGACGCGGGCCGTGGCGTTGTTCACCTGCAGAGAGAGGGGACAGGGGCTCAGTGCCAGCGGGCAGTGGGGCTGGGGGGGGGGGCTGCGGTCCAGGACCCGCTTGGCTGCGCTCGGTGCGTGTCACCGCTGCTTCGGGTGCCAGAGTGAAGGACACCGGCCGCCTGGGGAGACGCGGGAGGAATCTCTGCCAGCAGCTGCCCTGCCATGGTGCCATCCTGTCTGCACCCCAGCCCTCCCAGCTCCAGTGGCAAGTGTTGGCTGGGCTGGTGGCTGATGCCCCGACCGCTGCGGTGCCATGCTCAGGACAAGCCCCAGCATGCTGCCACCAGGCTCGGCCACCTCCCATCCCCACCTGATCCTGCCAGTGGGAAGGACACACTTGTGGCTTCATCCAAGCTCCTGTGAGCTCCTGCCTGGCTTTGTTGGACCACGTTCTCTGACATCGCTGTGCCCTGCCAGGCTGCCCTTCCCTTGGCACTGCTGGGGACATTTGTGTCCCACTCCCTCTGCCACGTGCTACCCCCTTCCCTCTGCTCGCTGGTGATCAGCGAGGTGCTGCCAGTGAACAGGCAGAGCCTGGTCCCTCTGCCCGGCTTCAAGAAGCAGAATTCCTGGGGCCAGGCAGCACGGCAGCCGCTGGCACAGTGGGCACGGGCACCCTGTGCAGCATCCTTGCCTCCCGGGGCAGGGGAGTGGGGATGGCACGCGGAGCAGGGAGCCCCTCTCCTCCCTGCAGAGCCCAGGGTGGGCTGCGTGGTGGGTGGGGGGGGGCTGTGGGGGTCCACCAGACCCCTCTGTAACCAGGCAAAATGCAGGCAGAGCCCGGGCCACGCTCTCCCCACACGCAGGAGGCTCCTTTGAGCTGGATGCTCCTTGTGCCAAGTGAGGAGCACCCCGGCAGCGGGCACACATGCTCCCATGCCACCATTCAGGGACGCATGCACGCGCCGGGAACAGCCCCCCCCGGGACATGCGGGACCTGGGGCTGCCCCAAAACGTCCCCCTGCCCTTGGTCCCCGGGTGGCTCTGCCCTGCCTGCAGCCCCCCGGGCAGGGCGCAGGGGACACACGCACACGCAGGCATGGCACTAGCACACTTATCTGAGCACCTCAATCTTCCGGCCCTCTACGATGGTGCCATTCAGCTTCTCCCGTGCCCGGTCGGCATCTGTGCTAGTTTCAAAAGTTACAAACCCAAAACCCTGTGAGCAGAGGAGAAAAGGAGAAAAGAAAGAGACAGAGAGAGAGAGAGAGAGAGACAGAGAGAGGGTGTGGGGACAGAGAGAGAGAGGGGGTGAATCAGGAGAGCTGGCGCAGGAGATGAGGCTGCCGCAGTGCAGAGATGGAGAGCCTGGGTCAGGGCCCCCGCTGGCACCGGGGGTCCCGGCTGAGGCCCCAGCATCGCCCACCAGCTGGGAGAAGAGGCTGGGAGAGGGGCACAGAAAGCAGGGAAGATACAACAGAGACATCCACACACAGAGGGACACGAGCTGCCTGTGCAGGGAAGAGGGGGGCAGAGCCAGCCCTCCCCTCCCTCGGGGCACAGGGACCTGCACAGCCCCCCCCAGCCGGGACAGGGCTGCCCCAGGATGGGATACCCCATGCCTGGATCCCGTGGGGCAGGAGAGGAGGGGAGAGCAGGCAGAGGAGCCCCCAGGAACCCCAGCTTCCCCTGCCCCCCTCCCTGTAACGGCGCCGGCCACGGGCAGCACCCACCTTGGAGCCCCGCTCATTGAAAATGATCTCCACATCCAGGATCTTCCCGAATTGCTGCAAGCAGAGAGAATGGGGGGGGGGTGAGCACCTGCAGACCCCCAGCCCCATGCCATGGGGGGACCCTCCATGCCATGCAGGGGAGAGCCCCCATCCCTCCCTCCCACAGCACCCCTTCTTCCAGGACGTGAGGAGTATCCCCCTCAATCTCATTAGACTGCACCACCCTGAATCCTAATGAGGGCTGGGAAGGGGACAAGGGGAGGGGGACACGGGCTCTGTCACTCCCCCCTCCACGCACGGGCCTTGGCCCCCCAACCTGGTTAATAACCAGGGTGCAAATCCTGCCCAACACTGCTCCTGGCCAGCGGTGGCACGGAGGTGCCCGGGCACACCATGGGGATGGGACACGGTGGGGTCCCTCCAGTGCCACCGGCAGCACCTGAGCAGGGGACGCGGGTGGGTGGATGGGGCCGGACTCACCCCGAACATTTGCCGCAGGTCGGGGTCCCGGAATCGGAAGGGGATGTTGGAGACGTGTAACCTCTTGGGCTGCTGCTTGTCTGTGTTGTCTGAGGAGTGTAGCTGCTGGCTCTCTGTCTGTGCCGCCTCGTCTGTCTGCTGCAGGAAGCACCGCCGGCCATCAGCCCCCACCTCGCCACCTCCATGCCCCCCCCACCCCCCTGGATGGGGGTCCAGGCTTAGGGACTGTCCCCCTCCCCTCCCCTCCCCTCGGCCCTGCCTGCCCCTAAGGACACCCTGGACCCTGTGGTCCCCCAAGCTCTGGGTAGCGCTCCGTGGACCACTGCTCCTGGCCAGCGGTGGCACGGAGGTGCCCGGGCACACCATGGGGATGGGACACGGTGGGGTCCCTCCAGTGCCACCGGCAGCACCTGAGCAGGGGACGCGGGTGGGTGGATGGGGCCGGACTCACCCCGAACATTTGCCGCAGGTCGGGGTCCCGGAATCGGAAGGGGATGTTGGAGACGTGTAACCTCTTGGGCTGCTGCTTGTCTGTGTTGTCTGAGGAGTGTAGCTGCTGGCTCTCTGTCTGTGCCGCCTCGTCTGTCTGCTGCAGGAAGCACCGCCGGCCATCAGCCCCCACCTCGCCACCTCCATGCCCCCCCCACCCCCCTGGATGGGGGTCCAGGCTTAGGGACTGTCCCCCTCCCCTCCCCTCGGCCCTGCCTGCCCCTAAGGACACCCTGGACCCTGTGGTCCCCCAAGCTCTGGGTAGCGCTCCGTGGGTCTCCCCACAGCCCGGTGAGTTGGGGGGGATGCCGGAGGGGAACTCTGCCTGTGGGAGTGGGCAATGTCCACCCTGGGGAACCAGCCTGACCCCCCCACCTCGGTCAGTGCTGCCAACGGGGTGAGGGCATCACCCACCCCATGGGGGGCTGAGGGCACAGGGAGCACACCCTGGGATGAGGGTGGGGGTGACCCACTGTCCAGAGAGCTGGCCAGCATAGCGTGGCCTCACACTGGCCTCTTCCCACCCTGTCGTTAGCCCAGTGGCACGGTGGCACACGGGGGAGGTGTGTGTGTGTGTGCTCAGGGTGGGGGGTGGCAGACCCCGCACACGGGGGCTGGGAAGTGTCGGCTCAGCATTTTCGGCAGCGCTGCGTTACAGCCCCGGAATTGAAGCTCTCTGGTGGGAAGGCAGCCAAGCAGGTAGATTACAAGTGATTAAAAATGATGGGGGGGGGGCGGGGGGTGAGGGGGCTGCGAGGGAGAGAAGCAC
>NW_015090778.1:944998-958908 GCF_001431845.1 Calidris pugnax | reverse complement strand
CCCCCCAGTACTCACCTGGGACTCCCACCGCCCCCCTAGTACTGCCCGGGGACCCCCACCCGCTGCTCCCTGGCACTGCCTTGGGATCCCTGGCACTGCCCTGGGACCACCACACACCCCCAGTACTGCCCTGGGACCCCCACCCACTGCTCCCTGGCACTGCCCTGGGACCCCTACACACCCCCTGCCCCCAGCACTGCCCCGGGACCCCTGGCACTGCCCTGGGACCCCCACCTGCCCCCCCTGGCACCTCTCCCTTACCGGTACCGTCTGTGTCCCTGCTATGGACTGTGTGCTGGCGTCGGTGCCCGGCTGCTCGGCGTGGCTCTGTGCTGGTGTGTAGAGGGTCATGGCGTGCTCCGGTACTGTGCTTTGCCCCGAGTAGTCCTGCGTGGGGTGGGGGTGCGGCGGCGCGTACTCTGCGGGGATCCCGTTCTGGGGGGGTGGGGGGTACTGGGCCGGGGGGTAGGGTTGAGCCATCGCGTCCGGCGGAGCCGTGGCGTCCTGGTTACCCTGCCGAGACAGCGGCGCCAGCCCCCTTACCCACCGGCGTCCCCGGGGGGGAAGCCTGGGCTGCCACCTGCCTCCGGGAGGGGTCCTGACCCCCCCAAGCCCCACCATACCCTTTTGGTGTCCCCCCCACCCAGACCCTCTGTGCTGTGGCAGCTCCTGGGATGCATTGCCCACAGCTGAGCCCCCATCCTCTCCTGCTCCAGGACCCTGCCTGCCCCGTGCACTAGGGCAGTGCGAGGATGGACCCCCCCCCAACCTGCTGTGGGGATTAACTAGGGGGGCCAGCACATTGCCCTCTCCCCAGGGATGGAAACCAGAGCATCCCTGGCTTTGGAGCCCGATGTGGGCCAGGGGGGACCACACAGCATCAGTGCCCACCGAGAGCACACCCAGCCTGGCAGTGAGGGTGGTGGAAATGAAGGGGAAGGGGGGGGCTGGGGAGGAAAGGGAAGGGCAGCTGGGGAGGGGAAGAGTGTTGACGGCCCCTTGGCAAACACCAGGCAAGGATCAATTAACTGCTAAATATTTAATTAGGCCCTTTGCTCTAATGCAGCCGGCCTGGGTGCCCTGGTCAAACGGGGTGAGCTGCACCTGCAGCACGGGCTGCCCGTTGATTGGCGGGGGGGGGCACGTTATGGGGCCGGGGAGGGCAGCGTGGGGCAGCCAGCACCTCTCCTGCACACGCACCCCCCATCCACCCTCACAGCCCTCGTGCTCTCCCCCTTGCACACGCGTGTGCTGCACCTGCCACATGCACAGACACCCACCGTGGCGCACGGCCCCCCTCAGCCACCGAGAGGCTGCGACCACCTTGTGCCAGTGCACGGGGCAGCCCCCCCCCTCCCACCCCCCCAGATGCTTCCCGCCAGCCCACCTCCACTGGAGGGTTTCCATCCTGCGCTCAGCCAGGCCCCGCCACCTGAGCCTGCCCCGGAGAGAGGGCAGACACCGAACTGTCACAGCGGTCACACTGCCAGCAGCCCTGATGCCCAGCATCTGACCCTCCCTGTCTTCATCCCTGATACCCAGAAATCAACCCTCCCTGCCTGCATCCCTGATGCCCAGCATCTGATGCTCCTTGCCTGCATCCCTGATGCCCAGAAACCAACCCTCCTTGCCTGAATCCCTGATGCTAGTGCCCGGTCCTCCCTGCATCTCTGATACCCAGAACTTGGTCCTTCCTGCCTGCATCCCTAGCTGGAGGGAAGGGGGGGGGCACACTGCCAGCCGCCATCCCCCAGCTGGCAGGGCTGTCACGCCTGGGAGGGAGGCAGGGGAGCCCGTGCCGGGGGCACGGAGGGGACCACACGTGAACCCAGTGTGAATAATCCCGCTACGGATCTGCAAGTCACTGCCAGCGCCTTTGCCTGAATCCCTGATGCTAGTGCCCGGTCCTCCCTGCATCTCTGATACCCAGAACTTGGTCCTTCCTGCCTGCATCCCTAATGCCCAGCATCTGATGCTCCTTGCCTGCATCCCTGGTACCCAGTGCCCAATTCTCCCCGACTACATCCCTGATAGCCATCAGTTGACCCTCCTTGCCTGCATCCCTGATGCCTAGCATCCGACCCTCCTTGCCTGCATCCCTGATACCCAGTGCCCGACCCTCCTTGCCTGCATCCCTGATACCCAGTGCCCGACCCTCCTTGCCTTCATCCATGATACTAGTGCCCGGTCCTCCCTGCATCCCTGATACCCAGAACCTGGTCCTCCCTCCCTGCATCCCTGGTACCCAGCATCCGACTGTCCCTTCCTGCATCACTGATACCCAGAACCTGGTCCTTCCTGCCTGCATCCCTGATGCCCAGCATCCGACCGTCCCTCCCTGCATCCCTGGTACCCAGCGCCCAATCCTCCCTGCCCACATCCCTGATGCCAGCACCCGACCCTCCCTGCCTGTGCGCACAGAGCTAGCAGCAGGAGCCACCTGCAGCACTCCTGCATGCTCCACGCTGGACACTCGTCCTTGCTGCCACCACGGCCAGGATCAGCCACCGTCACAGCGCTGATGGCTACCACTGCCCAGGCAGGAAAAGCCAAGCGGGCAGGGGGACGCAGACGGGTACCGGGACAGGGACCATCCCCACCTGCCCAGGTCTTGGGCCCCACTGGCTCCTCGCCAGCCCGTCCCGACAGCCACGTTCATTTCTGTTATTAATTAGGGCTGTCGCAGTGCTTGTCAGCCCAAGTATTATTTCATTCAGGGACCATTAGGTTCCCCTGTTTCGCCGCTCGCCATCGCCGGGGCTGCTGGTGCTGCAGAGGCACAGATCTCCAGCTCCCAGCACCTCCCTCCCTCCAGCCCAGCTCGGTGTCGGGGGGCTGCCGGGGGGCGAGGGCCCCACGGGGACGGGGATGGCGACAGGTTTGACTGTGTGATGCTCCTTGACGTCACAGGGAAGTGGCTGCTGCTCAGCTCTGCGTCCTCCGCTGCCAGCCGCTGGGGCTGCCTGCAGTGGGGGAACAGCCCCTGGGCAGCCCCGGGGACCCCCTGCTCCCCCGGGGGGAGATTCTGGGTCCCCAGCCCCACAGCAGCCCCTCAGCCTGCACCAGGAGCAGCCCCTTCCCTGAGTCCCTCCCTCCACCAAGCGCCCAGGGGGTCTTGGGGACCCACCTGCACCCTATGGGAGGCAGCCAGATGGCACCGACCCACAGGTGGGTGCTCTCAGCTTGGGGTGCCCAGCTGTGCGGGGAGCCCGTGGCGTGGTGCCAGCCTGGGGGTGCCAGGGACAGGGGATTCCTACAGGCGTCCCTTCCTCGTGCACCGCACGTCCCTCCCGGGGGTGTGGGGGATGCTCCTGCGCTTTGCGGGGCAGCTCTCCGCATTGGCATTAAGAGAAATTCTGATTATTAATGGCCCGTGGCCCTCATTTAGTAAATGAGACGGGAGATTAGTGCAGTGCCCAAGACCGAGGATGGAGCAAAGCTGACAGTACTTAACAGGGCATGGGGGGCACGAGCAGCACCCCATCACCCAAAGCATGGTGGCCCCCGGGACAGCAGCACAGGGGCTGGGACAGGGAGTCCAGGCCCCCGCTGTCAAGGGGAGCAGGTACACACTGCCATGTCCTGCAGGCTGGCAGGCGTCCTGCTGCCTCCCAGCACCTTGGCAGAACCCCACACCGAGGAGCTCGGGGCCAGGGGAGCCCCCACAACCAGGGGAGCCCCCCAAGAGCAGCTCCATCCAGCTGGCTGTGGGACCCTGCTCCCCAAGCCCAGCTCTGGAGGGGCAGGGTCAGTGAGACCCCAAGGTCCCCAGCGTGGTGTCCCCTCTACGGCGTCCCCTGCCCTGCCTTCATCTCAGCCCCGCGCCACCAGCCCTGCGCAGCGGCTGCCGCAGCAGGCAGGGGGTGGATATTATCTTTAGCTGATTAAATGTCCCTCATTAACGAGTTTCTTTAATTAATGAAGTTTTTTTTTTGCTTTTTTTTTTTTTTTTCTGTTTGCTCCACTTGCTTTCTCCCCACCGCACTCTGCCTCCTCAGCACAATCCAGGCCATTTCCTTTCAAGTCATTTAGCGCGTGGGGCCGGTTCCTGCCGACGCCGCACTTTGGTGATTGTGCCTGTCAGCTCGGGGCTGACGACGCCGTTTTTAACATTTGCTCCTTTTTTAAGAAAATAACCCACCAGGAGCCCCCCGAACGCCGAGGACGCGTCTGAGCAATTAAGCCGAGCGCCTGTGCCAACGAGAGGACACCCTGTGACATCCCACCACGCCGCGTCCTGCCAGCGCGGTGCCAAGGTGCAGCGTGTGAGCTCACGAGCTGCCGTCACCCGCTGCCACCCACCTCCAGCCACGGACGGGCAGCACGGTGGCTGTCCCCACAACGAGCTGTCCCCACGTTCAGCCCACAGCATCTCCTCACGCTCACGGTCATGATTTACAGCCACGCTGCCCATCCTGGGGCTGCTCCCCTCGCCCACAGCCACACACGTGCCCAGGGCTTCCTCCAAAAAGCCTCATGACCAACCTCCAGCCACGGACGGGCAGCACGGTGGCTGTCCCCACAACGAGCTGTCCCCACGTTCAGCCCACAGCATCTCCTCACGCTCACGGTCATGATTTACAGCCACGCTGCCCATCCTGGGGCTGCTCCCCTCGCCCACAGCCACACACGTGCCCAGGGCTTCCTCCAAAAAGCCTCATGACCACTCTGCCACCTTGTCCCCTTCCTGCTCTTGGCCTCAGTCCAGGGAAACCCCCACCCAGCCAGCTCTGATGGTGGATGTCCCCTTCCTGTGCGCTGCGCTCAGGACAGTGCTGCTGGTGCAGGGGTGGCACGGCACCCACTGACTGGTCCCAGCATGGCACTGACTGGTCCTGGCACAGCACTGACTGGTCCCGGCACGGCATCGACTGGTCCCAGCACGGCAATGACTGGTCCTGGCACAGCACTGACTGGTCCCAGCATGGCACTGACTGGTCCCGGCACGGCACTGACTGGTCCTGGCACGGAAGACTGGTCCCAGCATAGCACCGACTGGTCCCGACATGGCACTGACTAGTTCCAGCACGGCACTGACTGGTCCCGTCATGGCACTGACTGGTCCTGGCACAGCACTGACTGGTCCCGGCATGGCACTGACTGGTCATGACACACATGCAGCCTGGCTGGCCAGCAGCATGCTGACCCCTCAGGCAGCTGGGGAAGGGGCACAGTCCCATCACCGCACACCCCCTCACTGCCAGGGAGAAAAGGGAGCCCCGAGAGCAGCGTGCACCAAAGAGCCAGCAGCCACGGGTGCCTGGGGGGGGGCAGGGGCAGCCAGCCCAGCTCCGCTCCCCAATTCCCATGGCTGTCCCACTCCCTCCATCGGGAACCCACCGAGGGGTGCAGTGAGGGGCTGGGGTCCCCACCACAGCATCCACTGTGGCCACCAAGGTGTTCCTCAGAGCTGCAACGCCTCAGTGGGCAGCACATCCTGCAGGCAGGGCAGGCAGGGAGCACGTTCCCCTGTCCCAGAGTGGCCCCTGTGCCCTCACTTGCTGTCAGGGCATCCCTTTGCCGCACGGCAAGACAGCCCCGAGGTCAGATTAAGAGTGGAGAAGGGTCTTGAGCGACCATCTTCAAGGATGCCAACTGCTCAGTGCCGCAACAGGTCTGTGCCACCCCATCCTGTGCCAGGCAGGACACGCAGGACACGCACCGGGGCAGGGAAGCCGATGGCAGCATCCACCCTTGTGCCTGCTGCCTCGGAGCAGGGTGGTACAGGGCTTGGAAAACACCCCGGGGGCAGCCAGAGGGTCCTTGCCTGGTCCCGTGTGCCCCCCGGGCACCCAGTGGCCGTGCCGTCACCGCCGGGATGCCATGCCTGGCGTGGCTCATCTGCGTGACAACCACAAACGTGTGTCCCCCCCTTCCCACACCCCCGCTTCGATCCAGCCGCTCGCTCATGCTAATGACTGTCAACATGAAACAGAGGCCGTGAAGGGGAAGAAAATTACTCCCTGAAAAGGAATTGACTGATCCCCGTCATTTCTCAAGGAATCACTGACCTGTGAATATTTCATTACCCAAAATGCCACGCCATCCATACAAAGCAGCGCGCCCGGCCCCGGGCAGGCACCAACCACAGAGCCCCGGGGCTGCGGCGGGGGAACGGGGTTGGGGACATCACCACCGGGATGTCCCCAGCCTCAGGAAGGACAAGCCACCTCTCAGGGAGCCGGTGGGAGATGGCAGTGGGTCACCACTTCTCTCCACCCCAGAGCGGGGGCCATCGGGGCACCGCAGAGGGCTGGAGGGGGGGGCACAAGGGGGGAATCGCCCCCCTGGGATGGAGCTGTGAAGGGAGGTGAGGAGCTGCGGAGGCCGGAGGTAGCAGCCACCGCGCTTAATGTCTTCATTAGTGGGAGACGAGGAGGGGGGGTGAGTGTTGCTAATGGCATCTGCCGGGGATGCGGGAGCTCTGCCTCGAGCAGTGGGGCTGGAGAGAGCAGGACCCCAGGGGCGTGAGAGGAGGAAGAGGAGGAGGAGGAGTGGGAGGAAGGCAGGGCATCCTGCTGGCGTGGGAAAACGACCATTTTTCTGGGCTGCCACACACTGTCCCACCACCTTCTGCCTCCCAAGGACCCTGCAAGAGAGGAGCTGGTGACACCCCCGATGGCAGCGTCCACCCGCCTGTGGCTACCAGGGGCCAAGGCATGGCCAGGGCACGAGGCTGCTTCCCCTCTGCCCACGGAGGAAGGATGCGGCAGCTGGTGGCCATGCAATACCCAACGGGAAGGGGGACGAGATGCCAGCCCGGGCACAGACCTGCCCCAGTGTCCCCGTCACCTCCTGCGTGGGGCAGGGGAGGGGGGAGCAGGGTCCGGCCCCGGTTCCCGGCTCCACCAGCCGGAAACTTCGGCGCTGAGACCGCATGAAATATTCATGAAGTAAATGGTGCAATTTCATCTGCATTCAGCCAACTTCATGTATATTTCAGAGTATTATGAAATGATAATGTTGTGTAACCGAGGCGAGACGGGGGTGCTTGGGGCAGGGGGGGGGACCTCCTGGTTGCCCCCCCCATGAGCGTGTGGTTTGACATGGCCCAGGTTGGCGCGTACCGGTGCCGCTGTGCCGGGGAGGGACCGGGCTGTGTCACCGCCAGAGACGTGCCAGGATCAGGCCTGCAGCGAGCGGGAGGACCTCTGGGACACGCAGCACTCTCCTCCCTCCTCAGCAGAACCCGGCATCGCCGGCGGTGCTGGGGTCACCCACAGCAGCTCCTGGCATCGCCAGCGGTGCCAGGGTCATCCACAGCAGCTCCCGGCATCACTGACGTGCCAGGGTCACCCACAGCAGCTCCCGGCATCACTGGCATGCCAGGGCTCACCCACAGCAGCTCCTGGCATCACCAGTGGTACCAGGGCTCACCCACAGTAGCTCCCGGCATCGCCGGCGGTGCCAGGATCACCAACAGCAGCTCCCGGCATCACCGGTGTGCCAGGGTCACCCACAGCAGCTCCCGGCATCGCTGGTGGTACCAGGGTCACCCACAGCAGCTCCCAGCATCACCAGTGGTACCAGGGTCACCCACAGTAGCTCCCAGCATCGCCGCCGGTGCCCCCCACAGCAGCTCCCAGAGGATGCTCCTGGAGGGCATCCCCAGACCAACCCCCCCTGGCACAGCTATTACACCCGGTGTACGCATCGTTGGCCAGCATTGCCAGCAGCCCTTGGTCCCCAGCGGCCACCAAAGGGTCTGGGACAGGCGGGCACACCAGGCACAAACTTGGCTACAGAGCCTGGGGACAGGGACTGGCTGGAGAGGACACGAGTCCTCGCAGCATCCCCCTGAGCTGCCTGCTCCTCCCGAGCCCTGCAGACACCGCAGCACGTGGTGCGGGGACACACACACACCACAGGGACTGTGCACCAGGGTGACCAAGCCACGCTGGAGGCTGACCCACCTGCTGCTGCCAGCGTTCCTGGGGGGCTCCTGCCTTCTCCCCACTGCTGGCAGGGGCTGGGGGCTCTGCAGAGGGGCTGGCTTCTCTAGGAAGGGCTGCAGGGTCCCCGGTGCACCCTGCGTGGCACAGAAGGACTCTGGAGGGGACACTCTCAGGTGTCCCAGCCCACACTGCTGAGCTGTGGAGCCACCAGGAGCCGAGTCCAGCCTGGTGGGATCCACAACTCAAGTCACGGTGAGCAGCAGGACGAACGGCCACGGCCACCAACCTCACGCCGACGAGCATCCCCACACCCTGCCCCACGGCTCGCAGGTCCTCAAGGAGCCCAGCCAGCACTGCCAGGACCCTGGCCCCACTCCTGCCAAGCCCTTCCCACCCAGGAACCCACCTGTGGCCCCTCTGTCACCATCACACCATCACCACACTGGGGCTCTGGCACCATCACACGTGGTGCAGCATCACACCAGCCGGGGGTGGGTGCTCGGGGAACCACGGACCCCCACGAGCGCCCGGGACCAAGCTCTCTCTCTCACACAGCCCTCTCTAATAGGCAGTCAGGAGCATAATTTTTCCTCTAATTACATATTCAGCACTTCTGAGAAAATGAGATTTTGGTAATTCAATTGGACTGAGAAGCAGGGCTATAATAAAATGAAATTTGTAACAATCGCGCAGTTAAATTAGTTAAATGGAGAGGAAGGAGCTGTGGAAAATTGACCCCTCGATCTCCTAAAGACTAATCAGACATTTGAACCCCCTTGTGCTAACAAAGCCCCCAGGGTGTTGCGGCGGCAGAGCCAAGGGAGGGGGTGGGGGGGGGAGAAACCAGAGATGCCGGGAGGGAAGAGCTGGAAAAGAGCCGGGACCGCCTGGTGCCACGGAGGGGACCCCCTTCCCTGCTCCAATCCCGGGGGTGGGATGGGTTTTGGGGGAGAAAGTGCCAGGGTATGATGCTGGTTCCATGCCCTCTGTGGCACTGGCCATCGCCAGGACTTGGTGGCCAAGGTCCAACGCCGTCCAGGACGGCGTTGGGCCTTGGCCACCAAGTCCTGGCGATGGCCAGTGCCATGGAAGCCACTGCTCTGCGGCAGGTACAAAGTAATTAGCCTCAATATTTATCTTGTTGTTGGTCTTTTTTTTTTTAATAATTTTTTTTTTCTTTTTTTTTCCGGGTGAAAGAAAAAGGAGAGAAAAAAGGCGAGTTTCTCATTTGCAAGTTAATTAGTCTAATTAGCTCTAATTAAGAGCTCCCCACACAATGCAGATCACAAAATAAGCTGCCACCGTCGCCCGCTCTCGCTCTTCTCTTCTCCCCGGTTTTGATTTGAGAGCAGAGCTCTTTGAAGGCTGGTGGTGGGGAGAGATGCTGAGCTGGTGCAGCTGGAGTTTGGGAGGGGGGATATGGGATCTCCCCCAAGTTGGGGGCTGTTCCCCTCCCCAGTTGGTGCCGGGGCTCCTCTGGGATGCTTGGGGACAGCCCCACTGTTGTTCTCCATCTGCTCGGGTCAACCTGGGCTCTCCATCCCCTGCCCTGACACAGGACCTTCATGGCCATCCCCTGTTTTCCCCCTCCCTGGGCATCCCCTTCTTGCACGAGGGGCTTTGCCCGCACATCCTGACTGGTTGGGGGGGGTGAGGAGCCGGTGTGCCACCCCCCCACAATGCCACCAGGGCAGAGCTGCAACGGTGATGATCATGTCAGCTTATGTGTCATTTTCCACTCAGGAAATGCCAGCAGTGAGGGATGGATGCTCAGAGACAGGGGGGAAAATCATGATGAAGTGCTACAAGCCCAGAGCTCTGGAGAGGGGGGAGTGGGAGGAACCAGACCTGCCTGCCCCACCTCCCTGGGGACACCACCGGGCACCTGGTGGCCACCAGCCCTACATCCCATACCAAGTTCCTCCCCCAGCTCTTTGATGGAGGGGGTTTCCTGAGGGTGGGAATGGGACCCAGCTCCACAGGTGCTGACCTCGACAGGTCCCCAAATTACCTGCCATCCCCAGCAGCACCGGAGGCTGCCCGGGCACCGCTGCCAGCACCATCCCCACAGAATCCCTCCCCCAGCTTGGGTGTCCTTCCAGCACCCACCTCACTCAGCCCAAGGGGTTCCTGCTGCCAGGGATGACATCCCAGCAGAGCTGCTCACGCCGGGGCTGGAAGGGATCCTGCTGATGCTCTGCAAACCCACTGGGAGGGGGCACCGGAGCTGGGCACCTCTGGAGCCAGCTGGATGCTTGGGAAGGTGCTGGGGGGCAAAGTGAGAACCCAGCGGGGGCTCGTAGGGGATTTGGGAACCGCACCCGACCCCCTGCAGGCAATGCCCGCAGCCCTGGGGGATGCTTGATGCTACCACAAACCCTGTCACCCGCTGGGACATGGGCTCATCCCACCCATCCCAGCGTTCATCGATGCTGGTGCTTTCCCAAACCTCTCTATGCCTTCCCGGCAGCCCAGCCCCACACATGCCCAGCGTGCCCACTTGCCAATGCCAGCTGCACCTGAGGGATCAATGCCCTTTCTGCAGAGGCCACCGTGCCCCACGGTGCCTCCACTGCCCTCCAGCCCCACCGCTGGATCCCATCATCTCACAGACACAGTCTCCAGGAATGGAGCTCTGCAGCCACAGAGCTGCCACGTGCATAGAATCATAAAATCATGGAATCATGGAATCATGGAATCACGGAATCATGGAATCATATGGGGTTGGAAGGGACCTCTGGAGATCATCTAGTCCAACCCCCCCACCAGAGCGGGTCTACCTACAGCACATTGCACAGGAACTTGTCCAAGTAGGTTTTGGATGTCTCCAGAGAAGGAGATTCCACCTTGTTCTTCTTCCACCTTGATGCCAGGGCTGGTGCCAGCAGCAGGACCCAGTGGCAGCGCTGGCCCCGTGGGTCCTCACCAAGTCCTCACCGTGACTCTGCAGATCCCCGGAGGAGTAGAACCCCGACACCCCGCATCCCACCCAGCATCCATCATCCCTGGCTGCAAACTCAGGGGCAGAGCTCTCCTTTTTCTTTCACCCGGAAAAAAAAAGAAAAAAAAAATTATTAAAAAAAAAAAGACCAACAACAAGATAAATATTGAGGCTAATTACTTTGTACCTGCCGCAGAGCAGTGGCTTCCATGGCACTGGCCATCGCCAGGACTTGGTGGCCAAGGTCCAACGCCGTCCAGGACGGCGTTGGGCCTTGGCCACCAAGTCCTGGCGATGGCCAGTGCCATGGAAGCCACTGCTCTGCGGCAGGTACAAAGTAATTAGCCTCAATATTTATCTTGTTGTTGGTCTTTTTTTTTTTAATAATTTTTTTTTTCTTTTTTTTTCCGGGTGAAAGAAAAAGGAGAGAAAAAAGGCGAGTTTCTCATTTGCAAGTTAATTAGTCTAATTAGCTCTAATTAAGAGCTCCCCACACAATGCAGATCACAAAATAAGCTGCCACCGTCGCCCGCTCTCCCTCTTCTCTTCTCCCCGGTTTTGATTTGAGAGCAGAGCTCTTTGAAGGCTGGTGGTGGGGAGAGATGCTGAGCTGGTGCAGCTGGAGTTTGGGAGGGGGGATATGGGATCTCCCCCAAGTTGGGGGCTGTTCCCCTCCCCAGTTGGTGCCGGGGCTCCTCTGGGATGCTTGGGGACAGCCCCACTGTTGTTCTCCATCTGCTCGGGTCAACCTGGGCTCTCCATCCCCTGCCCTGACACAGGACCTTCATGGCCATCCCCTGTTTTCCCCCTCCCTGGGCATCCCCTTCTTGCACGAGGGGCTTTGCCCGCACATCCTGACTGGTTGGGGGGGGTGAGGAGCCGGTGTGCCACCCCCCCACAATGCCACCAGGGCAGAGCTGCAACGGTGATGATCATGTCAGCTTATGTGTCATTTTCCACTCAGGAAATGCCAGCAGTGAGGGATGGATGCTCAGAGACAGGGGGGAAAATCATGATGAAGTGCTACAAGCCCAGAGCTCTGGAGAGGGGGGAGTGGGAGGAACCAGACCTGCCTGCCCCACCTCCCTGGGGACACCACCGGGCACCTGGTGGCCACCAGCCCTACATCCCATACCAAGTTCCTCCCCCAGCTCTTTGATGGAGGGGGTTTCCTGAGGGTGGGAATGGGACCCAGCTCCACAGGTGCTGACCTCGACAGGTCCCCAAATTACCTGCCATCCCCAGCAGCACCGGAGGCTGCCCGGGCACCGCTGCCAGCACCATCCCCACAGAATCCCTCCCCCAGCTTGGGTGTCCTTCCAGCACCCACCTCACTATAAAAAAAAAAAAAAAGGGGGAAAAGATGGTTTTTTGGGGGCTCTAAGGCCCGGGGTGGTCGCTGCAGTGCAGGCGCTCGGCGGGACATGCGAGCAGGGGGAGAAACCAGCTCTGAAACCAACCCTCTGCTGCCACACGCTACGATATCGCTGGGAATAGACTTGCTCCCTAAAAATACGATATGCTAAACTTGGCAGCAGCCCTTTTGGAAAGGAATTTTCCAAGCAGCCGCTTTTTTTGCAGAGGCTGTTTCCCAGCCGGGCGCTCTCTCAGCCCAGCCTCCTGCACCCTGGGTCGGGCAGCGCCGTGTGATCACGGGCACTGGGGATGTCCCCGGCCGGTGACACCTCGGGGGCAGCTCTGTGGTGGGTTTGGGCCACCTGAACATCAGCCTGTGTTCACGTCCAGCCCCGCACGTCACCGCCTGCGCCCCGGTCCCCGGCTCCGTTCCCGGTCCCTGCCTCATCCTGCAGCAATCAGCTGCTGGCTTATAATTACAGCAGAGACACTGCTTAAGCAGCAGCCCATGGCCACCATCAGCCACCAAAGTCTCCTCCTGCGCCCAGTAAGAGCCAAACATCCCACCAAGCCCCACTGGAGGATGTGGTCCTGCCGCCTGCCCCGCCATCGCTGGCTGCTCCGGTGCTGAGCGCGGTTCCTGCACACCATGTGGCTGCACCACACCGAGTGCCACCAACCACGGCCACCACGGCCACCACGGCCGGGACCGGGGTGGCCCTGCAGCCTCATAGACTCACAGAATCATTCAGGTTGGAAGAGACCCTTGGGATCATCGAGTCCAACCACCTACCCTACTCTACAAAGTCCTCCCCTACACCATATCCCCCACCACCGCATCTAAACGTCCCTTAAACACATCCAAAGATGGAGACTCCACCACCTCCCTGGGCAGCCTCTTCCAATGCCCAACCACTCTTTCTGTGAAAAATCCCTTCCTAATGTTCAGTCTAAACCTGCCCTGTTGGAGCTTGAAGCCGTTCCCTCTTGTTCTGTCGTTAATTACCCGTGAGAAGAGACCAGCACCAACCTCTCTACAGTGTCCTTTCAAGTAGTTGTAGAGAGTGATGAGGTCTCCCCTCAGCCTCCTCTTCCTCATACTAAACAGTCCCAGCTTTCATGGGGGGAAACTGGACTGGACTGGGCTGAGCGAGCTGCAAGTTGCCCACAGCCACTTGGACCAGCCATTGGCACCGCCAGAGCCTGGTGGCAACTGGATCTTCCCTGGCGCTGGTCGAAGTTTTGTGGACAACTTCATTTCTTGGTCATTCCTTCAAATACCGTCACTGGTGAAAATGCCGGGGCTGGGGGGGACACGAGTGGCCTCCTTGGAACAAACACAGCAAACCCCAACAAGCCCCTCCATGGGGACAGCACCCCCCCAGAGGGGATAAGGCCAGTTACTGCACACAGACCCCACGGACCCCCAACTCTGCTTCCCCCCGGCCAGCCAGATGTGGGTCCCAGCACAGGAGGAGCCCAGTGGCCAGTACGGTCCCCAGCAGCCACAGGGCTCAGGCACTGTCCCACCCCAGGTCTGACGCATGGACACCCACCTCCCTGCGTACACACCCCCCCCCCCCCCCCCCCCCCCGGGGGGGGGGGACACCTCCCACTAGAGCAGTGGCTCAAAGCCCCATCCAGCCTGCCCTTGAACACTTCCAGGGATGGGGCATCCACAGCTTCCCTGAGCAACCTGTTCCAGTGGCTCACCCCCC
>NW_015090778.1:935525-941382 GCF_001431845.1 Calidris pugnax | reverse complement strand
GTCCTGGCCATGGCCAGTGCCATGGAAGCCACTGCTCTGCGGCAGGTACAAAGAAATTAGCCTCAATATTTATCTTGTTGTTGGTCTTTTTTTTTTTAATAATTTTTTTTTTCTTTTTTTTTCCGGGGGAAAGAAAAAGGAGAGAAAAAAGGCGAGTTTCTCATTTGCAAGTTAATTAGTCTAATTAGCTCTAATTAAGAGCTCCCCACACAATGCAGATCACAAAATAAGCTGCCACCGTCGCCCGCTCTCGCTCTTCTCTTCTCCCCGGTTTTGATTTGAGAGCAGAGCTCTTTGAAGGCTGGTGGTGGGGAGAGATGCTGAGCTGGTGCAGCTGGAGTTTGGGAGGGGGGATATGGGATCTCCCCCAAGTTGGGGGCTGTTCCCCTCCCCAGTTGGTGCCGGGGCTCCTCTGGGATGCTTGGGGACAGCCCCACTGTTGTTCTCCATCTGCTCGGGTCAACCTGGGCTCTCCATCCCCTGCCCTGACACAGGACCTTCATGGCCATCCCCTGTTTTCCCCCCTCCCTGGGCATCCCCTTCTTGCACGACTGGTTGGGGGGGGTGAGGAGCCGGCGTGCCACCCCCCCACAATGCCACCAGGGCAGAGCTGCAACGGTGATGATCATGTCAGCTTATGTGTCATTTTCCACTCAGGAAATGCCAGCAGTGAGGGATGGATGCTCAGAGACAGGGGGGAAAATCATGATGAAGTGCTACAAGCCCAGAGCTCTGGAGAGGGGGGAGTGGGAGGAACCAGACCTGCCTGCCCCACCTCCCTGGGGACACCACCGGGCACCTGGTGGCCACCAGCCCTACATCCCATACCAAGTTCCTCCCCCAGCTCTTTGATGGAGGGGGTTTCCTGAGGGTGGGAATGGGACCCAGCTCCACAGGTGCTGACCTCGACAGGTCCCCAAATTACCTGCCATCCCCAGCAGCACCGGAGGCTGCCCGGGCACCGCTGCCAGCACCATCCCCACAGAATCCCTCCCCCAGCTTGGGTGTCCTTCCAGCACCCACCTCACTCAGCCCAAGGGGTTCCTGCTGCCAGGGATGACATCCCAGCAGAGCTGCTCACGCCGGGGCTGGAAGGGATCCTGCTGATGCTCTGCAAACCCACTGGGAGGGGGCACCGGAGCTGGGCACCTCTGGAGCCAGCTGGATGCTTGGGAAGGTGCTGGGGGGCAAAGTGAGAACCCAGCGGGGGCTCGTAGGGGATTTGGGAACCGCACCCGACCCCCTGCAGGCAATGCCCGCAGCCCTGGGGGATGCTTGATGCTACCACAAACCCTGTCACCCGCTGGGACATGGGCTCATCCCACCCATCCCAGCGTTCATCGATGCTGGTGCTTTCCCAAACCTCTCTATGCCTTCCCGGCAGCCCAGCCCCACACATGCCCAGCGTGCCCACTTGCCAATGCCAGCTGCACCTGAGGGATCAATGCCCTTTCTGCAGAGGCCACCGTGCCCCACGGTGCCTCCACTGCCCTCCAGCCCCACCGCTGGATCCCATCATCTCACAGACACAGTCTCCAGGAATGGAGCTCTGCAGCCACAGAGCTGCCACGTGCATAGAATCATAAAATCATGGAATCATGGAATCATGGAATCACGGAATCATGGAATCATATGGGGTTGGAAGGGACCTCTGGAGATCATCTAGTCCAACCCCCCCACCAGAGCGGGTCTACCTACAGCACATTGCACAGGAACTTGTCCAAGTAGGTTTTGGATGTCTCCAGAGAAGGAGATTCCACCTTGTTCTTCTTCCACCTTGATGCCAGGGCTGGTGCCAGCAGCAGGACCCAGTGGCAGCGCTGGCCCCGTGGGTCCTCACCAAGTCCTCACCGTGACTCTGCAGATCCCCGGAGGAGTAGAACCCCGACACCCCGCATCCCACCCAGCATCCATCATCCCTGGCTGCAAACTCAGGGGCAGAGCAGAAAAATCTGGGTCCAAATTCCTTATTTTCCACCTGAGCACGGGCGGCCGCGGGTCGGGGGCAGCCAGGGGTGGTGGGAGCCGGCGTGGGCAGCCTGTGCTGGCTCCTAATTAGCCTTTCTTCTTTGTTAAACCATACCCCCCCTCCACCGACTGCCTGTAACGCTTTAAAAAATGATAGATACTAAATCTAATTTAATCTACTCATTCACCCATCACTATAGTACTAAAATAGGAATACACCTATAAAAAGAGCATCGCCAGGCAGTGTAGGCCCAAATTACAGCTATTGTGGGAAAACCAGCTTTGCGCAGCTAAAATTAAATGTCAGTGTTTTTCAATATATTTCCTCTTCCTCATACTAAACAGTCCCAGCTTTCATGGGGGGAAACTGGACTGGACTGGGCTGAGCGAGCTGCAAGTTGCCCACAGCCACTTGGACCAGCCATTGGCACCGCCAGAGCCTGGTGGCAACTGGATCTTCCCTGGCGCTGGCCGAAGTTTTGTGGACAACTTCATTTCTTGGTCATTCCTTCAAATACCGTCACTGGTGAAAATGCCGGGGCTGGGGGGGACACGAGTGGCCTCCTTGGAACAAACACAGCAAACCCCAACAAGCCCTCCCGTGGGGAGAGCACACCCCCAGAGGGGATAAGGCCAGTTACTGCACACAGACCCCACGGACCCCCAACTCTGCTTCCCCCCGGCCAGCCAGATGTGGGTCCCAGCACAGGAGGAGCCCAGTGGCCAGTACGGTCCCCAGCAGCCACAGGGCTCAGGCACTGTCCCACCCCAGGTCTGACGCATGGACACCCACCTCCCTGCGTACACACCCCCCCCATTCAGGGAAACATAACCCAGGGGGTCTAAACCGAGCCCCCCACAGCCCCCACCCCACAACACCTAGAGAGAGAGTCAATTAAATCCCTCCAGCATCTCTGGCCGTGCACAGGGGAGTGGGCACAGGCACCCCAGGGTGGGCAACGTGCCCCCGGGGCAGAGGCAGCATCGCTCCCTGCGCATCCTCCACCGCAGGCACGGCAAAGCAGCGCAGGTCCGAAATCCGGAGTGAATTTGGGGTAAAGCACTGCTGCAGAGTGAACCCCAGGCAGGGCAGGACGAGGAGCCGGTGGCACCGTGTGCCCTGCGCCCCTTCCCCACGCCACGGCTGCCAGGGACGTCCCGATGCACCAGGAACACCCCGTCCCCAAGAGCTGGGGGGCAGGATCCTCCACAAGGGACAAGCCCTGGGATGAGGACGGGCATTTTGGCCTCCACTGACGCCCGTTAGCCGGGTGAAAAATCCAACTCCATCTCTCTTAATAAATCCCTCCTTTCTGGCCCGCGAGCCCGGCCGTGCTGCCAAGGAGCAGGCGGCTTCTGGGGGAGCGGGGAGGAAGAGACGCTAAACACCACGTCCCAATTAAAACAAACAGGGTGACGGTGGAACCGGGAGCTGCGGGGTGCAGAGAGCACCGGGGAAAGGCTTCTCCTTCCCGGGGACCCCAAACTCTACCCATGCACAGGCCAACCGGGGGGCTGGTAGCCCACACTTGCCCGCAACACTGCTGGCCTCCGCTGCAGCCCCGGTAGCTGGCTGGTAGCGCAGCCGGTCCATGCCGGAGCGTGTCGCAGGGCGAGCGGTGCAGCCCAGCCCCTTGTGGCTGCTGGGGACAAGGGGATTTGGGGGGACATGGGGATCTGGGGGGACATGGGGATTTTGGGGAACAGGGGGAATCCCAGCCGGAGAGGGAAACCTCCCACGCAACCGCCTGCTCCCAGCAAGACTCTCCAGGCCCCGCTGCTGGTTCAAAGCATCCATGAGCTCCCTTCAGAGGGACAGAAAACCTCCCCGGGGACAGGCAGGGGCTCAGGGATGGCTTCTGCTGGGTGTCCGACCCACCCGGGCAGCCGAGCTGTGGCCACTGGGGACCTTGGCACAGCCTGGGGAAGCCAAGACCGAAAGCCAGCCCAGCCCCAGCTCTCCCCAGCCTCTGCCTGCAGGAGGGGGCAATAAATCACGCACCCGTCTTGGCCGGCCTCTGCAGCAGCCCCCGCGTGAGCCCCGGCCCCGTGCACACACCGCGGCCGCCGCCGCACTTGTGTAACCAGCGGCAGCACCGGCTTTGCCAGCTCCATGGCCGGGGTGCCAGGCAGAGCCATCCTGGGCCTCGCTGGCCCCACTGCCAGCGCGGCCACGCTCCGGCCCCCGCGTCCGCCGGGATGCAGGTTATGGATGTCCCAAGGGATGGAGATGCTCCCCAGCCTTTCCCCGCCGGGGAGGGAGGGTTTGCACCCGCGCCGCCTGTCCTCGGCTGCCGGGTGAGCGGCGCAGGCCACGCCGAGCGCGGTGAGGATGCTATGAATTTTTAAACTCCTGAAAGCACAAATGGAGCAGTTCGCCTGGCTGGGAGATGGGATTTCCGACGCAGCAAAGAGGCTTTTGAAGAAAACGCTGCTGCTTCTCCCGAGCCGGGCTTCCCCTGGGATGAGGAGCCTGGGAACGCAGGGCGCTGGGTCCAGCGTGGGACCCACAGGCAGCCCCACAGCGCAGCACACCTTGGCCAGAAGTTAAGGACCAAAGTGATGGCCCAGAGACCCTCTGGCCAGGCCACCCGGTCCTGGGGCTCACCTGGACCCGCTGCCCCCCCCCTTGGGTCCCTCTGCAGCATCTTCCTACCGCCAGCGACACAAACCCACGCACGCTCGACCCTGCGGCCTGGCTGCACGCACACGCACAAACACATACATGCACACGCGTGTGCACGCACAAGCTCACGGCCTCCCCTTCTCCCCGGAGGCTGCTCAGGCCAGGCAGGAGCCTCATTCCTTTATCCGAGCATCCATCATCACCCCTCGCCTCTGCCGAGCGACAGCAGCGCCGAGGAAGGCGCTGGACCCGCGCCGGCAGCTCTGCCTGCCGCACTGCCCGCGCCTCAGCCCGCTCTCGCCGGAGAAACCCCCCAGGAACCACGGCCAAGGACCACCAACCACCACCGCAACCCAACCGGCCGGTGCCGCGGGGCTGGTACCGGAGAGACCCCCACAGCCAACGAGGATGCCGTTAAGCTCCGACCCTCCACCCGAGAGGGAACCGGCCAGAAACACGTGTGAACCGGCAAGCAAAAAAATAAATATAAAAATAAATAAATCCCCCGGAGAGGGTGACTTACCTGTTGGAGGTAGAGGAAGGCTGGAGGACAGGGGAGAGAGTGAGGAAGCATGCCTGAGTTGGAGACAAGGAGGCAGCCCGAGTTAGCCATGGAGCACAGCATGTGTCGACAGGTAGCCGTGAAGCTGCTCGCGGGTCCGTTCCTTCTTCCGCACAACCGCGATCCTCCTCCTCCTCTTCCCGGTTTAGGCCCCCCCGGGCTCTCCCCTCCTCGGCCGTCCCTCCCGACCCCTCCTCTCGGCGCTAGGAGCGGGGACGCATCGGCGGCGGGAGGCCGGCCCGCCCGGCAGCAGCGCTCGCCTTCACTCCGGTGCCATTAGCCACTGGCAACCGAGCGCTCGGTCTGCAAAGGGTGTGTGTGAGCCAGAGCGGGAGCGGGGAGAGAGAAAGGAAGGGGAGGAGGAAAGGGAGAGAGGGCGAGGGAGCAGAAATAAAAGGGGTGGGAGTTGGAGGAGGAGGAGGAGGAGGAGGAGGGGGAGTCCCCTGTGCATTCAGACATCAAACAGAGCTCTGTATAAAATGAAGAGAATCCGTAATGACATGAGAACAGCTGATCCCGCACTTAACCCCTCCGCCGCCGCTCGCAGATGCTTCCCCCGCCCGCCCGGGCAGCCCCCGGTAACGGGAGGAGGAGGAGGAAGAGGAGGAGGAAGAGGCGGCGGCAGCGCCGGCTCCCGCGGGAAGAAGGGTCTTAACCGGGAGTTTGGGGGGATGCCCGGGACGCGGTGCCGAGCAGCCCCC
>NW_015090778.1:925551-935325 GCF_001431845.1 Calidris pugnax | reverse complement strand
GGGTGGGGGGGGGGGGGCAGCCGCGGGAGTCCCGTCCGCCCCCCCCACCCCCGCAAACTCCCCGCACACACAGCGCACACGTGCACGGGCACCGCGTTCCCCCCCCGCCCCGGGGGACACGGGAGGGCAGGGAGCCATGCAGCACAGCCAGCTCCATCCCCACTACCCCGAGAGACCCCGGCCGGCTCCCCCCGTGACCGCCCCACCAGAGGAGCGGGGGTCCCGGTGCTGCCCGCGCCCCCCGACACAAAGGGACCCGGTGACACCCCCCCCCCGGCGGGAAGGGGGTCTGGGGGGGGGACCCGGCACCTTGGGGTGACACGGAGGGGCCTTGCCCGCCGGCTTTCCCGCGCTGCCTGGATCCATGGGGACCCCCTCCTGCCCCCCAAAAGCTCCCTCCGGTCCCGGCAGAGCTCGGGATGCTCCTCGGGGTTTGGGACGGGCCTGCGGTGCTGCCAGCAGCCCTGACGCATCGACGCCGCGCACACCTCTGGCACAGCTGCCATGGCAATAGCCTACGTGCCGGTGCCCGCCAGGGGACAGCCGGCGTGGGCACACACATGTGCTCTGGTCCCACCTCGCACCTCCTCCTGTCACAGCCCCGCAGCAGCCCCAGCACCCTTGGGTGCCACAGGGCTTGGTGCTGGCACAGCACCCTGCCCCAGCACCCTGCACTGCCAGCGCCGCGTGGCACCCCACTCCAAAGCCGTGGCTGGCGAGGGTTGTGCTTGGGTATGTGGGAAACGAAAACCCGGGCTCAGCTCAGTTTCCATCTTGGCCAAATGTGATGCACAAAGGCAGGTCTGTGCCAGCAGCTGCTGATGCTCCGTCTCCGCCGGAGCCTCCGGCACACACCAGCCCTGTTCGGAGGCTGGGATTTTCCACAGTATCCCCAGACATAGCGACACGCTGCAGTGTCCTGGGTACACTCGCAGCGGTTCCCGTTTCTGCTGCAGATACTCACCAGCAGCGGCGTGTGGCACGGCCGGCCCGCAGCCGCCGGCCAAACCTGGTGGCAACAAACAGCTCGAGGAAAAACCATCCCCAAAAAGCGGTGGCCGGGGCCAAGGGGGTGCCAGCCCCCTCGTAGGGTCCTGCTGCTGGGGCGACCACGCTCCAAAGAGACCGCGAGGTGCCAAATCCCGCAAGGTGGGGAGGTGGGGTTGATGTGAGGGTGTCTCATCACCACTGCCCCATGGCACCGAGGGCCAAACGGAGCCTGGCAGCAATGTCTGCCACCAACAGCATCCTCCCTGCGAGGAACACGGGTCCTCCATCCCACCACAACCACTCTCCCTCCAGCTCCCAAGGGACCACAAGGGATCCCGATGGAGCGGAGCATCCTACACACCTCAGCGCCCAGACCCTGTGCTCCCCACTTGCCTCCACCTCCTCTTCCCCAGGGACCCCCGGTGCCACACTCTCCAGTGCCCGTGGCAGGACATGGGGCAGCTCTGCAAGAGCTGGGGGACGGGTATGTCCTCCCCCAGCCCCTGGGGCAGCTGTTGGGAGAAGGGTCCCACCAGGCACCCATGGGCAACCGAGCCCAGCACCCTGGCAAGGGTCTAGGGACACCCTGGGCAAGGTGAGGGGCAATGCCACGGGCACTGGGCTGGTCTGGCAGCTCCTGCCCGGCTCAGGCAGAGGTGAGAGGGAAAGGCAGGGCCCGGCGTTCCGGGCGTGCGGTGCCCAACCGAGCAAACCACGTGAGCCGGGAGCCAGCTCCAGGATGAGGTAATGGGCCCGTCCTCCCCTGCGCCACAGCCTGGCTCCGGCCAGGGTGACTCAAAGGCTCTCCTGGCCGGTGGCAGCGCCGCCAGCCCTGGCACTGCCCCGAGCCAGCAGCCCACGCCACGGGAAGGTCCAGGCTGGCTCTGGCCATGGGGCAAGGAGAGATGCACCCAGAGCGATGTCCCAGGCAGATACCCCAGTCCCACCAGTGCAGACCCTTGGCACTGCCACCCACAGCAGAACTGGCCACATTTTCCAGGGTAAACACCTCGGCAGTGGGGGAACCGGGCACCTCTCCAGGAGCTGAGGAGAGTTCGAGTCTCTTCTCTCCCTCCTCCAGCCACCACCACCATCTGCCCGGCTGCAGGGTGTCCCCATGGCAGCGGGGAGCCCCCATGGGACATGGCACGGAGGGGCTGTGCCAACCCACCGGCCGGCTCCAGAGTGGGCAACATGTCCCTGGCTACCACCAGCTGATTTCCCTCGCCCGGCGGCTCCCAGCCACCCCGCTGGTGACACCGTGCTGTAGCCCGGGCTGATGGCACCAGCGGTGCCACCAGGGCTGTGCCAGGGCAGCCGCACAGCGCCCGGGCCCAAGGAGCCCCGCAGAGCCCCAGCCCCAAAGGAACCCCTCCGAAACTGAAGTCTCCTGGAACGAAAGTTTATTTATCTGTTTAATTAAGATGTGTTCACCAGGCGCACAGACCCCGTTCCATCTGTCTCACTTACAGCCGCGTCCCAGTAAAATTAAACCTAATAAATATCAGACGAGGGAAAGCAAAGGGCACATGTAAGATATATGATCAAAGGCAGAAGTTGCACAGGGCTGCAGTTCTAAGCACATCTTTCTCTCTGCCCTTCGGGGATGGGTTGGCGATGCGCTCCTATGCACAGGATGGGGCTGGCTTTCCTTCAAATCAGCACTATTTTCATTTTTTATTTATTTTAAATGAACCCTTGAGGGCTCCTTGGTTTTGTTTTCTGGAAGAGGTAGAACAACACGGCACCGGGACAGGAGTGGCCTCGGCCTCTGGTCCAGAGCCCAGCGAGGCACCGGCGCCGAGGGGCAGAGCCTGCGCTGGGAGGGCTGATGGGCACACACCCCCCAAACCCCCAGGAGAACCCTACAGGGAAAGAGTGACCCTTGGGGCTGATCCCAGACAGCTGGGACACACTGGCCACCCATGGTCCAGAGCTGGCCCAGTGGCAGAGACCTGCTGGGATGTGCCCGAGGCGGCCGATGCGGCACTGCCAGCTCTCGTAGAGATGCCAAAACTGCCGGGCACTGAGCTCCCCTCCCAGGCACACTCACCTCTGCCATTTGGAATCTTTACCCAGCAGAAAGGAGGGCTCCCAGCCCTTGCCTGGACTCCCGACCCACGGGGCACAATGGGAAATCCCAGCCCCAGACCTCACCGGGAGCCATCCCACACCTTCTCCTGGCAGAGCGGGGTGACCTGGTGGCCCGTGAACCTGCCAGGGATGCACTAAAGGGACACAAAGTGCAGCCACGGGGGGAACTTGTGTTTAACGGGACCCCTGTGACACACACCCTACCCCCTGGCCATGTTCCTGCAGTGCGATGCGGGATGCAATCCCGGCCGCTGATGCTCAGGAAGAGCTGCCAGGAACGGGACCAGGGCACAGCCGGGGCACTGGGACCGGCCAGGTCGGGCACTGCCATCACTCAGATGGAGAGTGTAGGGCCAGCAGCCCCACAGCACCCCAGGAGCGGGGCACCCGCCTAGTCCTCCCCTCCCACCTGCTCCAGAGTGCCCCCAAGCCACGGCATTCATTAATTAAAAGCTCATTAGTAGTTAGTCCTAGACATAAAGCGATTAGACAAAGGCGCTGACGGATCTGAGCTGCGAGGAGAAGGGCCCGTGTGCCCCGTGGGCTCGGCTGAGGGTGCCCCAACACTGGGCACAGACCAGGACAGCGAGAAGGGACAGACAGAGCTGACGGGTGACAGCACCACATGCCTGCGAGCTGTGTCCTGCTGCAGAAAGGTCCCTGCCTCCGTGGCCACCTCCATGCCATCGCTGTGCCACTGCTCCCTCTGCCTGAGCTCCCCTGGGCTCTCCCAGCCCCTCTGCCAGGGCAGCGTCAGGATTTATCTGGACTGCCCCATGCTGCCCTGAACCCCACAGGCTCCCCCACAGCCAGCCACGCCGCCCAATATAGCCTATTGCTGGTTTCTTGCTCCATCTCCAAACGACAGACGTGGTTTAAACCAATCACAGGCATACTGGAACCCAGTATGGCCATTATGGAGCAGCCCCGCCAGGGCACAGGGACCCCAGGAGCGTGGGTGGGACATTGGGAAGGATGCTCAGGTGGGATGTGGGAAGGATGCTCAGGTGGGATGTGGGAAAGATGCTCAGGTGGGATGTGGGAAGGATGCCCTGGGTCCCCGGGGATGCCTGGCCGAGCCTCCTCTGCATCCAGATAAACTTCCTCCCCCTTTTCCCTCTGCTCCTTCCTCCTCCTCCTCCAATGGCTCTCAGGGGGTCACCGGAGCCCTCCCCTGCCCCACTCTGAACTCCCAAAGAAGCTGGAGACTGCACTGGAACCTCTGCCCTGTGCCTTCCTGGCACCCTCGTGGCTGCTGACCCAGATCCTGCCCGTCCCCGGCTGCCACCTCCCTGCCTGTCACTGCAGCCACCAGGTCACGCATCCCCGGCAGGGCAGTGATGTCACCAGTACCCAGGTATGACCTCACCAGGTGAGGAGGGGACCATGACCAACAGACAGCAAGAATTTGGGCCAGCACCCGTCGCAGCCGGGAGGGGAAGAGAAATGCAGGGAAAGCACAAGAAGAGATGTGCGAGGGGGGACATCGGTGTCCCCCCGTCATCCGTCATGAGCAAACAGGGCACAGGCACCTCCCAGCAGCCGGCCACATCCGAGCTCTGCACCACAGGACACACGGCAGCTCCCGTGGGGACACGGTTTACATCTGTGGTTGGGCAGGACAAGCGGGAGGTCGTCACCGCAGCGGCGAGAGCCCGGCTCCTCGCCTTCCCTCAGCACGGCCCTTCCTGGAGCCCTCTCACTTGACAAAATATTTACATGCAAAGGCAATTAGGCTCCCTGGATTTAATGAGAATTAACGTGCAGGCAGCAGAACCACAGGAAGAACAGATGCTGCCGAGCACCCCGAGCTGGTAATGAGAATTAACGTGCAGGCAGCAGAACCGCAGGAAGAACAGATGCTGCCAAGCACCCCGAGCTGGTGGGGCCGGCGGGGAAGATGGCTGTGCCGCGCTCCGCAGGGTGCCCCGCACCGGCGCTGCCAGGGCCAGAGCCCAAGGGATGGAGGGGGACGCAGGAACGACGGAGGGTGATGGGAGGAACGAGCAACCACAGACCCGGGGACCTGCGATGCTGCATTCCCAGAGATCACACCTGCTGCCCCACGAGGGGTTCCCAAAAAAACTCACCCCCTCGAGCGGGCTGCAGCGGGGGCTTCGGGAGGTCACAGTGCGAGGGGTA
Organism: Calidris pugnax; assembly: GCF_001431845.1. Classification (NCBI taxonomy): domain Eukaryota; kingdom Metazoa; phylum Chordata; class Aves; order Charadriiformes; family Scolopacidae; genus Calidris; species Calidris pugnax. The sequence continues at coordinate 930,099 of NW_015090778.1, read as the reverse complement.
GGATGGGGTGGTCAAGGCCACTTGGGGGATTTTGGTGTATCCCCGAGCAGGGATGTGTGTGGCACCGCTGCTCCCGGGCTGGGATGGCACCAGGAGTGGCAGAGAGGTGACATGGGCAGGGGGCGGGGGGCACCAGGCAGGAGGTGGTCTGGAAGCAGACACTCAATCCTCATTATAAGGCTTTGTAAATGCACAGACAGGGTATTAGCGTTTAAACAGGCTCTAGGACTCCAGGGCAAACTTTAAAAATCATAATATTTATAGAACCCTCCCTTCCACTCGCCCCACATGCTCTTTATTTCGCCTGCAATTACTGCTAATTTGAAGACATTTTGCTTTGGCATCTCAGCCTGTTGCGGTGCCCATTACCCGGCCGCCCGCTGCCGCCTGCCACCGCAGCGCTGCCGACGGCGGCCACGCTCCCGCCACGCCGGGAAACCAACGCCACCACCTCCTCCCGTGCTCACGGTGCCAAGGAACGACGCTCGGCAGCTCTGCCCTGCCCCGGGCTCTCTCCCGGGCAGAGCTGGGGATGCCACCACATCCCCAAGACTCGGCCATCCCGGGGTGCCCAGCACAGGACAGGGAAGGGAGACCCTCGAGTGCCATGGTGCTGCCCACTGCCACCACCCCAGGGATGAAGGGCACCGCAGGGAGCCATGCCTAGAGTGAGATCCCACAGGGACGGGCACCCTGGCACTGCTGTACCATGCCCTGCTCCGGCTCCACGAAGCCCACGCGGTGCCCATGGAAACTCCGGAGCAGGTTGCTCTCACAGCCGTGGCGGCTCGTTAAGGCTGGGCAGAATTAACACCCCCGGCAGGAGAAGGCTCTGCCAGCCCCGACGGGCTCCTGACTGGCGGGGAACGGCGGCTGCACCGAGATCTCTCATGACAAAGCACCTTACGCCTGAAAGCTGCTTCCCCGACAAACGGTGAATTCGCGTTATCCTCCTCCTCCTCCCCGTCAGCTCCTTTCCCCACATCCCCCTTTCTCCCAGCTCCTTGCTCCGAAATCCAGGAGAGTGCGGATCCTGGTGCATTTCATCCCCCAAAGGCTGCCGTAGCCCCCTGGCCACCGCCGGCTCAGGGGGGGCAGGAGCAGGAGGGAGGGGGTGGAAGGAGCTGGTGCCACTGGATGAAGCCCCACTTTGGGGGGCTGGGATGCGACGGGAGCCCCCCCAGGCTGGTACAGAGCCTGATGTGTAGCCAAGCTCCTGCACCTTTGGGGAGGAGGACATGTCCCATGAGCTGCTGCCTCCATCCCATAGAATCACAGAATCACATGGGGTTAGAAGGGACCTCTGGAGATCATCTCCTCCAACCCCCTGCCAGAGCAGGGCCACCCAGAGCAGGTTGCACAGGAACGTGTCCAGGTGGGTTTGAATGTCTCCAGAGAAGGAGACTCCACCACCTCTCTGGGCATCTCCTATCCCTCTGCTCCCCATCCCACACACTGCATCCAGCATCCATCCCCGAGCAAAAGCTCCCAGGCAGACGCCATCATGTCCTCCTCAGCCCTGCTCAAAGCCCTTGGGGTCTCAGCTGGTCCCCCCTCATCATCCTCTGGATGCCTGACCCCTCAGCTGGCACGGGGTGCGACCCCCAGCTCTGGGGTCAGTGGGGGATGACCAAACCAAACCACGTGTCCCCACAAGCTCCCAACCATCCCAACGGGGACCACAGTGTCCCACGGGGACCTCTGCAGCCTCAGCCACCAACTTCAAACTTGGGATGTAAGCGTGGGGGCCACCCCATGAGTAGTCTTCCAGATCTTGGGTGGGCACCCACGGGGGACAGACCCTGAGGTGAGAGAGGCTGGGCTGCTGCTCTGCACCTGAACGCCCTGCTGCCACCACTGACCCATGTCCCCTCCTAGCACAGCCCCCCAAGACCCCCACCACTCACTAACCCAGCGAGGACGGGGTGGGGGGGGTGTTTTTATGGGGGGGTGGGGGGGCTGCTGCCTGTGGCCAGCACGGCGTGGGGCTCAGAGGGAGCGGAGGAGAGTCAGGACGGTGGGAAGGGGTTGCCCAGGCAGGGACCCCTGCCTTCCTCCCCACTGCCAGGCCTGCCCCCCACCCCACAGCCCGTCCCCCGCCAGCCGTGGGGCAGCGGGAAGCAACAACGGCAAGAAACACCCCCAACCCCGAGCAAAACCCCGGCAGAGAGAGAGGGGGAATGCCCACCCTTGGAGGTGGTACCTACCCAAAAATACATCATCATGTCGGCCGCGGGGTGCTGAGGAGCTCTGCGGGGTCAGTGGGAAGGCAGTGGGCTGCTCCTCCTCCTCGGGGGGCTCTCCCCCTGGGGCGCTCACTGTCCGGCTCCAGCGCCGAGGGCTGGGGTGGCCGGGAGCCCTGCCAGTCGCCTCCCTCCCCGGCACGGCGTGGGCACTTGCCGTGGGCTACCAGAGCCGGCTGCTGGCATCCAACATGGTGCTGGAGAGCCGGGATGGGGGGGTAGATGGGGGGCAGCCCCGGGAGCGCAGCAGAGCAGGGGCTTATTCACCCCAGGGGGAAAAAAAAATGAGAGAGAGATGGAGGGATAAAAATGAAATCCTCTCTGGAGTCTTTAAGATCCAAGGGAAGGGAGAGCGTGCGAGGAGGAACCCGCTCCCCAGCTGGGTGGGGGTCCAGGACCCCCGGAGGGCAGGAGGGGTTGTTGGGGGGCTGGTGGGCTCCCTGCGGGGTGTGAGCTCCCTCCCAGCGCAGCTCGGGCTCCGGTGCTGACACCCGGAGCAGCCGATGTTCTGCCTCAGCGTTTTCCAAGCTGCCCTGTCAATAAGGGAATCGGCCGCGCTCGCCGTTAACCTGCGAGGTGCCAGCCGGCTCCCAGCCCCCCCCCCCGGCAGGCAGCCTTTTGTGGGGCCGCCCGCTCCCCACTGCTGCTCCCAAGGGGGCAGGGATGCTCGGTGGGGGTCTGCCAGGACGGGCTGTTTCGGGGGGGTCCAGCATCACCCACTTTGCAGTATGCCAGCAGCCCCCAGTCCCTGGGTGCGGGAGCGATGGGGACAGCCCCTCACAAGCCCTGCAGCACGGAATGTGGCCACCGAGAAGGGCACCCAGAAGTGCCCCATTGAGGCAGTGGCCATCCCTCCAACCAGGGATGGTTTGCAGCCCCTAGACCCCTGGGGACGGAGGCTGGAAGGAGACCCCATCCCACAGGGATGGGACTGGCTGAGATCCCGTACGGGAGGCAGGGACAGAGCTGGCACAGGGTGGGTGATGGGGATAAGCCCTGCTTGGGCAGGAGGCTCTGGGGCAAGATGGACCTTTCCTGCAGGGCAGGGGGGCTCCAGGGCAAGATGGACCTTTCCTTCAGGACAGGGGGGCTCCAGGACAAGATGAACCCTCCCCACGGTGCAAGGGGGCTCCAGGGCAAGATGGACCTTCCCCGTGGGGCAGGGGGCTCCAGGACAAGATGGACCTTCCCCCTGGGGCAGGGGGGCTCCAGGGCAATATGGACCTTCTCTGTGGGGCAGGGGGCTCCTGGCTGCCTCTGGCACACACCGCGGGCAGCGCTGCTCATCAGGCACTAAATCTCCATCCTCCTGGGGCACCGCTCAGCGGAGGGGAGCGAGGGGACCGTGTGCGCTGAACCAGATGTGGGAGCAAGGGAATAAATAAGAATAAGGGAAGGCACAGGAGCGAGAGGGGTGGCAGATCGGTCTCTGGGGCCCAGCTGGCTCTGACATCTCCAGCCCCATAATCATATTCAAAGCAGAGCCGGGCTGAGGCATTTCTCCTCCAGCACAGCAATAAAAGAAAGCAACACTCTCAATAATTCAGCACCAGGAGAGGGTGATAACGCAGGGAAGCCACCACTGCAGGCAGCTGGGGCGGGAGGCTTCCCACTCCCTCTTATGTCTTGGTGATCAAAACCCTCTCCTCTTTCTCTGTGCCCTACAAACACAACCCAAGCTGTTGGACCACAGCCCGCTGGACCCCCAAAGCAGGACAGACCCCCACGCTGCTGCATGGACATGGTCTTGGCGTGAACCGGCTGCAGGGAGACCCAGGGCAGAAGAATAAAAGCACTCCATCACTGTGCAAACCCAAACCTGGGGGGTCCCTGGGCAGGGGGGAGCACCATCCTGGGGTCAGGACAAGGTGGGCAGTAGGAGCATGTCCCAACACTCTTCCCAGCACTGTTTCACCTTCAGCATCCCCAGTCCTATGTCCATATATGCCCCTTGTCCCAAAGCACCTTTGCAAACAGTCACCCTGCAGCCACATCCCAGCTCTCTCACCCAAACTGGGCATCGGGACCGCTTGGCCACAGGATACTGGAGCCCTGCTGTCTCCTCCCCACTGCCAGGGCACACCTCTCCAGACACAACCACCTAGTCACAGCCTGACGCGCTCCGGCCACCCGCAGCCCCAGGGACTGACCCCAGTGCCGCCCATGCCCCACACGCAGCTGGACACTGCGAGGGAGCGGAGCCCTCGCTTCAGCACAGGGAGAGAGTCGCAAAGAGCTCAGGACAGACACGAATGGCAGAGGTGGGGGAGCCCAGCTCCCCCCACAGCCTTCCAACTCCTTCTGG
>NW_015090778.1:920609-920957 GCF_001431845.1 Calidris pugnax | reverse complement strand
GGGGGGGGGGGGTCCAGACACAGCAGCCCCTGCCTGCGCTTTGCAGGAGCCACTGGAGCTGCAGAGGTGCCTCCAGCTCTGCCAGCACCTCTCCAACCTGCCCCAGCTACTACAGACCACGGGACCTTTCCTCGGCTTTCCCAGGACCCTGCAAGTGCAGCCCCAGCCCCATGGATCAGTGGGGCTGGAGAGGACACAGCCAAAGCGCTGGATGTGCAGCCAGTTTGCGGTGCCCTGAGCCCCCTGCCCTCCCCACCTCGCCCCACGCTCCCAAGGATGCTCCTGCATCTCTGTCCCCCCCAGTCCCTGCCCCACACGGTGTCACCCTCCCAGGAGGTGGGAGGTCCC
>NW_015090778.1:879432-910856 GCF_001431845.1 Calidris pugnax | reverse complement strand
GGGGCTGCTGCCTGTGGCCAGCACGGCGTGGGGCTCAGAGGGAGCGGAGGAGAGTCAGGGAAGGGGTTGCCCAGGCAGGGACCCCTGCCTTCCTCCCCACTGCCAGGCCTGCCCCCCACCCCACAGCCCGTCCCCCGCCAGCCGTGGGGCAGCGGGAAGCAACAACGGCAAGAAACACCCCCAACCCCGAGCAAAACCCCGGCAGAGAGAGAGGGGGAATGCCCACCCTTGGAGGTGGTACCTACCCAAAAATACATCATCATGTCGGCCGCGGGGTGCTGAGGAGCTCTGCGGGGTCGGTGGGAAGGCAGTGGGCTGCTCCTCCTCCTCGGGGGGCTCTCCCCCTGGGGCGCTCACTGTCCGGCTCCAGCGCCGAGGGCTGGGGTGGCCGGGAGCCCTGCCAGTCGCCTCCCTCCCCGGCACGGCGTGGGCACTTGCCGTGGGCTACCAGAGCCGGCTGCTGGCATCCAACATGGTGCTGGAGAGCCGGGATGGGGGGGTAGATGGGGGGCAGCCCCGGGAGCGCAGCAGAGCAGGGGCTTATTCACCCCAGGGGGAAAAAAAAATGAGAGAGAGATGGAGGGATAAAAATGAAATCCTCTCTGGAGTCTTTAAGATCCAAGGGAAGGGAGAGCGTGCGAGGAGGAACCCGCTCCCCAGCTGGGTGGGGGTCCAGGACCCCCGGAGGGCAGGAGGGGTTGTTGGGGGGCTGGTGGGCTCCCTGCGGGGTGTGAGCTCCCTCCCAGCGCAGCTCGGGCTCCGGTGCTGACACCCGGAGCAGCCGATGTTCTGCCTCAGCGTTTTCCAAGCTGCCCTGTCAATAAGGGAATCGGCCGCGCTCGCCGTTAACCTGCGAGGTGCCAGCCGGCTCCCAGCACCCCCCGGCACCCCCCCGGCAGGCAGCCTTTTGTGGGGCCGCCCGCTCCCCACTGCTGCTCCCAAGGGGGCAGGGATGCTCGGTGGGGGTCTGCCAGGACGGGCTGTTTCGGGGGGGTCCAGCATCACCCACTTTGCAGTATGCCAGCAGCCCCCAGTCCCTGGGTGCGGGAGCGATGGGGACAGCCCCTCACAAGCCCTGCAGCACGGGATGTGGCCACCGAGAAGGGCACCCAGAAGTGCCCCATTGAGGCAGTGGCCATCCCTCCAACCAGGGATGGTTTGCAGCCCCTAGACCCCTGGGGACGGAGGCTGGAAGGAGACCCCATCCCACAGGGATGGGACTGGCTGAGATCCCGTACGGGAGGCAGGGACAGAGCTGGCACAGGGTGGGTGATGGGGATAAGCCCTGCTTGGGCAGGAGGCTCTGGGGCAAGATGGACCTTTCCTGCAGGGCAGGGGGGCTCCAGGGCAAGATGGACCTTTCCTTCAGGACAGGGGGGCTCCAGGACAAGATGAACCCTCCCCACGGTGCAAGGGGGCTCCAGGGCAAGATGGACCTTCCCCGTGGGGCAGGGGGCTCCAGGACAAGATGGACCTTCCCCCTGGGGCAGGGGGGCTCCAGGGCAATATGGACCTTCTCTGTGGGGCAGGGGGCTCCTGGCTGCCTCTGGCACACACCGCGGGCAGCGCTGCTCATCAGGCACTAAATCTCCATCCTCCTGGGGCACCGCTCAGCGGAGGGGAGCGAGGGGACCGTGTGCGCTGAACCAGATGTGGGAGCAAGGGAATAAATAAGAATAAGGGAAGGCACAGGAGCGAGAGGGGTGGCAGATCGGTCTCTGGGGCCCAGCTGGCTCTGACATCTCCAGCCCCATAATCATATTCAAAGCAGAGCCGGGCTGAGGCATTTCTCCTCCAGCACAGCAATAAAAGAAAGCAACACTCTCAATAATTCAGCACCAGGAGAGGGTGATAACGCAGGGAAGCCACCACTGCAGGCAGCTGGGGCGGGAGGCTTCCCACTCCCTCTTATGTCTTGGTGATCAAAACCCTCTCCTCTTTCTCTGTGCCCTACAAACACAACCCAAGCTGTTGGACCACAGCCCGCTGGACCCCCAAAGCAGGACAGACCCCCACGCTGCTGCATGGACATGGTCTTGGCGTGAACCGGCTGCAGGGAGACCCAGGGCAGAAGAATAAAAGCACTCCATCACTGTGCAAACCCAAACCTGGGGGGTCCCTGGGCAGGGGGGAGCACCATCCTGGGGTCAGGACAAGGTGGGCAGTAGGAGCATGTCCCAACACTCTTCCCAGCACTGTTTCACCTTCAGCATCCCCAGTCCTATGTCCATATATGACCCTTGTCACCCCGCAGCCACATCCCACCTCTCCCATCCAAACCAGGCATCGGGACCGCTTGGCCGCAGGACACTGGTCTGTCTCCTCCCCACTGCCAGGGCACATCTCTCCAGACACAGCCACCTAGCCACAGCCTGATGCGCTCCGGCCACCCGCAGCCCCAGGGACTGACCCCAGTGCCACCCATGCCCCACACACAGCTGGACACCGGGAGGGAGCGGAGCCCTCTCTTCAGCACAGGGAGCAAGTCGCAAAGAGCTCAGGACAGACACGAATGGCAGAGGTGGGCGAGCCCAGCTCCCCCCACAGCCTTCCAACTCCTTCTGGTGGCTCCTTTTCCACATTCCTCACGGCATCTCATGACCCTTCTACCCTTCTGGACCATGACCCCCTCCCAGTGGGTCACCTTTGTCCTGTTGACAACAGAGATTAGAGCACTCCTCTCCGAAACGCCTATTTCCTCCATCACTTTTGCCTGGTGACAGCTCCCCGGTGCCCAGCATCACCGCCTCGGCCACAGCCACCCCCTGGTCCCACCACTGCACAGGCACCTTTGGACCAGTACTGGAGCACAGAGGGATGGACACATCAACATCCTCATCCCCAGTCCCTTGTTTTATCTTTGCTGCTCTGCTTCACCAGCGTAGACTGGGGGCAGTGGGGTCTGGGCTGTACTCAGCAGGATGGACCTTCTAGGGGACCCAGACGCCTCACCCTGCAATGGGACCCTCCAGCAATTCAAGGTGATGATGGAAAGGAGCCATTCCTGTCTGCCCAGCGGGCACCAGACTGGCAGGGGACACCTGGCCTGGTGCCCCCTTTCATGTCCATGAGTCACCACCTGCCCAAGTTAGGTCTTGGTCTAGGGGAGCTGGTGACACCTCATGGAATGGGCAGCAGGACCCTGGGGGCAAACATCCCCCCACGATGGGCAACTGCCTCCCCCGTGGTGGGCAACTGCCAGGTCAATTCCAGGGCCAGAACCAGGGCTGGTGCCACCCTGGTAAGGACAGGAGCCACCCAGAGCATGGACAGACAGAAATACAGCAGAGTCAGCACATATGGACACCTCGCAGACACTGCAGCCCTCGGCCCTCCTCACCCAGACTCACCCCACTCACGTCACGCCTGCGCAGGGTCTCAGGGGCTGCTGGTGGAGAGGAGCGGGCAGCCTTCATCCCCAGCCCTCCCCAGGGCATGGCTCTGTGCCCACCCGGACCCCCAAGCCGTGGGCAGAAGGTGCTGCCCCGTGCCCCCCCCTGGCCCCACACAGCTCAGGCAGTAGCGCCCATCTCCTGCCCCTAAACATGCAGGTTTTACCATGCAGCTTTGCCATGCTCAGAGGGACCCTGAGCAGTGGGGCAGCCGCTGCCCAAGCTCCCCCCCGAGAGCCCCTTCAGGCACAAACGCCTCCGTACCTTTTATTGAGCCCAGCTCCTCCCGCGGCGCTCGCGCTGGGCTCTCTAAGAAAAGACAAGAAAGAGGAGGAAGGTTTAAAATCGATGCTCATCATCGCTAACCTGCTCACAGTCGATGCTATTTGCTCATTGACTGGCAAAACGCTCGAATACGAGTACAAACGTGAGCGGTACCTCCCTGGGGGGCACCGGGAACCCTGCCCCGGGGGGGGGAGTCCAGACACAGCAGCCCCTGCCTGTGCTTTGCAGGAGCCACAGGAGCTGCAGAGGTGCTTCCAGCTCTGCCAGTGCCTCTCCAACCTGCCCCAGCTCCTGCAGACCATGGGACCCTTCCTCAGCTTTCCCAGGACCCTACAAGTGCAGCCCTAGCCCCATGGATCAGTGGGGCTGGAAAGGACACAGCCAAAGCACTGGACGTGCAGCCAGTTTGCCGTGCCCTGAGCCCCCTGCCCTCCCCACCTCGCCCCACGCTCCCAAGGATGCTCCTGCATCTCTGTCCCCCCCAGTCCCTGCCCCACACGGTGTCACCCTCCCAGGAGGTGGGAGTTCCCCCCCCCTCCAGCACTGGGCTCCGCTGCTGCCGTCCCGGCCCCGGGCACTTCTTGGAGAATATCGCCAAATTTCAAAGAAAACTTCCTGAAAGCTGCACTTCAACTAATTGGCTTTTGCAACACTGCCAACCCAAATGTTCATAAATCATGTCAGACCCTCAAATATAATGAGAACAGCTTATACATCACCAAGAGTTGGGGTTTGGTTTTGTTTTTTTTTTTAAGAAAAAAAAAGAGGAAGCGAGGGCTGTTTCTGTCTGCAAACTGCTGCTTTGGGGACCTGGAGGTGCCCAGTTCCTGCCGCCTCCCCCCACCAGTCCAGCTGGGCACCAACAGCTTGGTGTGGAACGGGGGGAGCCGCGATGCTCCACCGACCCCCCGCCGCAGAGGCAGCACCCCGAGACACGGTAGCACCCCAAGACACAGTAGCACCCCAAGAAATGGTAGCACTCCAAGACATGGGGTGCAGGAGCAGAGGAAAGGGAGGTTGTGCCCGGGGCTGGGAGAGCAGCCGCTGCTCCAAACCCATGGCCACGTCCCTGGCAGCGTGGCCACCACGGGTCCAGGGGCTCGGGAAGAGCGGAGCCGGTTCCCAGGCACTTGTGTTAGCAAACACCGCTCTGAGCCGCGCAGCAGGATAATCAATTATGGTAATTCCTGCCTCAATGAATCAGATTCATGGAGGAGCACAGCTCATTAGGCTGGTGCTGACTTCCATTAGTGCTCTTATGATAAAAACCCTCCAGAAAGCTCTCGCCCAGCCAGACGCGTTTCCCAAGCTCGGGGGGTCTCCCCTCCCATCCCTCCCCCCAGACTCAGCTGTGGGACGTGGGTGCCCTAAAAAAGTTGGTTGGAAACTCCCCGGTCCCCAGCGGCGAGGGGACATCCCTGCAGGGCCGGGGGGGCTGGTAGAGCCTTCTGCCTTCCCGAGGTCTTCCTCGGCGCCACCACGACATCGCTCGCCGGGATCCCTGGCCGGGGGAGGCAGGAGACGGTGGAAAAAGGGGGGGAGGAAACTCCAGCGTGTGCTCCAGCAGGTTCTGGGAGCCCAGACAGCCTGTTGGGCGATGAATAATTGAAGGAGGCTCACTCTCCTCGGGGAGGGACAGCGATGGGTAAAAAAATAAATCTCATTTCCCAAACACATTTCCCGAGGAAGGCGCCTTCTGAGAAACTCCCGGCGGCAGCTCGAGGCCCTGGCAGTCGGGATGCGCCACCGGGAGCTCGCCCAGCCCAGGCAGAGATCTCAGCCCTGGCACCGCAGGCACCAGGATGCCCAGTGAAAACCTCTGTCCTGTCACATCTGCCAAAGCAGGAGAGGAAAAGCCCCCCCCCAGCAACCCCCGGCCCCACTTTGCGGGGGGCCTGGGCCGGCCACCCTGCTCCAGCTTGCTGGGAAACTTCTCTGTAGTTTTTCAAAGTACGTTTTGACCCCCCCTTCCCTCCACCAAAAATCCTAAATTAATTTTGCTTTTAATTAAATTCATTAGCAAAGATTATCTGGCTGAGGAAAAATAATATCCCGCCCCTCCCCCAGCAGCCCTCTCTATTTATATCCCCTATATACATAAGCAGCAGCGAATATTTCTTTATGGGCCATTAAAGGTTTAATGTTTAATTTATAACCACGTTCTCTGGCGGGCGGGATGGCCAGGCACAATGTCAACACTTTTAATTAAATGAGAAGGATTTTTTTTTTAATTTTTTTTTTAAACTAAGATAAAACACCCCGTTCCCAGCAGCTCCTGGAGGTGTGTGGCAGGAGCGGGCAGGGGCAGGGGCAGGAGCGGGCAGGGGCAGGTCTCTCACCACAGCAGCTTCCCCAGCCCCAGGAGAACCATCCCCACTGGCAAAGGGCTGCCCAGAGCTCGTCACTCTCCGGCAGGGGATGGTGGCACCCAGGGAGTGTGTCTGCTTGGCACAGCATCACCAGTCCTGACTCTGCTCACCCGAACACCAGCCTGAGCCATTGCTGTGACTCTTCTTTCAACTGAAATTCTTTCTCCAACTTCTGCCCGTCCCCTGGCACTTCCTCCCACCCGGTGACCGTGGCTCCTGTAGCATCTCCACCTCCTCCCTCCCAAGGAGGACAAAGTCCTTCCAACTCAGGCATTGCCCATAACACCCCCTTGCATGCCAGGCGCCGACAGAGGAGCTGGCATTCCCGGCTCATCCCGTTGGCATCCCTCCCACGGCCCCTTGTCCTGTCCTACATCCCACATTGGGCACAGGAGCGAAGAGGGAGTGTGTCCGGGTCTGTTCTTGGTGCTCTCCCAGCAGCAGCAGCCTCAGCTCTTGGCTGCAGGAGAGCACAGCCTGGAAGGCAGCGAGGGGCGGCTGGGAGTGGGCAGGTTCCCATTAAGGGAGTATTTTATCTTACGGGAGAGATTAGATCTCTTGTAGAGGGAAGCGCAGAAGAGCTGAGTCAGCAGCTGGCTGGTGGGGGGGGGGGGTGGCAGGTTCAGCCATAAGCATTTGGCTCCAGTGCAGCAATTCCAGTGCATCACCCTCCTGCGGCCGCGCTCCGACGGGCAGCGTCCAGCCCGAGCGCCCTGTGTGCCCTGCGTGCCCTGCGTACCACTCTCCTTGCCCCGGGGCCGGCCGGAGGAGCCGCAGGCAGCACGAGTAGCCCACAACACCAGCCCCAGCCCCTTTGTGCCCCTGGGCAGCCCCACTCTGAGCCCACTCCACCAGCCAAGCGCCCCGTGCCACCGGTGGGCTGCCCTCCTCCATCCCTCCCATCCTGGCACCGCAAGGAGGGGTTGGCAGGAGGTGGTCCAGCGTGGCCACTGTGCCCACAGGAGCACCAGGGTCACCAGCACATCCCTCCCTGGCAGCTCCGTGACCGTTGTCCATGGCAAAGCTGTGCCACTGCTCCCACAGACACAACTCCCGTGCCCAGCTCGGGTCCGCGTTGGCACCAAGCGGGAGGCAGAGAGGCCACTCGTTGCTCACACACCCACGCGTGCACACGAGGAGCAGGCGTGCGAGGGCCGGCCACCACCCTCGTGAGCCAGGGAACAGAGTGGTGATGGCACCGTGCCGCTCACTAAAAGCATGAGTGTCACTAAATCAATAATTCATTTACTTTAATGAGATAAGTACTTTGAAAACTAATTGCAAACCTGCTCCACAGCCAAGCGCCCCGTGCCACCGGTGGGCTGCCCTCCTCCATCCCTCCCATCCTGGCACCGCAAGGAGGGGTTGGCAGGAGGTGGTCCAGCGTGGCCACTGTGCCCACAGGAGCACCAGGGTCACCAGCACATCCCTCCCTGGCAGCTCCGTGACCGTTGTCCATGGCAAAGCTGTGCCACTGCTCCCACAGACACAACTCCCGTGCCCAGCTTGGGTCCACGTTGGCACCAAGCGGGAGGCAGAGAGGCCACTCGTTGCTCACACACCCACGCGTGCACACGAGGAGCAGGCGTGCGAGGGCCGGCCACCACCCTCGTGAGCCAGGGAACAGAGTGGTGATGGCACCGTGCCGCTCACTAAAAGCATGAGTGTCACTAAATCAATAATTCATTTACTTTAATGAGATAAGTACTTTGAAAACTAATTGCAAACCTGCTCCATTTACTCCAACCCGTTATAGCCTTTAATGTAAATGGCAGAAACGCTGCTGGAGGAAGGGGAAGGGCTTTTGGTGGGAGATGGCATGTCGTCCTTCCCCCTTCTTCTAAGAAAGAGAAATACCAGCCATAAGCAGGAACGCTGGAAACCCAAGCAACTGGCAGAATCACCGTGTGGAAGCGCCGACAGTGGAGCACGGGGAGCACCCAGCCTGCTGGCCACCACTGGCCACCACTGGCCCCCTGCACATGATGCCACCATGGCAGGGTCCACCAAGAAACCACCCCAAAGGACCATCACCAGCACCGGGGAGATGATGGAGGGGTAGAAAATGGCACGTGGGAGGTGCTGAGCTCCACCGGGGCTGGGGGCTGCTCTGCGCGGGGCTGTGATTAGCCCAGGTGTCATTAGCCAAGTTGATGGGCCACCAGGCACAGACAGAAGCCACACTTGGAGACCTGGGTGTGGGAGGGAGCTCTTCCCCAGCCTCTGCCACTGCCACCACCCCACAGCACCAGGGCTCACAGCTCTGCCGGTGCTCTCCTGGCACTGCCCGTCCTGGCACTGGGAAGCCAGAAGGGAGGGGGCACCCCTCTTCCCACGTACAGCAGACCCCCCCCGGCCCCATCCTGGCCCACAAGCTGGTGGCCATGCCCACACTGCAGGTGGTCACTCTAACAATCCACGGCTCGTTATAAAACCCACCGCCGTATCGCTGGCACAGCATCCTCCACCGCCCGCTCCTCCTGCCTCTGCCCCTTCCCACCTCTCCAGCCGGGATGGACAGGGAGGGAGGGATGGGGGAGAAGGATGCCCACCCCCCCAGGCATGGCACGGGCAGGGGTGTCCTGCCAGGCCCCGGCACCGTTCCTGAAAAGGAGCGATGCCACCACGTTCCTGAACGGCAGCCGGAGCGGGAGCTGGACGCCAAGGGCTCTCTCCTCGCTTGCTGGAGCAAATGGCAGGTCATAAAAAGGAACCGTGACAGAAGAGAAAATGTTCCAGAGTCCACAAGGACCAGTCCAGGGTAAATCCATCTGCTCAGCAATTTAGCTAGAAAATCCTTTCCAATCATCCGTGCTGTAGGTCCCTCACCCCCAGCGCCCAGCTCCGGGCACAGCCTTTCCCACCCTGGCAGTGCCAGCAGCTCACGAGGGGCTTGGTGACCCCGGGCCACCTCCAGTGGGGACATTTGGGGACGGGGGGGTCACTCTGCCCATCGCAGCACGTCCTGGCGCAGACCCTGCTCCAGGGACCCTCTCGCTGGCACTGCTGCAGATGGGGGGCAAGGGGGGACCCAAACCATGTGCCATGGGCAGGAGGGATGGCATCGGGGCAAGCAGCGGGCAGGGACCCTGGGTGAAGAGTGGGCAGGTCTGGATGGAGGGAACAACAGCAGCACGGGCTGTGGGGGGCTCTTCCCAAGCTGCCAGCTCACTCGGGAAGCAGGATGCACCATCCCTCCCTGGGTCCCAGACTCGCTGCATCGTTTGTGGGATGCAGGAAGGCTCCTGAGAAGCCCAAATCCCACCCGGAGCTCCATGACTGGCCCTGCAGCCCCCGGCCGAGGGGAGATGGGGTGATTCCCCCCCACCCCCGGGCTGGGACTCGCAGGGCTCAGCCTCTGGCAGCCCCCACAGCGTGGGGACCCGGCTGTCTCCCTGTAGGAGATTCTCATCCCTGAGAATCCCACCCCCCAGCCGCTCCTGCCTCGCACAAAAATCAATGGCAAGCATCTCAATTAATCACACCGGGGGGCAAATTGATTAGGAGCCTAAATAAGGTCAACATGGTTGTCTGCTTATAGGGTAGGACCCCTTAATCATCATTTTATCTGCAATAGGCTGCGGAACCTGCAATCACACCGGCGTCGGGAGCGTGGAGGGGTTTTTTTTTCCCCACTTATGGCCTGCAATCGCTCGGGCCAGCGGCACAGGAGCCGTGGCTCTGCCATAAAGGAGCTAAATTTGAACGTGCAGCAACCGCAGCCACCAGACCTGGGTACGAGCCCCCCGTGACCCCCCCCAAGCCCCGTCGTCTCCTCCAATTCCGGGGGAAGACAAAAGCAATTAAGCGCTGCCGCTCTGGGGGCAGCACCTTCCCTCCTGACCCCAAACCCAGCAGCTCCTGCGGGAGATTTGATTAGCCCTGTCATTAGCTTAGATTGCATACCTGAAAATATTGTTAGTGGTCACGACGGCACTGAACCCTCACCGAAACCCAGCCACAGGTCTCTCAGCCACCCCCCCCTCCATCAGCTGGAACCCCCCTGGAGCTGCTTCTCCTCTCCTCAGGACACCCTGATCCTACCCCTGCGAATCCTGCCGTAGGAACCCAAGGGTTTTACAGCCCAACTCTGTCCCCTCGGCCATGGGGCAGGGTATTTTATCTGGTCCCACATCCCCAGGAGATGCTCTGCTCGGGCGTGGGACCCCACAGCTCCCCGGGGGGAAACAGAGGTTCCACCACGAGCTTCCCACAGCCCCTCCAGCGCCGGCACGACCCTCACCTCACCCACACACCACAGCACCACACCACCACTCCCTTTTGTTGTAAATACAGTTATAAATATTATAATTTGGTTTAATATTTAATATAGTCAGGTTAAATAAGCATTCCCAGCCCCCATAAATAATCATTAACAGAGGGTTCTAATTGTGCTGTTGGGATCCTGCTTCATGACTTATTTAGAGGGCAGACGCTATTCCCAGCCCCGGCTCCCCCCGAACACCATAAATTAACCTGCGGCTCAACCTCTTTAGTGAGAACTCGATGGGACATGACAGAGGGAGACAGCTCTGCTCCGGGGGTGACCACCGCTGAGACCACTCGCTGCCGAGCGTGGGAGGGACACGGTGGCCAACGTGGTGACCAGGACCAAGCTGGAGGGGACACGGGGACCGGACCCACCGGAGGAGCCCACGGGAACCCCGAGCATCCTGCAGTGGCTGCCAGCGAGGAAGAAGAGTCAGGAGTATCAGGGCATCCTCAACTGGGGACACCCAGGGACCCCTGGGGCAGAGGTAGGAGGGTGAGGGGTGGTCACCCAGCATGGGGGGGGGGTGTGTGTGCTACATTTGGCCCCCACTGCTCCCCAGCTGCAGAGATTGGGGGGGACACAAAGCACATCAGGGAGAGTGGGGGAGGCTTTTATCTTAAATACAAACCTACTGTAAAATTGCTTGGAAACAATAGCCAAAAAAAAAAAAAAAGAAACAAAAACCCAAACCACACAAAACCCCGAGTGCACAGAGAACTGGCCAGAGGCGAGGGCTCTGAAAGCGCAGGAGAACGGAGACACAGAGGACAAGGAAAGTGCAGGAAAACCGCTGTGAAAGAGTGTTTTCCCCTGAAGGGATGCGTTGATGCATTGCTTTAAAAAAAGGTTTGGCTTTTTGTTGTTTTTTTTTTTTCTTTTTTTCTTTTTGCTCTCTGTAGCTTAATTTCATCTTGAAATGAAAAACTACAAAAGTAAATGGAAAGAGCCCTCTCCACTGAGCCCGGGAGGCCGCTCGCCACCGCTGGGCTCGTTCTGCTGGAACCACTGGTGTCCTCAGCCCTGTCCCCTGGCAGGGATGTACCCCCTGTGCCAGGGGAGAGGGGCACCAGGGAACCAGCTCCGTGCCCAGCTCCAGATGGACACGCTGTCACATCCCAGGAGGAGCAGGGATGCCTGGACACTGCCCCTCATCCCAGACACCTCGGGCTGCTCCTGCTCCCAGGGGTCCCCGCTGGTGGCATCAGGGTGGTCACACTCAGGTGTCTGTCCCCAAAGGGCACCCCATGCCCTCCAGCCACACGAGGGGTGGTGCAGGGCGGCCCTGCACCCCAGCACAGCCCCTGGGGGGGGGGCACCCCTCCTGCCCCCCGACAGCAAGATGTCCCACACACCCCAATGCGGGCAGGGAGGGGGTGCATCCATCCCTGTCCCGGGATTGAGTTTCCATCGAGTGGGGGCTGGGGCAGGGACCCAGCGGGGAGGAACCCAGGGTTTGCATTTCATCTCAGCACCGGTTCCTCCTGCTCAAATCAGTGCATTAATCAAAGAGTTTGGCCAAGTGTTAATGCTAATGAAGCAGCAGCAGCGTGGCTCTGGCAGGGCAGGGGGGAGCCCCCCCTGCAACATCAGTGCCTGGGGCAGAGCCAGGGGGGAGCCCATCCCATCCCATCCCATCCCATCCCATCCCATCCCATCCCATCCCATCCCATCCCATCCCATCCCATCCCATCCCATCCCATCCCATCCCATCCCATCCCATCCCATCCCATCCCAGGGTCTTCTGCCTGACCAGGGAGGGGGCACAGAGGCTGGGCCAGTGTTAGCCCAGTGTCACCACTGGCTGTGCACGACAGCCTGGGCAAGTGGCCGGTGAGCTCCAACCCCTGGTGAGCATCACCCTGCACAGCCCTGGGGGGGCTCAGGACCCCACTGCAGCATCCCTAACGTGTCCCCTAGACCGTGCCACCATATGGTACCACGGATGTCAGACAGACAGGACACCTGCAGGCGTCGGATGGACATCCAGGCTCCTTTCCCAGCCCTACACCCTCTTCGTGATCCTCAGATCCCCACAGGAGAGGAGCATCCTGGGCTGTGAAGCACAGAGAGATCTCCAGGAGGTTCCCCAGCCCCCGGGAGGGACACAGCAGAGGGGACACACAGGACCTTGAGGTGACAGCTCCTCCAGAGCAGTTTTCAGAGTCGCTGGCACCTTTGCTCCAGCTCCTGCTCAGCCCAGAAGGTTCCCCCCATCAGAGCCAGGGAACAGACCCCAACACACGTGTGGCAGGGCTGGTCCCAGCCAGGTCCAGCCCCAGCTCCGGGCTGCAGGTCTGTGGAAAACGACGTATTTTATCTTTATGTGTCAGGATTTATATAAAAAGGGGATAGTTCAGCTCTAAATGTAATGAGTTGGAAGAACAGCCCTCCAGTGGCTTCCTCCAGCGCGCACGGCATCAATAACATCGATTGCTAAAAATAACTAATAACCCTGGTCTGGCAGGGCCGGGAGTGCTCCTCCCCATGTGGGGTCCCAAAACTGCCCCCAAAGCGTCCCCCCAGCACGGGTCCGGCTCAGCGAGGATGAGGATGGGCACAGCATCCCCAGCACAGGAGGGTGAGGGGTCCCAGCACCGCAGGAGGGATGGGATGAGCAGAGGGGACGGCGGGTGTCACAGGGGGTCAGGGCTGGCAGGAGGGAAGAGCCCAGTGAGGAGCTACTGGTGGGAGAGGATGGAGGCAAAGGGATGAGAAAGGAGGGACAAACTTCCCTTTCCAAGTGAGAAAACCCCTCCTGCACCCACAGCCACCAGCTCAGGGCCTCACCAGGGCTGGGCTGGTCTCCCAGCACTGTTGGGTCACCCCCACCCTGCCACGACCACCCAAAATGAAGCCGCAGGAGGAGGTGACGGATGGGAGAGGGGCACCACATTTATGCCCGTTGTCCCTCTCTGAACACAGGGACCTGCCAGAGCCCTTCCTCTGCAGAACCATCACTCGGGACTTGAAATCCTGGAGAAACCGCTGTAAGACACCATCCCTCCCCTGGAAATTCATGGGAGGGGACTGGTAAAGTCTCCGTGTCCAGTTTCTGGGATCCCCTGGGATCAGCAGCACGGGATGGAGCGCTCCTCCTGCCCCCCTGCCCTGCTTCCCAGAAAGGGACCAAAAAGCCAAGGAGGGAAGGGAACGGTAAAGCCCCAGCCCGCAGTTAGGGAGAGAGAGTTATTCAGTCTGTTGGAAATGAGTCTAACTTAATAGAGAAGAAATAAAGTGTTTTAAAATTAACGACATAAATGTCAGCCCCGATTGCGGGGATATTAAACTATATGGTTATTTGACTGCCTTCTGCAAAGTTACCTCTCCTGCACGTACCTGGAGTCGGAGCGAGCACCCCGCTGTGTGCCAGGGTGGCACCAAAAAACCCTGCCCAAGGGCAGCACCAGCCCCTCTCCAGCCACCCCCCAGGGCCACTGCCAGCCCCCTGGCACAAGCCTCTCACTGCATGGTGCCAGGCAGCCGTGGAAGAGGCCACCCTGGAAAGCCACCTGCTGCCAAGAATACAACCCCCCTCCCCACAACAACAGGGCTGTGCCCCCCCTGGGCACGCAGCCCCCTCCATTGGGCCAGCAAAGGGCACTGGGCACAAGCCTGGCTTGTTCCAGTGGCTGAACAGCAGCAACCAGCCTCTCCCACACCAAAAAAAAAAGCCCTTAAACCCATCCAGGAGCAGAGAAAACACACGCTGTTCCTGTAAAAGTAATTTTAAACCCCCAAAGGCTCTTGTCCTGATGTTGGCAGAGACACTGCCAGAAACTGCCATCGAAAACAAATTAGTCCACGGAGCGCGGTCCTGGGGGAACGAGGTCACTGCGGCGCGGGGTGGGTGGCTCTGCTGCCACGGCCACCATCCTGGCCACCATCCTGGCCACCAGCCCAGTCAGTATCCCGGATAGCATCCTGGTGAGCATCCCAGCTGGCACGGCTCCTGTGACACCCTGTCCCAGCAAAACCATCTCCCGAAGCCCCGCGGGGACGTGCAGGTGCCCGGGGCATCGAGGAAGGGGAGTATGTGTGCCCAGGAGGGAACACACACACGTGGAGGGGGCACAGCCAGAGCCCCCTTATTTGTAAATAATCCTTCATTAATGAGACTCTCAGTAATAGATGGCTCAATGTTATTCCGGGCAGGGACGACGGCAAATCTCCATCCTTTCCACTTTTCAATTACGTCTTTGGGGAGGGAAGCAGGAACTGGCCAGGGTGAATTAGAGAGACTTTTGTCGCGTTTAATATCAATTCATTTTGCAGACTGCTGACGCAGCGGGATTTCACAGCTCGGAATTTATGGTTCTTTTGAGAGACATGCGCAAAAAAAAAAAAAGGGGGGGGAAAAAAATACTCTGCCATCAGCACAAAAACATAAACTCTACTGGGAAGGAGCAAGGGTCCAGGGAGAGCCCTCGGGGACCCCCTGGGGAAGCAGCAGTCGGCCCAGTGGGGTCCACAGCACCCAGTTGATCATCAGGAGAAGCCCAGTGAAGGCTCCCAGGACACCCAGAGCCAGGGTGCCCGTGTCCCACCGTTGGCACTTCCCGGGTCGCTGCCCGCTCCCGGCTCTCGGGCAAAGGCACTGGCAATAAGGGAGCCGTTATTACGCAGTGTTGTTCAGCCCCAAGGGGGTTTTATGCAAAATGACACACAATATAAATGACTGTTGTAAACAGAGAGTTTAATAAAGGGCTGTGTGCGAATTTACAGCCTCCCCAAGGATAATTAAAATTATTTATCTACTTACCTAGCTAGCCGCCGAAGCAGTCTATTAATTATTATCTATTATACACGGCCTGCTTTGCATGCTGCCAGTGCCTTGCCTGCCGTCACCGTCCCACCCGGACGCACTGCAGCACGGGCACCGGGGGCTGCCCGGGCCCCTTGCAACCCCCCAGGAGCACAGGGTGCTCGTGCCTCGGGGTCCAGTGGTCCTGTGCCAGCCTGCACCCAGGGACACCCTGCCCAGGTTTGATAAAGCACCAGCCCCACAGCACCTGGAGCAGAGACAAAGCACCAGGATGATGGTCCCCAGCGTTGGCATCGTAGCAACACTCCAGGGGATGGGTGGAGGGAGATGCCACCAGCATCTCCTGAGCTGGGCACCCCCCAGACACCCAGCAGCCCCCACCGCCCTGCACCCTAACAAGAGTGGAGAGGAGACAGCGAGGGCAGTGGGTGCTTTGGGGGGATGCCCAACCACTGGTGTATTGGGGACACCGAGAGAGACACAGGCATGTCCCCCCGTGCCCGGTGCCCACCCCACAGCCTGGCGCAGAGCTGCCTGCTCCTCCCTATTTATTAGTGTGACAGAGCAATCATCGGTGCGGAGGCACCGGGATCCCCCCTGGCTCCTCTCTGCACATAAAGAGACCTCAGGGGGCTCCAGTGTGCGGATACTTAACATTGTTTTATGAGCTTAATAAACCCAGACGATGCTACCAGAATCTCCAAACCAGCCCCGAGCCCCCCTCGCCGCGGGAGCAGGGAGAGCCACCGTGGCACGGGCCACTGGCACGGCTCCGGTAGCCTGGCTGGCACCCGGTGCCCCGGGCAGGGCACGGTCCCACGGCCCAGGGGGGCTGGAACAGCTTGTCTGGAGTGAAGGATCCAGCTGCTCATCACCACCGTGGGCACCATGAGCTGTCAGCTCCTGCCATGGCACCATTAATCACCACTGCAATTGCTCACCCTGCCCCATCCTGCCCAGCTCCCGGTGGCACCCGGTGCTGCTGCCAGTGAGGAAGAAGAGTCAGGAGTATCAGGGCATCCTCAGCTGGGGACACCCAGAGACCCCCGGGGCAGAGGTAGGAGGGTGAGGGGTGGTCACCCATCATGAGGGCAGGGGGAGGGGACACGCTCGGACATCGATAGGACCTTTCCCTCCTTGGCTTAACCCAGCTCTGGTGGCTTCCACCTCCAGCACGGGGGTCCCAGCTGGTGGCACAGGGCAGGACAGCCCCAGGGGTTGGTGGCACCTGAGCAGAGCACTATGTCATCCTCCTGCAGACACCGAGGCAGCAGGGCTGTGATGCCAGCCCCAACCCACCAGAGCATGGAAGCATCTCCATCCTGAGGAGCTGGAGCCCTTCAGGAGGCTGCTGGGTGCTTTAACCTGCCGGGGTGGCTGGCAGCGAGGGGCTGCTCTCCCCCCCCCGCCCCCAGCGCTGCCTGCTCCGCTTTGATCCCGCGCAGTTACACTTCCAGCCTGGCAATCTAATAAAAGCCGCGTGATCGAATTCCAGGTCATTACTCAAGGAAAGAGACCCCTCCACGGCCGGCAGCAAGAGCTTCAAACCAATTAAAGCGAGCCCGGTGCTGCCACGTGCGGGTCTCACGGGCCCCGGCGCGCAATAAGCAAGATGCAAAAATGTTAATGGAAGCGCTTAAAGGCCATGCCAGGGGGATTCTTGTAAATAAGGGCACTCGGCGAGGTGGGGGCAGCTTCTCGGGCTCGGCCGCAAGGCAGCTCCGATAAAAGGCAGCTCTGAGCTCTCAATCAGTCTAGGACAGGCTTCTGGGAGAAAAGCTGGAGTGATTCCTCCTAAAGAAAACCCTGGGCGAGCACCTCTGCCTGCAATTGCTGCCTGTGGGAAGTTGGGAGAGCAGCTGCAGCGGGAGAAAAGCTGGAGTGATTCCTCCTAAAGAAAACACTGGGCGAGCACCCCTGCCTGCAACTGCTGCCTGTGGGAAGGAGGAAGAGGGGAGGAAGAGGGGAGGAAGAGGGGAGGAAGAGGGGAGGAAGAGGGGAGGAAGAGGGGAGGAAGAGGGGAGGAAGAGGTGGGGTTGCTGGTCTGCTCTCCTGCCCACTCCCGGGACTGATGGTGGGGGAAAAATCTTCCCATGAGCCAAGGCTTGGTGACAGTCACCACCCAAGGGACAAGGTCCTCGGCCCAGGGCATCCCAGCCCGGCCCCGAGCCAGCCCACAGCACTGCTCCGGCCACCCGCATCCCCCACAGGCGCAGACACGCACGTTTCAGATGTTAAATACCAAATAAAATCACTGTAACCGAGCTGGAATCGACCCTGGTGGGGGAGTCGATACAGGCATTTAGCACGATGGGCTGGGTAGCACCAGCTCCCAGCACCGTGGCCGTTGGCATCGATGCTGGGCTCCCGTGGCATCGAGGGGCAGGGGCTGCACCCAGGGACAGCCCCAGGGACCTGGGGACAGAGAGCTCAGCAAAGCAGTGCGTACCCACGGGCTGGGAAGGGGGGAAGGTTGAGCCAAGCACAGCATCACTGCATCAGGGTTTGTGAGCACAGGGTGATGGGGCTCTGCCAGCCCACAGATTAGAGTGAGGGGGGGCAACTCCTGCACCCCCAGGCAGGGACCACCACCCTGGGACAGAGCCTGCCGGGGGCTGGGCAGGAGCTGGAGCTCATGGAGTGCCCACCAGGGTGTGAGGGGGGCTCGGATAAGGCAGAACCACAGGGGAAAGGACATCACCAGGGACACCTGTAACGTGCCACAGGTTCTTCTGCGCCCCAGGATGGATAGACCCTGCCTGCCCTGCCCGTGTGCAGGTTGCCTGCTTGGAAGGAGCAGCTTTTTGCTCAGCCCAGCTGGTCCTAGGGAGGGAAGGAAGAGCAGCACCCGGGGCTGGCACTGCTGCAGGGAAGAGCACAGCCCAGCACCCCAAACCATGGGGATAATGCACAGAAAGGCAGTTCCTGCCATGCTGCCCGGGCTCCTCCTGCTTCCAGGGCTTCAGGAGCACCCCGATGGCCACTGCTGGGAGCCAGTGTCATTCCCAGGAGGAGACCTAAAGCACCCAGAGCCACAGGCACCGTGAAACTGGGATTTCAACTGGTGCTGCTGCCCCTCACACCGGCGTGGAGATGGGGCAGCAGCCTCTGGACAACCCCTTGGACCCCCCACCTCATCGGGGTCACCTCACATTTGCCAGACCACACAGGACCGTCCCTTCGTGCACCCCCGGCCCTGCTTCCTCCAGGATATTTATGGTTTCTCCCCTCCTCAATCCCAGCCGACGGCGGGGCCGCTCGCGCTACATCACGGAGAGAGCCCGCGTTGCGTCGCGGTTCCGTTGAGCTTGCAGAAAAAAAAAAAAGCAGGCTGGGAGGAGAAACCCACCCCACCACTGCCCGGGCGCTTGGCTGGGGATGATGGACGATTATGGACCATCTGCACTTTCAGGAGGGGATAGATTTATGAGCGGCACAGACAGCGAGAAGAGTGTCCATTACTATAACTCACCAGCCTCTTCAGAGATATTGTAATCAGGGCCCTCTGCCGCCGCAGCGGGAAAGTCCAGGTTAAGCACTGGCAGGAAGGAAAATCAATTATGTTTTCTTAATACAGTGCTGGCAGCGGGGAGGGGAGGACGGCACAGGGACCCCTGGGCAGCACAGGGTGGGGGGGCTCTGCCAGCAGAGCCAGGGCTGAGCTGCCCGAGTGTGGCACTAAGGACCATGGGACCCTCACCACGCTGGCACACGACATCCCTGGCAACCTGGCATCTTAAGGGGTCTCAGCTGTGACTTACAGATGGCCTGTGGCCACCCAGTTCCCTCCCGGCAGTAGCCTCCATGGCCACCTTCTGCTTGAACCGGGGACAGCACAAGGAAGGGGGCTGGGGAACCCACCCCCGTACTCAAATGCAGCCAAGTCCTAGAGGAAAACAAGCCAGTAATTTTGGGTAATCACAGCCACACTGTCCACAGGACCCTTGTGGCTCTTGCCCTCCCAGGGCTGATCCCCCCCGATGACAGGTCTGTTGGGGGGCTCATGGGGGGCAGAGGAGCCGCTCTTCTCCATGTCCCCTTGGCAGCCAAGAGCTCCCGGATCAATGCATCTCACCACAGCAGCCAGCACCAGGACTTTTTTACACATCAGAAGCCAAAAAAAAAGACAAATCATTACTTAGGAGAGCGTGAGCAAGAATGGCTCAGAGAAGCAGCAGAGCCCATCACTCCTACCTGGCCCCACCACCACTGGTGGGGAGCAGCTGGAAGGCAGTGGGGTCCCAGGGAGGGAGGGATGCTCCGCTCCTGCTCCCCATGACTGGCACCAGCGAGGTCCAGAGCGTGGGGTCAGGTCCTGCAGCTCTTGGGAGGATGCAGCCCCACGAGCAGCACGTGCCTCCTCTGCACCCCCATCCCATGGCGGGCACGCAGCCTGGCACGCAGCCTGGCACAGAGAGCTGCTGCTCCAGAGGAAAAAAAAAAAAAAAAAGCTTTGCAAAAGCCGTATCCAACATGAAAAGCGATTTCCCAAACTGGCTTCTGCATCTGCAGAGCAGCTCTGCTCCAGCAGCCGTGGGCAGCCGAGGCCGGGGGGAGGATGGCTCAGGCACCGCTCCGATGCCTTTTGGTGCCTGTTCCAAGACACAGCGAGAAAGGCCGAGGAGGAGGTGGAGAACATGAAGCCAAGCACCATCCCTGGACCACCAAGGAGAGCCACCCCCAGCCCCGCTCGGCCAAATCCAGGCTCTGAAAGCACCTGCCCTGTGGCTCGTGACAAATGCCTGGAGCACAGGGGAAACCAGCGGGCTCCTCTGAGGACAGGACACCAACTGGTGCATCCACCCCAGGGACAGAGACGGGTCCAAGGGAGATGAGTCTGACTCAGGCAGCCCCAGGGGTGGAAATGCCTCGATCCCCACAGCCGGGTCCAGCTGGGACCCCCATTTCCTGCACCCCCCCTCCACCACACCCATTCCCGGGGGTGGCAAGCACCAGCTCTGCAGCCACATGGGCTGGGGAGGAGGCTTCTGCAGGTTCTTCCACCCCGGTCCCACTGCCCATAAGCACCACGGTTCCCAGACACCTGCACAGCTTCACTTGGACCCCCCCAACCCCTCCCCGCTGCCCAGAGCCCCCTGCCAGCTGTGGGGATGGCACTGCAGCCCCCTCCCAGGTCCTTTCCTGGCACCCACCGCTTCCAGGGAGGAGAGGAGCAGGACGGAGGGCGCAGCATCCACACGCTCAGAGCATCATCCCGGGAGGGAACGGGGCAGAAGGAGGGAGCAGAGGGGATCTCTGAGTGGTGGAGGCGAGGAGAGAGATACAGGTTGAATAACAGCAGTGAATTCCCCTGAGCTTTGGTGTTTTTAATGGTGGATTAGACTGTCAGGCAGCAATTAAATGGTGTAATAAAAAGCTAAGTGCTCGTATTTCAAGGTTCCTGCTTCCCCAGCTCGGCGGGGAGGTGCGGGGCAGGGGGTGCTCCCGCTCCCCACAGGGTCCAGCCTGGGGTTCCCGGGGAAAAGCAGAGAACATTTCAAAGGAGGTTTGCCCACAGATTACACAGGATCTGTTAGATGTGGGATTACGGTGCGTAAAGCTGTGCAAACTTTCTTCTGCAGCCTTTGAAGGAAACGCTCCTCGTGCCGCCTGTGCCCTGCTGTTCAGAGAGCCTCAGGGTCCCCGCAGAGCCACAGCCACAGCCCAAGAAGCATCACTTTTGTTTCCCTTAAATTGGGTGGAGAGAAGGAAAAGCAAACAGTTCTGAAGGTTAAAGGCAGACGAAGCCGGCGGGGGCTCAGCCCGACCCTCACCATCTCCTCTCACCCTCCGGCAAAGCAACCGGGGTGGCCAGTGGCTCCCGCTGTCCCCAGACTCTCTGCCCCCCAACTCAGAGGGGGCCTGATCCTGCCCATCAGCCCAGGGAGGCAGGAGGGATGTGGCAGAGCACGGGGTAACTCAGAACACATCTTTCAGCACCGGAGCAGAAGGAAGAGGCTGCAGGAGGGAAGATGCCTTTAAATAACACTCCAAAACATGGAAACTTCATCTTTGGAGACACTCTTTACCATCACAGCCTTCATAATTTGCTACTTGTTCTCCAAACCAATGTATTTGAGAGGCATTTTGTGCCAAGAAACGCAATAGCAGCAGACGTCCCTCCAATGCCAGCGACACCCCAAGCCCCTCTCTTCACGCCTGTTACCCCCCCCCGGTGCCTTCAGCAAAGCCAGGGGTGAGGGCTGAGCCCCCCCTGTGCCTTCTAGGGGGTCTGGTGCTGTGGGGCCACAGCCATTGGTGGTGAAGCCCCAGCAAACAAGAGACATGATGGTGGGGAAACACAGTGCAGAAGAGGGACTGGCCCACAGCTACCCCCAGTTCAGCCCCCAGCCTCAGCATCCCAACACGACACCGCAGGAACTACAAAAAACCAAAGCTTTTAGAGCCATAGAGATTCTTGGAAACCCCCCAGGGGAGACCCCAAAGCCCCATGGGTGTTTCACAGGTGGAATCACTCCAGGTACAGACCACGGGGGTCGGGATGCTGCTCCCCACACGTCACAGGGCTGTGAGCATCTCTGCAGCCCCCCAGCCCAGGGATGCTCCCAGCCTTCCCCCCACTCCCCCAGGGGGCCAGAATCACCCCCGGGGGTGGCTTCCCCTCCCCACCCTACACTCACCCCCCCTCAGCCCCTCACGCAGGGTTAGGTGTAATGAAAGGCATGTGCTTTTCTAACCTCATTGTGCATCCCATGTTTAGGGCCCTTGCTTTATCAGTTTTTATCCCGTGTAATATTCATCACACTGGTTTATTTATGGGCCCCCTCTTCGGGAAGGTATTTTTCAGGCCTGGTGAATAAAACATAAGCCTTTGCTGCTTGTCAGAGCGAATGCGGCTCCTCTGATGTCAGCCTGAGTAACGGCCTTTGGTTTTCTCCAACGACTGCACTTTGAGAGAAATTTATTTGTATTTGGGTTCGCGTTGGTTGGGGAGATGTGAATTCTTTTCCCTTCAGAATAAATGAAGCTCCAGCTCTCCTGGAGGGAGGGGGGGGAGTGGGATGGGTGGGCACAGACCCTCAGCCCCAAGGGACAGTGTGGAAGCAGGACCCCAGCAGATGTGTCCCCTCCCAGACCCCCTCAGTGTGGTCCCAGGGGTGGGAGAAATGAGGACCCAGCTCTCAGCACTGCCCCACCACTGGAAACCCCCCCATCCTGCATGATCTTGCCCCCTTTATGGTTGACCATGGGGCAAACCCTTCCCTCCCTCAGTTCAGGAACTCCTGGCTGTGCCCCAAAACTCCTATTAACAAATCAAACTGTAAAAACCAACAGAAGCAGCCAGGAGATTTCCCTCCATCATCTGCTAATTTATAGGGTTACTGGTGTCAGCAGTTTAAAAGAAGCAAAAATTCTATCAAAGAGCCACTAAAACCCGGCACTGTGCGCTTTAAAACAATCACAAACGTTCATCTGAAAAGACTGCTTGGGATATAATTCCTTGATGTTTAATTATTAATATCCTAGGCAAACTAGTTAAATTCTACTGAGGAGAAGGAGAAGCAATCAGAGTTAAAAATTAGCTGAAGGAGTACCATAAATCATCCTGGGGAGTATTTTGCAAAGTCCCACTGGAGCCGCTTGTGCCGAAAAGGAAGAAGAGGGGTCTGCGGTGCCGCGGGAGGGAGGAGAGGGAACCGTTTGCACGTGGTGCCCCGGAGACACCGAAAGGCTGCCGAGGGTTTTCAAGAGCCAGGCACACACCGGTTCCCCAGAGGGCATCCATCCATCACCGGAGGTGGCCACAGCTCTGACCCCCCCGGTCTCGGCAGCGGCTCCACCACAGCTCCGCTCCGTCCACACGCTGACTCCTTTGTCAATACATCCCTGCAACGCTGATTGATGGCACCTCATCGCCCTCAGTACCAGATAAGCTCCTCTGAACACAGACCTTTCTGTAGCCCATAATATTTGAAGACACCTCACTGGCCTTCCAGGGACACCTCCCACCAGAACAGGTTGCTCCAAGCCCCCTCCAACCTGCCCTTGAACCCCTCCAGGGATGGGGCAGCCACAGCTTCTCTGGGCAACCTGGGCCAGGCTCTCACCACCCTCCCAGCCAAGAAGGTCTTCCCCACAACTCATCAAATCTCCCCTCTTTCAGCGTCAAACCCTTCCCCCTCATCCTATGGCTCCCCTCCCTGACCAAGACTCTCCTCCTAACTGGTCACCCCAGCTCCACTGGGCACCCCCATCCTCTCCACCAAGCCCCTAGCCCTGCTGCCTGGAAATTTCTGGGTTCTAATACACACTTTTCTACTTTTTTCTCCCCCACCTTCCAATTTCTTTTCCAATATGCTCTCAGAAATCCCTCCAAGTCCCCCCAGTGCAGCTCAGAGGGTAGGACACAGACAGCTCAGCTCCACCAGCCTCCTGGATCTCACTGGGTTCACAGGAACCACATACTGGGCCCTCCTGGTTCCCGGATCACGCACTACAGTTTTCTTCCCCCCTCTCCTCTCCCTTCTCTCTGCAGTTTGGTTTTACTTATCCAGCAGAAAATAAGAGAAGCCAAGGCTTCTTGCTGCTTCATCTTGATTCAGTCAGTTTTATATCTCACCAATGCATATGCAGATTTCTCCGCTTCTTTATTTGTTCATTAAGACTTCAATAAAAAAAAGTTATAAAAACGCTCCTTTTTTTTGTTGTTAATTGCAATTTCTGTTTTAATATGCAAGTTGTGCCAGCTCTCCTCGAGGACCCCCCAAGCCTCTCTGTAAATAATGCAGCCACCCCAGCCCGATACACGCTGCCTGTTCACGGGGCTACCGGGGTCTCCTCCGGACCAGATTCTCCTCCCCTGGCCCCAGCACCAGGCGTTGGGCAAAGCTCCCCTTGGGTGTGCTCACCAGGGGCATCACCACCCCCACATTGCATCCCCCATGAGGGACCCCAAACCCATCACATCCTGGTCCAGCCCCATAGGAGTCCCAGCATCAGAGGTGGCCATGGTGGCCAGAAGAGGACCACTGGAAGGTCAAGATAAGGCCAGGAGGGAGCTCTGCTGAGGCTGTGAATGCCCCCCCAAGCCCATGGGGTCTACCAGTGAGGGGCAAGGAATATTTCC
The DNA here is from genome assembly GCF_001431845.1 of Calidris pugnax. Classification (NCBI taxonomy): domain Eukaryota; kingdom Metazoa; phylum Chordata; class Aves; order Charadriiformes; family Scolopacidae; genus Calidris; species Calidris pugnax. The sequence continues at coordinate 886,687 of NW_015090778.1, read as the reverse complement.
ACCCCAGGTGGATGCGACCTGGGAGGTCGGTGCTGTGTTTCTAAGGACTGACCCCCCCTCCAGGGGCTCTGCTGAAGCCTGGGAAGACACCAGGGATGGAGGCAGCTCATCTCTGGGCTGCTGTGAGGCTTTATAGATTGCGGTGCCACCATTCAGCGACTCCCCAGCACTTTTAAAAGGCCCTATTATCACTTGCCTGTGTCTTTGTGCAACGCAAGTCATTTCGCTCTGATGTTTCCCAGATTGAGCGCCTGCCTCGGGCGGAAATTTTGAGGGAAGTTTTAGCGAGAACGGTTCAAACATTTCCGAGAACAAGGCTGTGGAAAAATGCTGTTTTGACACATTAAAAAAAAAAGAAAAAAAGCATTCTACAACCCTAATGCTCCGAAACCTCCCCATCGTGCCCCCTGTCCTCGCTCCCCCACCAAGCTCCCACCCAACACACACAGCAGCCATCGCTTCTCCCCCTCCCCATAAAGCCAGGGAATAAGTCAAGAAAAAGCTGCAAAGCATCACCGAGAGCCCCCAGGTTGGGACACCCCCAGGGAGCAGAGATCCGCTCCTCGGCTGCCCAACCAGAGAAAGTTCTTCATCCCAACCCAAAGGGAAGACCCTGGTCCAGGGCTGGGAACACGCCACTTGTGCCCCTCCATAGCAACCTACAAGAATCGGCCATCAAACACAGGAAAATGAAGCTGTTAGAGACTCAAACTCATTAAACGGCTGTGATAACACTTTATATTAATGGTACATTTAATTCATACTTAATTCCAGGGGAGCTCGGGCAGAAGCCCCAGTGGCATCCACAGGAAGAGCAGATAAATGGGTTGTACTTTGCGCTGAGGCAACGAGCGCCCGACGCCGCCGGCACGGTCACACATGAGAAATGTGTCAAGAGAAAATGTATTCTGTGACGTGGTTCCCTGGCGTGTTTGATGACACATCCTCAAGAAACAGATTCAAAAGGGACGGAAAGCTCCTTCAGTGCCCTGACAATGGGGATTAGAGCCAGGGGGGGTGAAAAAAAAGCATTCTACAACCCTAATGCTCCGAAACCTCCCCATCGTGCCCCCTGTCCTCGCTCCCCCACCAAGCTCCCACCCAACACACACAGCAGCCATCGCTTCTCCCCCTCCCCATAAAGCCAGGGAATAAGTCAAGAAAAAGCTGCAAAGCATCACCGAGAGCCCCCAGGTTGGGACACCCCCAGGGAGCAGAGATCCGCTCCTCGGCTGCCCAACCAGAGAAAGTTCTTCATCCCAACCCAAAGGGAAGACCCTGGTCCAGGGCTGGGAACACGCCACTTGTGCCCCTCCATAGCAACCTACAAGAATCGGCCATCAAACACAGGAAAATGAAGCTGTTAGAGACTCAAACTCATTAAACGGCTGTGATAACACTTTATATTAATGGTACATTTAATTCATACTTAATTCCAGGGGAGCTCGGGCAGAAGCCCCAGTGGCATCCACAGGAAGAGCAGATAAATGGGTTGTACTTTGCGCTGAGGCAACGAGCGCCCGACGCCGCCGGCACGGTCACACATGAGAAATGTGTCAAGAGAAAATGTATTCTGTGACGTGGTTCCCTGGCGTGTTTGATGACACATCCTCAAGAAACAGATTCAAAAGGGACGGAAAGCCCCTTCAGTGCCCTGACAATGGGGATTAGAGCCAGGGGGGGTGTCCACACCTGCAATCTCTTACCTGCTCTCACGCCTGGAAAAGCCAGGAGTGTGGGGAGCAGCAGTAACACGGGGGGGCATGAAGGGATAAGAGGCTGGGACAGCAGCAGGAACACGGCCACGGAGAGGGTGCTCGCTTGCAAAAGAAGAAATGGGTAACAGGCAGCCAAAAAACTCCAACTTCTGGAGTGAAAACAGCTCCTGCCAGCGCTGCCGCAGCAGCAAAACGCAGCAAAATGAACCCAGGAATTAGCTTGGCGTAACTACCTCTAACAGCCTACCAGTCAGCAGGAAAATCAACTTTCTGGTTGCTAATTCTGGATGATTGAACTGCGCAAAGCTTAAGATTTCTTTATGCCATCATTTTTCACTCTTAAAAAAAAAAAGAAATTTCAAGAAAACGTTGGGCTCTCGTGGCAAATGCCTGTTTTGGAAGCGAGCTGCTCTCGTGTATCATATTGTTCTGGTACCGCATCACAATCTATCAAAGTCGGCGTCCCCAGAGCAAGAGAAATCAAAACATCATGAATAAAGTGCAACTTTAGAACTCCAGCAGTCTGACAGTGTTAGACTAAGCCTCCCTAACACGCAGCGCCGTATCGATGCTTTCCCCCTAATAAAGTCAATGCTGGCCCGGCCTCGCTGCCTACAGCGCATTTGCTCAATTAGAGGAGAACAAATAAGGCAAGAAGCCAAGATGGGAGCGGTAAACACTGCGCCGAGCTGGCGGGGGCTGCAGCACCCAAAGCAGGGGTGCCCACTCTGAACCCTCTGCCCTGCACCCCCAGCCATGGGGCTGAGACCGGGGTGCCCACCCCCCCTTTTCCCCCCTTCATCCTCCTGCCAGGGCTGAGCACCCACCTGGGTGGGCGCAGGACCCACCGTGGGACACCCCAACTCAGGGCAAAGATGACACCACGGTACATTATCCAGAGGAGGTATCAGCTCTGCAGCTGCTTCAGGACATCCCCCTCCCCAAATTGGGACCACAGCTCCTCGGGACAGGGATGCCAACCCACCCTAACACAGCACAGATTTTTCACCAAGGTCCCTCCCAGCCCCTCTTTGCCCCTGAGCCACCAGCACCGCGATGCTCCCCGATGCCACCAGAGATCCACTGGTGGTGCCCATGCTCCAGGTCTCCTCGGGGCCATCCCCTGCGTGGGCTCAGCGCATCCCCCCGGAGCAGGGCATCGCTCTGATCCTCCCCACATCTCCCCCAGGGCAGTAGCTCCGTGGCTGCTGCAGGCAGTGGTGCTTTCTTGCCCTCCTGCGGTGCCTCTGGCTCTTGGTGAGCATTTTAAAGGCAATTAGAGCAGCCTGAGCCGTCAGATTTGTCGGCTTGAGCAGGAGGGTCACACTGGCACAGCTCCACCGCTACTGGAATCGCCCACCTCGGTGCAGGGGTCGGAGCAGAGCCCCAGGGAACCCACTGAGAGGGAAGGGGCAGATGAGTGCTCAATTCACCCGCACAGCCCTGGGGATTTGGGCAGGCAGTGCGCCCATTTCACAGGTGGAAATGGACACTGCAGCATCGCAAGCAGCCAAGGATGCCCAGGCTCAGCAACGTGAGCTGGCCGAGCACCTGTCCCCATTATGAAGGCACTAAGGGGCCCTGAGGACCCCCATCTCCCAGTCTGCCCAGCCCACCCTGAGCTGCTGGAGCAGGGGGGCTCAACCCTGCCACCTCCCACAGCCAACACTAAGAGTTCCCCAGTGGGTCTCCATCCTCCCACTGCCATCTGTGCTGGCACCGAGCGTGGCCATTTGGAGCAAAGGACGGAGGAACCCGAAAGAAAACTCCCCCTGCCAAGAAGAGTGAGTGCCCGGAGAGCTGGGCAGCCACAGGGCTTGGTACATGGATAACGGGATGGAGCCGGGTTGGCCAACGTGGCAACCAGCAGGAAATATGGGCACGTATAGTGAGAGCTGCAGGTCTGGGGGGAGCCGGGCAGATGGCAACACAGGAGGGGAATGGAGACAAGACCAAGGCAAAAGGGACAACAAAGAGCAGAGAGGAGAGAGCCCACGGGCAGGACTGGCCACCTCATTGGGCCAGCAAACCTGATGCACACTAGCCCTGCTGCTCACTCCTTGGCCCATCTCCATGAGGGCAGGGCGAGGGGCTGTGGAGGCTCTGCCAGCCCTCCTGGGTAAGGAGACCTTTGCTGCTCAGGAGAGACCAACAAAGAGCCCGCTGCCCCCCTGCCAGCCCGGAGCACTGGCACAGACCATGCCAGGCGCCAGGAACAGCCCATCAGGCAGAAAGCACAGGAATTAAAAAGCTGCCTGCGTGGCCAAGTCCATCGCCTCGCGGAGAGGCTCCTCCGGGCTGGCAAGTGGAAGAGAGAGGCCGTAGGAGAAACATCTCCCCGCGGCTCCATCCAGTCTAAGAAGAATGAGATGAGAGCAGACGAAATCCCCCAGGTGCCAAGAGCTCCCAGACTCGCTGCTGGTGCTGAGCCCAGGGAGAAGGGCGGGCAGGGGGTGCAGGCAGCTCATGGCACCATGGGCTTTGCCAACGCCAAGACCTCAGAGACCCCTCCCCACCAAGGGCAGCACGGAGCAGGGCAGGAGCTGGTGTGCCCCCATGGAAAGGACAGGGCTCGGCTCAGCGGGTGCCCCGTGGCTCCAGGACCCAGCCGTGCCATCCCAGTGGCCAGTCCAGTCTAAACCATGACACAGAGCCCAGCATCACTGAGTTTCACGCTCCCTGCCCACATCCCACTGCCGTGTGATGCCGTGGCTGCAGCACACACACCTCCCGCAATCCCTCCTAAAAGCTCCTTCTTCACTGCCAGGGCCTTTGCCCGCTCCCCCCCCCACCACCGCCCCCGAGGAGCCACACAGACATTGCTTTGCACGTTTCAAAGCTCTGTCACATCCCACTGAGCTCCTTCTCTCACCACCAGCTCTAAATCCACAACCCCGACTGCGGGATTTCCACCCGGCCGCCGCCCCCGCCAGCGCAGCGGGGATGGATTATGGCACCTCGGCTCAGCAGCAGCGATAATCCTCTGCCTTATCAGTGCGAGGAGCAGCCGGCGAGGGTGGCTGGAGCTTGGGGGGACCCCCCGATGCCAGCGCTGCCCACCCCAACTCCCGGAGGGGAGCTCCTGCCTGGCCGGAGGGTGCCGATGCTGCGGCAGATCTGCTCCGGCCACGGCACCAAACCCAGGCACCAGCAGAGACCGTTTTCACACAACCACAGCCCCACAGGTTGGGGCTTTACCCCCAGGAGATCCAGGGTGGTGGGGCGAGAGGACAGCCCCAAGGTGGTGGGGTGAGAGGAGAGCCCCAGGGCAAGGGCACCCAGCAGGTAGGGAGCCACCTTCTGCACTGATGTAATTAGTTAAAGAATTAAAGCACAGCTCAAAGTCAGCCCTAAATGAGTGGTGTTTGCTGCGACAGACCCTCCTCACCCCTGCGTCCTGTCACTTCTCAGGCATTCACACCCCCCTCTCCCCTTTCGCCCCCCCTCCCAGCACATCTGGTCCCCATGCCATCCTGTAAAGCCCCCCCACCACCACTCCCCCCCAGCCTGCCCTATTGCTGGGAACGCACAGGGCACCAGTACACCAGAAGGATTTAATTGCATGTCAAAATTAAATCTCTTTTGATGAAGAACAATTCAACTACGGCTCTGCCTAATCAAATTAACAAAGTCTTTTTTGATTTTCAATTATCTTCTTCACTGGAACACTTTATCCGGTGCTCCTGCGATACAGCTGACAAGCCCCGACTAACAATTGAGGTGTTTTGCCGTGGTTGGATGACCATGGGACTCATCATCCCCATCCCCCCCCAGCCTGCTCTCCCCCCAAAACCGAGCCAAAACACAACTGGGAAAACGCAGCCCCTCACTGGGCACTGCTAGACCCCCACCGTGGGCTGGGAAGCTGCCACAACAGCCCCGGTGGAAGGGCTGCACCGGGACCATCCCATCACAGCACCCACTCAACGCTGCCATAACACCCTCCTGAAGGGCTGGCAGCCCGAAACACCCTCCCTGTCACCCCAAATCAGGAGCCCAGAGACCTGGGGACAGCCAGCGGCAGGGACAGCCCTGTCTAAGGGCTGGCAGCCCGAAACACCCTCCCTGTCACCCCAAATCAGGAGCCCAGAGACCTGGGGACAACCAGCAGCGGGGACAGCCCTGCCACAGCATGCCCTGCCCACAGCAGCAGGGAGAGGGGACCCCAGGGAGCCCACCCACAGGCTGGGGACAGTCACAGCACCCACCTTGACAGCAAAACGACAGGCACCCGTCACCTCTTCAAGCAGCCCCCAAAACAGCAGCGCTGGAGCCCACCAAAAGGGACCCAGCAGGATGGAGACTGGTCCTGCCAGGGCCCTGCGTTCACCGCTGGCCAATTATCACTCAGGCATCACACTTAAAGGTCACTTAAGGAAGAGAATTGACTGGTGTGAAAATGTTAATAGAGAGGCTGGTGCATCCATTGCAGGGTGCAGAGCGCCCGCCTGGCCCTGCCAGAGGATGCAGCGGTGCCCGCAGTGCGACCACTGGTGCTGCCCACCCTGCCCATGCCCAGGAGGTGCCTGGACCCCAACTCCGAGGGGAGCGAGGAGGGGCAGGAGACATGTCACCTCTCTGACCACAGCAGATTCTATGATGCCCACAATTTGTGGGCACCAGACAAGCATGGAGGCTGCCCCGAGCTGCCCAGTCCTGGGGCATCCAAGCCCTGGAGCTTCTCCATCCCCTTCCCTTCCTACCAGGAACATCAGTTACCTGCTGAGGATACAGGTCCCTGTGCCCCCCCTCCTGACAGACCCCACAAAACATAACAGATGGGACCCCAGCACCCCAGAAAGGGGCACATCCTGCACCCTGGCCAGTGTCAGCTCACCTGAGCACCCCCCCACACAGGCCCTGGAGGGGCTCCGAGCTCCCTGCAGCTGGAGAGAGACATTAAGCTGTGATGGCGGGACAAAATGTATTAAAAGATGCTAATTTAATTAAAAGAACACCACAATGGCTAAATTAGCAAGCGAAGGAGAACACCTCTCAGTAAGAAGGGCACAGTACAAGAGCAGAGGGATGCAGCAGAGCCCCAGGGCAGAGGAAGGGGCTGAGATTCCCCAGCAGATGAGGATGGGGAGGGGGTCGAGGGACCATCTCCCCTCCGGCCCCGCTGCAGATGCTGGGGGGATGCAGGTGAGCGCACAAGACTCTTCCCCCGAATTTATCCTCCAATTTCCAGCCTTCTCCCCGCCACCGCAGGCACGTCGGGGAGCCCCCCAGCTCCTCCTCCTCCTCCTCTTCCTCCCTGGCACCATGTCTGCTCCCAAACACAGAGGCTACAGCATCTAATCCCGCTCCCGGGTCCCCGGGGCAGGGGATGAAGGCTTTTATCGGTACCTTCCACCACGTTCCCGCAGAGCAGCCCCCGAGCAGAGCTCTGCCTCCCCCCGCGGTACCGGGGAGCCCCTCCGGCAGCCCCCCCCACCCCCCCAAGTCCTTGCAGAGCTTTCGCCGCAGCTTTATCGCCTTTTTCGCTTAATTAAGCCGTTTTCAGGGGAAACCGTCTGCATTTCTATCGATCCCGG
>NW_015090778.1:868731-879263 GCF_001431845.1 Calidris pugnax | reverse complement strand
CGGTCCCCCCCCGGCTGGAGCGGGGCGGGGAGGGAGCTGCCCCGAACACCCCCCCGTCCCCTTCTGTCACTGTCGCGGGGGGATCCCCCGCCGGGAGCAGCGGCCACTCACCCATTCACTCCCGGAGTCGGGATGGGAAAGTGAGGGGGAAAAACCGGTGAGTTGGGATAAAGGCAGTTTAAGAGGGACAGAAAAAGCGTGCACTGGCAAAGCAAAGCAAGGAATCCATCCCCTGCTCCCCATCGAGGGGGGGGGATCAACATCCCCACACCTCTAGCTCTAGGCAATCCTGCTTCAGCAGGGGAGTTGGACTAGATGATCCCAGATTTCTTCCCTGTGAGGGTGGTGGAGCACTGGAACAGGTTGCCCAGGGAGGTGGTTGAGGCCCCATCCCTGGAGATATTCAAGGAGAGGCTCAACGAGGCCCTGGGCAACCTGGTCTAGTTGGGGGTGTCCCTGCTGACTGCGGGGGGGTCGGACTAGATGGCCTTTGGAGGTCCCTTCCGGCCTGGGCAATTCTATGATTCTATGATTCATCTTTATGGTCCCTTCCAACTCGAAAAATTCAGTGAAATTCGGTGAAAGCCAGCGCTCCATCACAGAAGGAAAATTCAGTGAAATTCAGTGAAAGCCAGCACTCCATCACAGAACAGTGACTTGGGAATACCAACACCATCACTCCGAATGCTCCCCCCCAACTTCCTCCTCCTTCCCCAGCTCTATAAACTGAGAACAGCATCCCATAGCATGAAATGTCCCTTGGGTCAGCTCTCCCGGCTGTGTCCCCTTCCCAGCTCCTTGTATTAGTGTTTTTACCACCACTATTTTCATCCCAAACCCCAGCACTGCACCGGCTGCCGGGAAGAAAGTCCAACCTCAAGCAAACCAGAGGAAGAAGGGGCTGAGCAGCAGGGGCAGGCACACTGGGAGCCCACCCAGCTCTGCAACACGGGGACACAACAGCCTCAGACAGGACAAGGCACCCCAGTTTTAGGGCTCTGCTTACCCTTGGGGTGACCTGGACCAGTGGGTCAGGAACCACAGGCCCATCCCATCCCTCCTTTTCCTCTTGCCATCGCTGGTCCAGCAGCGAGAGAGCAGAGGGACACGTGGATGCTGCTCCTCCAGAACATCGGTTGCCTCCAAAGGGAATATTTGATTCCCTCTTCATGGATGAAGGGATGGGCTCCCATTCCCAGGTCTCTCCACTTCCACTCCCTTTTGTGCCTTTTCCAAAGAGGGGTTGATCACATCCTGGCAGATGCTGGGAGCAGACGCCTAATGGAGGCCATCTGCCACATTTCACAGGGAAAATTATTCAAACTCACTAGGACTTTAATTTAATCAGCTGGCACTGAAGTGGGCACTGGGCTTTCATGTGAGCAGGTGTGAGCACAAATCGGCAAAGGCAAAAAAAGCAGGCGCTCCATCCCCATCGAGCAAGTCCGCAGAATAGAAGCTAATGGCCCTGCGTGGCCAGCGTGGCCACCAGAGCTTTGCACCAGCACAAAGGCACGACTCACACCAAGTCTGGGGGCACTTCCCACGAGGAAAACTCCTCCAGTAACCCCAGTGCCAAGAGAGGATCATTGCAGAAGGCACAAAACCAGATGGAGCATCAGTTACAGAGGACGGGGTCTACTGGCCTCGCCGCAGGTGGTCACCCCCTGTCCCTGCCACCCCACACCGAGCTGTTCTGAGGGAAAGAGCAGGAGAGAATTCCCACCTGGATGAAGCCTCGTCCCTCCAAACATTCCCATCTGCAAAGTGACAGCGATTGACTGCAGAGAGGGGGAAGTGCCAGCCTGGCACCGGGAAAAGGGGACAGAAGGAACGGCGCCGTCTGTGCAGTGTCCTCCCAAAGCTCTGCCTCCCCAAAACTCCAGACACCTTCCCGAGCCCAGCAGGTCTGGGCTCAGACCCTCCTGGTGCACATGGTCACCCTCAAGAAGACATAAAAATGTGTCTGTCAGAGGAAGGAGCCCAACACACAGGAACATCCCACCATACCCCCCCCAGAAGTGTGCAGTGAGCTCCTGCCACAGAGCAAAAGGTGAAATGACACAAGTGCAACACGGCACAAGGAGGGAGATGGGGGCACAGGTACCCAAAATGGTTCATTACAGCCCTCACTTGCTCACCACAAGCAGAACCCACCTGCCAGCAGAGGACAAAACCTCCAGCAACCCCCCCAATCAACCTGATCTAGAAGAACATTCTTCCTGACCCCAAATCTGGGGTGCTTTTACACCCAAACCAGTAATTATGCCGTATCATGCAAATACAAGCCATTTACCATGTTCCATTTACCCAGGTCCTCTCCTCATCCCTGGGAAACCTCGCTCTCCTGCCTGCTTAGGACCTTTCCTAAAGGCCATGGCTCAGCTTAGGTGGAACATCCATGGAGCTGGAATGGGATTGGGCAGAGGGGGGAACAGGGATAACTTGGCAGCTGCTCACATTTAGTTTGCACCTTCTTTGCCAGTGTGGAAGGAAACAAACGACCTGTGAAGGGAATGGAGCGCAGTGATTCATTACCCCTGATGTGTGATGATGGCTTAATTATTTTTCTAACTGGGGAGAGACGCTTTCTGACAGCAGGTGCAAATTAATTCTCCACTGTTTTAAGGAGTGATCGGCCCAGGACAAGCAGAAAACTGGAAAACCTAATTAAATCGGGAGCTGGGTGGAATAAATGGAGCGGGGAGTTTGTTTGCACGGTGCTGATGGATATTAACAATTGCTGGTGAAGGCACCAGGGCTCCCAGCAGGAAAAAGTGGCTTCATGTGCCCGGCCAGGCTTTGACACCAGAGGAGGACAGGGCAGGAGGTGTCATGGCAGTCAGGGCACATGCCACTGCTGTGGGCATCCCAGGAAAGCCAGGGCTGTCCTTTGGAAGAGGCTTCTCCTGCTCCACATGTGCTGAAAGGAGGAGGATGCCAACCAGATGTGCAGCCCGAGGGATCCCCGAGTCCCTCCAGGCTTTGAGCACCCAACACCCCGTGACTGACCCCCCCAGCACCCCCGGGCAGGGGGCAAGGAGTCAGTCCCACTTCTGAGCAGCCACAGCAAGGTCAAGTTAAACATCTCTGGAGGAGCCAGTGCCTCCAAACCTCCAGCTCAGGCTTCCAGAAGCGATAAGAGGAGCAAAGGTGGCTCTTCCCACCCCAACTTCAGCAGCACCGTGTTCCACCACCGCAGAACGGCACCAGCACCTGCTGCCACCACCATCCATCCATCCATGGCTGCTGTGATGGAGCATGAAAAATAACCAACACCTGAAGGGTTTTGCCACGGGGGGGAGCAGCCCAGGACTGATCGGAATATCCTTAGCTCGGAAATCAGGGAGGAAAGAGTTTATGTTGAATGGTTACCATGGAAACACTATTTATACTTTTCCTGCAGCTCCAGATCCCGGCTCTCCCAGCCCGGTCCCCCTGACCCCAGTCCGACCATCGTTCTGTCCCCCCCATCCAGGCAGAATGGTCCTCACAGACACCAGGGTCTCCATCACCCCCCCACGATTCCCCTCAGGGGGCCCAAGCTGCACGACAGGGCTGTTCCCCAGCTTCATCCCAGAAAATCTCCAAGGATTTTAAAGGGAAGGGGTGCCTGGAGCCCACCCTGCCCCATGCACATGCTGCAGCCCATCCCCTCGAAGGGCCGTGGGGCTGCCCCACACCCAGCAGACCCCCAGCCAGGAGAGCACTCAGTTTAATGTTTGCAGAGCTGCTCGAGAAGAGCTGGATGAGCCCGGAGCAAAGGAAATCACTGCTCCCAGGACACACTCTGCCTCTGCAGCATCCAAATCCCTGCAGAGCTACAACAGGGGGGAGACAAGCAGCATCAAGAGGTCAAATGGGTGTCCTCTCCCTGCTCATGCCCCGGGGATGCTGCTGCCAGAGGAGTTTTCACCTGCCTAAACCACACCAAGCTCTGACCCTGGCAGGGGGGGGGCTCTCCCACCTGCCCCACATCACCCCCCCACCTCCCAAGCCTGCCTGCTGGGCTGCTCTGCCAGTCACCATCACCCCCCCCAACCCCTCCCCAGCACCAGCAATGCTGGGAAAAAAGAGCCCTAATTGCTTTTTGTTTTTCTGTTTCTCCCATCATTAAATCCCTTCTTCATCCCTAATAGTTTGGGATTATATGAAGGTTAATATGTTTCAAGTTCCACACAAGTACAGCTAATTAACAAACAGTCCCCTCAATTCCCTTTAATGCCTACACATGTAATGCGATCGCTGCAATTACCTGCTTCCCAAAGCCATTACAAACCACAGAAAATTAGCTGGAACAGGTGATAAAAACCTTCTTTTATTGGTTCATAAAAGGAGCTGATCTCTGGGCAGCAGCTCCCCGCCGTGCAGCTGGAAGGGGCCAACTCCCCTCCCCAGGCAGCCCAGCCAGGATCACCCCACTCCTCAAGAGCCACCAATGCCATTTACACCAGCCCTGAGTGTCACCTTCCCTCGGGGACTTCAGCCCAGAGTCACTGCTTCAGCCCTGAGCACTGAGCAAAAGCCAACCCTGCATTTTACTGACAAAAATGAGTCTGTAATTAAAGCCAAACCCACTCAGGTTCCAGGGGCACCCCAGGAGAAGGAGCAGGAGTCTCCTCCCGAGGGACACCATCACTTGGTGACACAGAGTGAGAACAGAGCTGAAGCCCATCCTGGCCCAGGGCCCTTGGGGCTGGCTCATTTGTCACTGTCCTCAAGCAGAGCTGAGCCACCATCCCCAGGGACACACAGCTAAAGCATCTGGGGACAGGCACAGGGGAAGCGAGAGCTGTTCACCATCCACACCCAGAGGGACCCTAAAAAAAGCAGGAGAGCCCTTCTCCACCCTCCCCATCCTCCCAGAGGATGAGCATCCTCTGCAAGTCCAGGAGGGACCATGGCTAAACCTCCTTTGCCCTCGCTCAGCCCCAGCTGGCCACGCTGGTCCGGTGGCAACCAAGACACTCACAGTTAAACTACTTCACGTCTGCTTTGGGGAGCCACAGAGGGAGAGACCCAGTGCCAAGGAACCCAAGGAGAGCTCAGGAAATTGCTCCGTTGGTCTATTAGCCCTCATTAAACACCTTTCCCCATCAGGAGAGTCTCAATTTCCAGCCACTGGACGCTGTTGTGCCTGTGCCTGCCAGAGGAAAGAGCTCTCTGACAAACCAGCATCTCTCCTGCCCTGATATTCACACTGCAACAGCGAGATGAAGGTCCTCCCCAGCGCTGGTGGCCCTAGTGGACCCCTGGGGACCCTTGCCAGGCACAGGGGTCCTGTGCCCCAGCACCCACATCCCACACACAGCAGGGAAACCAGCCTCCCCCTCCAGGACTGTTCAGACCCAACACACACAGGGGTCATCCTTCAGCTCCTGGAGGCAGCTGTGAATCAAAAACCCTTTGGCTGGTCTTTGGCAGATGTTTGTGTGTCACACAGCCACCAGAGCCACGCAGCCCAGCGAGGATGGCACCAGTTAGGGGCACGATGCCCAGGTAGGTACCTGGCTCTTAGTTGTCCTGCTCATCATGCCCCGTCCCACAAGGGCCACCGGCCTCTCCGTAACTGCATCTCATGGTCTCAGCATCCTCCCCGAGTGCCCAGAGCACCCTCCAGTGATGGACCTCCTCTTGGAGAGCTTCTTATAAATGTAAATTGGGAACAGCCTCACAGCACAGGAGGAAAATCACTGTAAACAAAATCTCCGTTGCTGTGGAAACCATTAAAAATAGATTCCCCACGCTCCCCCTTTTGTGCTGGGTATTATACAGCTGGGTTCCTTCATTCCACATTATTATTACTTTTTAATTATGAATAATTTCCTCCCTTCTATAGGAAGACGGAGTAAAAAACAGAACTTTCCAAACGAGGGGCCTTTAGGATATGTTTCAATATGCAAATGAAGGCAAACATGCATTCTGGAGTGTTTACGCCACAGGGTAAAAAAAAAAATCGTTCTGCTTTAACCCTTCCCATGCCACGTTCCCTATTTTCTCCCGTCTCCTTCAGCTGGGAGGGTCAGGGCACCCCTGGTCCTGCAGAAGGTCAAGGATGAAGGTGAAGAGCAACGGCACAGATGCTTCATCCTTGGGGGGGACAGGGACAAGTGGGGTGCCATGCTCTCCTGTCAGCCCTGCCACAGACCAGCAACTGCCACGCTTGCCTGCCCACATCCCCTTGGCACCACGTGGTAGGGATGCTCCTGGTGCAAGGATGCTCCCTGCCCTCCCAGGAACAGTCAGAAACATTAAGACCAGCACAACTTCTCCAGAGCAGCCCGTGAGCATCGCAAGCAGGGAGGGAAGGGGCACAAGTCCCCCTCTCTCAGAAACATTAAGACCAGCACAACTTCTCCGGAGCAGCCCATCAGCATCACAAGCAGGGAGGGAGGGGGCACAACAAGTCCCCCTGTCCCGAAAAGTAACAGAAATCCCACCAAACACCACTGTCCTGTGGCACCGCCCCCCCCCCACGGATACAGGATCCGGTCTCCGAGCGAAGGAAAGGTTTAAAATTATTTGGGAAAAACATGGTCCCGTTCCAGAGCCTGACTCAGTTGCTATTTGCAGCCCTCGTCAGCGGGAGAGGATGCTCCTCCACGGGGAACGCGGTCAGGCAGAGGCACCACGCCGGGTGCCAGCTGCGGCGCTGGCAGCATCGCAGCGCGGGCAGCTCCATGCCCAGGCTGCCAGCGAGCGGGCACCTCCGTCCCCCGGCGGGCGGAAGGCTCCGGAGAGGGCTGGCCCCGGCCCACGGCTTCGCTGGCTCCACACGGATTTCATGGAGGAGCAGATGGACAAGCCCCGGGCACCCTCCCAGCACCTGCTGGGCCAATGTCCTGCCTTGCTCTGCCAAGGCGCTGCCCGGCCCCACGTGTGCCCAGGCGAGCGGGCACCTCCGTCCCCCGGCGGGCGGAAGGCTCCGGAGAGGGCTGGCCCCGGCCCACGGCTTCGCTGGCTCCACACGGATTTCATGGAGGAGCAGATGGACGAGCCCCGGGCACCCTCCCAGCACCCGCTGGGCCAATGTCCTGCCTTGCTCTGCCAAGGCGCTGCCCAGCCCCACGTGTGCCCAGGGCAGAGGGCAGCCCCCCACGCCTGCCCCCGGGGTGTGTGGGGCACAGAGGACTCGGGGTGCAGGACAGACAGACGTCTGTCCATCCAAGGCAACCCGCTCAAGGTAAGGAGCTGCAACAGCCAACACTGATGTGTCAAGGAGACCCCAACCTAATCCCACCCCCCCAGGAGATAACTGGGGCTCTCGGCACGGGGGGGGGAACACGACTCACTTCACCTTCAGGGAAGTTTCCCAAACCCCCTCCCACAGCTCCCCCAAATGCAGCAGAGCAGCGCGGCCAAGCCAGAAGCATTACAGCACGGGCATAAAAAAAGGACTGGAAAACCACAAATAGGCCTGTCTGATTTTCATAATTAAGCACAGAAAGTTTTCTGCTGTTTCCCCGCAGATACCAAACCAGTACAGGGCTGGACTGGGGTTGGAGCTGGCAGGGAGAGGGCAGAGGCTGCCCCACAGCAGGAACCACAACCGGGAGGTGCCAAGGAGGGGACAGCCAGGTACGGGGCAGCCTTTTTGGGAGCACAGCATCCCGAGCCCAAACCCTCCCGGGAGGCAGCAGCAGTTCTCTGCCAGAGTTTATTTCCAGCAGAGCCTTCCAGGGTGTTCCAGCAAAGCCCTCGTACCAGCCCATGGCATCGCCCGCTTTCTTCACCCAGGGTGATTTTCAGCACGCTGCCACCTCCTCAGAAATCCCCAGGGAAAACAAGATTCCTTCTCATCTACGGCAACGAGCTCTCACAACTCCCCATTTCAAGTGCTGCCGTGCACCATCTCTCCTGCTGTAACCTAAATTTTAACCTACCCCCCAGTATCAACACTGAACATTATTGCTTGTTACTGCTTGGGGCTGGAAGGGGCATTAGTTGGCAGTGCCCAAGGAACAGGGGCCGAAGACAGCCAAGCTCCAATCCCATGTTCATTCAAAGCTACCACATCCCTGCCAGCCAGATACCCGGGTTTGATCCAGAGATGTCAAGTGATGGAGTATCCCCCACAGGCTTAAGCTGTTCCAGTGGTTAATTACCTTCCCCAATAAAAATATGCACTTCGTTTCTAGTCAAAAATTTGTCTAGCTGGAGCTTTCAGCGCCTGGATCTTGTTATGTCTCTTCCCTTGCTAAATTAGAGCACTCTGTACCCGCAGAAATCGCTTGATCACAGCCTAAAACGACCTACGTCGCAAAGCCACCTCTTAAACTTCTCTTGGATGAAAAGTTCAACCTACTTAAGCAGCAGAGAAAATCTTTCCCAGCCCATGAACCATTTCTGTAGCTCTTTTCTGCACATTTCCCATTTCACCAGTGCTTTTCCAGCCCGGACCCCGGGGGTGGTCCCAGCATCCTGAAGATGCTCCCATCAAACACACACGCATCATTCCTCACTCACAGCATTTCCATGGAGCCATCAGGGATTGCAGCCCCCGTTGCCCTCACGCAGAGAGGGGATGCCCAGCGTCCTGCACATTTCCCATTTCACCAGTGCTTTTCCAGCCTGGACCCCGGGGGTGGTCCCAGCATCCTGAAGATGCTCCCATCACACACACACCCCCAGTTCCTCACCCACAGCATTTCCATGGAGCCATCAGGGATTGCAGCCCCCATCGCCCTCACGCAGAGAGGGGATGCCCATTGTCCCACCCAGCGCTGGGGAGGGGGGAAGGAGCCACAGAAAGTGGCTGCTCATCCCCCTGCTCCCACCAGCTCAGTGTCCCCAAACCCCTTTGCCAGCCTGTGCCCGGGCCAAGGGGACAGATGAAGCCCTTGCCACCCCAGTGCCACTTCCTCCAGGCTCAGCAGGTCCCAGTCACAGGTTTGTCACTGCCACTCCAGGCGGAGGAAACGGCCCCTCAGCGAACTCCAAATGCCTTAAAAACACCTTGGGAGCTTGCCATGGAGAAGGGGGAGAGTGTCAGCAGCCAGAGCCGAGGAGATCAGGTCCCCAGCAGACCACTCACACCAGTGCCCACCCAAAAGACCACCGAGCAGCACCCAGCCTTTGATCCCCCCCCTCCAGGGAGCCCCGTAGCACCCAGGGTGACCTGGGTCACATCCCACACCTTGGGAGCTTGCCATGGAGAAGGGGGGGAGCATCAGCAGCCAGAGCCAAGGAGATCAGGTCCCCAGCAGACCACTCACACCAGTGCCCACCCAAAAGACCACCGAGCAGCACCCAGCCTTTGATCCCCCCCACCTCCAGGGAGCCCTGTAGCACCCAAGCCCCCAGCCGACCCGGGTCACATCCTATGGGATGCAGCACCAGGATGGCAGGAGCCAGGAGCTGCTCCTCCCACAGCGATGCCAGCACCAGGATGGCAGGAGCCAGGAGCTGCTCCTCCCGCAGCGATGCCAGGGGAAGGCAGAGGGAGAAATTTCAGCTCCCTGACCCCCACCTCGGAAGGGCCCATCAAACAGCTACACGTGGTGAGCACACTCCTCGAGTAAAATAAACCCAGCTCTGTCCCCGGCCCCAAAGCTGAGATGGGGGACAAACCAGCAGATCACGGGGAATACTCACAGATTGCCCAGCTCCTGTCAGCCCATCCACTCCACTCAGACCAGTGCAACCACGCTCCTCGAGTAAAATAAACCCAGCGCTGTCCCCGGCCCCAAAGCTGAGATGGGGGACAAAACCAGCAGATCATGGGGAATACTCACAGGCTGCCCAGCTCCCGTCAGCACATCCACTCCACTCAGACCAGCCACCACACTGGGAGGAAAGGTCTGCGCTGGGGACACGGCGATGCACAGAAAGCCCCCAAAATCCTCCTCAGGTCCCAGCCGGCAGCAGTCCCGTCCCCCCCACCCACCAGGAGACACAACTTCCCGTGCTCCCCGTCAGGCAAGGTCCTGCTCCAGCCACAACTGCATCCTTATTTAATTCGCAGCAATTACGCTCACATTCTGCTAGACAAATAGATTTTTACAAGCCCTCAGTTAAATGTGGATAATTACGGCTGCCTGCACCAGGGGACAGCCCTGCCCGGGCTCAGGAGGAAGAATCACAGCCCGATTCCACTAATGCTGTAAATTAGCAAGAAGCGTCCCAGGGGGGGGACACCCGGTGGGACAAGCCCCCAGCAGAGCCCCAGGAACACACCTGAGGCCAGCAGACACAGAGAGGGCACAACCACACAGACAAGAGCAGAGAAGGACACTCGGTGCCCATCTAGCATGGCAGCTGACACAGAAGGAGCTGGGATAAGCCTCAGGGCAGGGGACAGCTTTGGTACAGGCTCCCAGCTTGCCAGGACACCCAACAGCAAACCCCAACATCTGCAGAAGGATGTTAAACCCACCCTCTGTTTAACAGCCAGGTAAACTGAGGCACAAGGCAGCAAAAGACAACTTAGAAAAGCAATTAAAAGACTAAAACAAGCACGACACCCCCTCCGTGACCCCACTAACCTTTTCTAGCTCCTCTCCACGCTGCTGTACCCACAGGTGGGAAACAGA
>NW_015090778.1:832238-855214 GCF_001431845.1 Calidris pugnax | reverse complement strand
TTCCTGTGGGCTGCTGCTCCCCCCACCCCGCATCTTCCTCCCGCGCAGTATGTGTGTGTTTTCAGGCATATGCTGCTGTTAATGGGGCTTCTGTCACTTCAGCTGCTGGCAGAGATTATTTTATCTTGGGAACCCTCTCCCCGTGCCAGAGCACGGGCTCTCGGCTCTAAATCATCCACGGGGGAACTCACAGGTGCCAGGGGAACAAAAGGAAAAAAGCATCAACTTTTTGGTCACACCGGCTCCGATGGCAACGAGCAGGAAGGGGGGGACCCGGTGGGACAAGCCCCCCCTGCAGAGCCCCAAGAACACACACCTGAGGCCAGTAGGCACAGAGAGGGCACAACCACACAGATGAGAGCAGAGAAGGACACTCGGTGCCCATCTAGCATGGCAGCTGACACAGAAGGAGCTGGGATAAGCCTCAGGGCAGGGGACAGCTTTGGTACAGGCTCCCAGCTTGCCAGGACACCCAACAGCAAACCCCAACATCTGCAGAAGGATGTTAAACCCACCCTCTGTTTAACAGCCAGGTAAACTGAGGCACGAGGCAGCAAAAGACAACTTAGAAAAGCAATTAAAAGACTAAAACAAGCACGACACCCCCTCCGTGACCCCACTAACCTTTTCTAGCTCCTCTCCACGCTGCTGTACCCACAGGCTGGAAACAGGGCTCCAGAGCAACACAGACAACACCCCCCACTTCTCCTTGGGGGGCTCTTATAGGGCGGCATCTATTCCCCACCCGAGCCCTCGTTACCCCAATGGCCCACAGATGTGTGTGATGAAGGAGAAAGTCACCTGCAGAGAAGGAGGGAAACCCCATCTCAGCAGCAGCTGGGGCTGCCAGGGGTCCTGGGGAGCTGAGGGGTCCCGAGCCCATCCCCGGGTAGGGACACATTGGGGACTCCCAAACTCTGCTGCCAGCCCGTCTGTGCCACGTGGAGCCCCTGCCCCTCTCTCCCCTCCCGGAGCCACCTCAGCGGAATAAAGATAAATAACAAAACCAGAACGAAATCGCCACATTTTTCAAATGGATCTGTCAAAGCCAACCCGCCACCAATCCAGCCTCGTGTGGCACCGTGGCAATGTCCAACACCGGGCACAGTCACCTCTCCCTGTCCCCCCCAGTGTCCCCAGTGCAGCTGCACAGACCCCCCCCACAGCACCAGAGCCGCCACGGTGATGTGTGGGGCCACGGGCCGTTTGCTGTGATTTATTGTGGCATCTCCTGGATGATGGGAAGAGGACATGGAGCAGCGCGAGGAGGAGGATGGTACACAGGGCCATCCTGCAATGAGGATGCTGAGGGAAGCGAGGCCACCTCTGCATCCCCCATCCACCTAGAGGGAACCAGTTGGACCCCCCCCAAACCTCATGAGGTCCCAGCTGAAGCTCTTCTGGTGCCTGAAGACAGACTGGGCAGCAGCTCTGTGCCCCCAAGGTGCTCAGAGAGCTCCAAACCCAGGTCTCGGGGGGGCAGATCCAGTGTCTGCCCACTGCTCCCCAACCTACCAGACCTCCCCGGTCCTTGGGCACTGGCTACGACATTTCAGGGCTTGGGCTGGGGCTGCCTGGGGGAAGAGAGTGCACTTCGTTAAATTTATTGGTTTAAGACAGATTGGAAGAGCAGAGCAGAAGCCAAGGCTGCCCGTGACCAGCGCTGGTGCTGGAGCCCCGCATGGGAGATGGGACCTGACCACCACAGGGATGGATGAGGGTGTGGGATTTACCCTCACAGCAAGCACACACTCTCAAATCACACCGTGTTCCTCTTCCAACCCAAACCATTCTATGCTTCAATGACCAGACATTGGAATGGGCTGCCCAGGGAGGTGGTTGAGGCCCCATCCCTGGAGGTGTTCAAAAGCCGGGTTGATGTAGTGCTGGGAGGTCTGGTTTAGTGATGATGCTCCTTGTTTGTTGTGTGGGTGTCTATTTTTGTCAGTTAGGTTGAGGGTTGGACAAGATGATCTTTAAGGTCCCTTCCAACCTAGAAGATTCTGTGTGAAAAGGGAAGGATTCTCCACCTTCTCCCAGGCTCCTCATCCACGTGAGGAAGCTGGGAATGCTCCTGCTCTGGGCACGATGGCCAAGCACCAGGCTGGCAGCAGCCACGACGAGGGGGGCACCACGAGCTGCTCACGGTCCCGCTCCAGCCCCCAGCCCCCGGCAGCACCACGGGCTCTGCCATCCTGTGCCCGAGCACGGCCAACGCTCACGCTGCCCGGGGACCCCCCCAGGAGAGGGGGGCACCGCTCCACGGCTGGCACGGTGGTACTGAGCATACGGAGGCTCGGCACGGCTCCTGCCAGGGAAAGCTCGTGCACTTTACCACTGCTGAGAAGCTTCTGTGTTCCCGAAATATCATCTTCCCCCTGGGCAACTTCATATGCAAGTCTTGGGACTTGCCGGAGCATTGAACTGACATCTAGGTCAGAGCGAGGAATAGCTCAACGCCTCCAGGAAAAAGGGTTTTCCTTTCACATCCCAGTGCCTCCCCCACCAGCTCCCCTACCCAGGCTGGGAGCGAGCACTTAACATGGGTGACCACTTCAAGCCTGGCGTGAAGCAGGCTGTGGGGGTGGAAAAAAGGGATTAAGAACATTGCCGAGACCTGGCCTAGAGATAAGTCGCCGTTTCTGGAGTCCTCCGGGCTCTTTATGGTCCCTGGAGCAGCACCTCTGTGGGAAAAGGCACTGGCAGAATTTAAAGCCCTGGGCAGGGGCTAGGAAGGAAGGTGGAGGGACCAGAGAGCCCCCGTGGGGAGAAGCCACAGGTCGCTGCCACCCTCATCCCCGATGGGTGGGGAAGGAGCCCCTGCCCTGTCGTTTTGACACCATCACACACTTTTCCCTCTGTAGGAACAGGGGAGACGAGGCAGGAATTTGCCTGGGGACGTGTCAGAAGGAGCAGGGCAGGATAGATCAAAGGCAAAAAGCCAGGGGAAGGGTGAGAGGAGCCATCAGAGGGACCAGCTGTAAATCTCAGTGCTGATGGGGCTGGAGATGAGCTGGGGGGAGGATGGGGGGGAGAGCAGCAGAGAGAAGAGGGTGATAACAAGAGCCGTGAGCGGAGCCGGATCCACGTCCCGGCTGCTGCAGAGACCGCGCTGTCAGGGAGACAAAGTGGAACCGCTCAAGTGCATCATTGATTTTTAATAAAAGCAGGTAACGCTCTGGAAAGCCAGCACTTCGGCCCCGTTTTCTCCTCCCTGGTCACCCCATCTGCTCCCCACGGCTCTGCCACGGGGCCGGGGGCTCAGCACAGACCCTGCTCCTGCGGGATTGCCCCATAGTGGAGGCTCCTGCCCACCTGGTTCTCCTCACCCATCTCTGAGAGGTCACTGCAGGGATTCACATCCCCCCCCCAGGACCCAGAGCAGGCAGGAGCTGCAGGACATGGTCTCCACGCTGTCACTTTGCAAGGGATGGGTGTCCCATTCCACCACGGGGACCGAATCCCACAAGTGGGACCTTCACATGAAACACTGGCCACTGTGCCAGCGAGGAGAAACGGGCAGATGAGGGGGACCCCAGGCTGTGGGATGGGCACTGGGGACAGGATGGGGATGGGATGGGGACGGGATGGGGACAGGAGCCATGGGAAGGCAGCGCTGGCCCCGCTCTCCCAGGGCAGAGCTCAGCGTACGGCCACGGAGCGGTTCCCCCGCCGCGTGTCACCATGATTGAGTGCAGGATGCAGGCACCGTAATGGTTTCATCAACTTAGCTACTTTTTATGAGAAATTTGTTCCAATACCTTCCCTTTCCCCGGCTGCTGTCACCTTAACAGATGCCAGACCTGAAAGAATAATAATCCTGGCAGGAAACTTTGAACCGGAGCGAGCGGCTTCCTGGGGAGGGAGGGCAGGGGGTGGGAAGAAACTCATTTTTGCAGGTGCTCAGGACCACTCAGAGATGACCCCACCGGTGCTAGAAGATTTGCTTGTGCCCTCCTCTTCCTCCCCGGGGGGGGAAATCACAGCATGCAGATGTGATGCACCGGGGGTGAGACACCTTTGGAGAGGAGCCCTTCAGCCCTGTCCATCCTGCCCCACTACCTGCTGGCCCACTTCCCCCACAAGCCCTGCAAGCACCCAAAATGTGCCTCCTCCCTCCCTCCCTGACACAATTCCTGTACCTATTTCTGTCCCTGCCACCTCTGCCCGCCCCGCTCGCGGCGCTGCCGAAGGGCTCGGTGCCGGAGGGCGAAGCTCCGACCTCCCGTTCCCCATCCCCTGCTTCCCACGCGCTGCCGGGGCGCGGAGCTGTGCCCCCGAGCACCCTTGTCACTCGCTCCTGTCACTCGCTCCTGCCACCCACAACCTTCCCAATTAACTCCAGCGCCTGCCTGTCACCTCCTGCCCGCTCCAGCCAGGCAACAGGCTCCCCCAGCCTGAGCCAGCCCCGCGCCCGGGGACACGCACAGGGAGCCCCAAAAAGGGCCGAGGCACAATAAATTGTATTATGGGGTAGGCACAGCCACGGGGGGGGCCATCCAGCTCCATCCCATGCTCTGCTGGAAACAGGGCACCAGGGCTGCTGGCCCCACGGCTGATGGACCCCAGAGCAGCTGGGGCTCTTTAGCCTGGAGAAGAGAAGGCTGAGGGGAGACCTTATTAATGCTGACAAGGATCTAAAGGGTGGGTTGAAGGAGGATGGAGCTGGATTCTTTTCAGCGATTCCCAGTGACAGGACAAGGGGCAATGGGCACAAGCTGGACCATGGGAAGTTCCACTCCAATCTGAGGAAGAACTTCTTTGGGGTGAGGGTGGCAGAGCCCTGGAAGAGGCTGCCCAGGGAGGGTGTGGAGTCCCCTTCTCTGGAGATCTTCAAGCCCCACCTGGATGCTCCTGAGTGATGTGCTCTGGGCAACCCTGCTTTGGCAGGGGAGTTGCACTGGATGGTCTCTAGAAGGTCCCTTCCAACTCTGACAATTCCGTGATTCCCTGGTCACGGCCACCACGGTGCACAGCACAGTGTGGGAACGTCACACCAGCCCCTCTCCCCGTCCCTGTCCCCATCCCCAGCCCAGGGAGGGTTTTACACCGACGAGGAGCTAAAGCACACGGTGCCTGAGCAGCACTGCCCCGGCTGAGCACAGCCATCACCACGCTCCATCCCACCATTTCTCACCCCCCAGTGCCATTTGGAGTCTTTTCCTTCCATTTGGGCAACGAAAAAACTAAGAAGCTTCATCAACCTGGCCGAGGGGGCAGAGATCCCCTCCCCAGCAAGCCAAGCCAGATGTTTGGCACTCCATAACGAGCTGCAGATCACATCCCCATCCCCAGCTCCTCTCCCAACCCCTCACTCTCCGCAAGGACTCCCAGAAGAGCCTGGCCAGGACCCCCACCTGCCCCTGGGGCAGCACGGTCACCTCCTGCCACCCCAAGCCAGGTAGGGATGGGCAGCTCTGAAGGCTCCAGGGTCAACCCAGACCACACTGGGGGATCTGACTGAGTCCCCGGGCACGGATGGCAGCGGGAGGAAGGGACGGGCAGGAGGGGAGACCTGGGCATCATCCCCCGCGCGCGGTGAAGCGCCGGGAGCCAACGCGGGGAATCCCAAGGCTGCGAGTGCCAGCCCTGCCCTTGGTGCCTGCCTTCTCCTGCGAGGAGCTGCTGCTTTGAAATGAGTCATCGCTGGAAGACGAATTCTATTTAAAGGCCGTTATTCGTAGAAAATTGAGTTTTAATAACAGGGCATCAAACGAGGAGAAAATACCAAACTTCCAAGCGGGGCTAAGTTTCCGTATGTTAATTTATACAGCGCATTCACCGCTCGAAGGAATGAAAATCACGCAGAGAGCTCCTCTCTCTGACAAAGCAGCAAAGGAAGCCCTCTCCTGCTCCCTGTTCCTGCCACCCCGGAGCATCTCCTGGCCACGGAGAGCCAGGGTCGGGGCCAGCCACCCCCTGGCCATGGCTACTGCCACCAGCTTTGGGCTCGCAGCCGCCCCGCACCGCTGCCGCGCTCCCAGGAGCCTTCGGGCTTAGTTTAGGCTGCTGGTGGGAGGGCGGGAGGAGACAGCGCTGAGATTGCTTTAAAAATAGATCAAACCCTCTGCTACGGAGCCATTTTATTAGAGCAGCACAAGCTGTCGGGCTGGTGACACCTTTGCGAAACACTCGGGTAAGTTTTCCCAGATGAATCTGAAAAGCAAGCGAGGGGAAGAACGGCAAAGACAGCGAAGCAGACTTGTTTTCCAACACAAAAAAGGACAAAAAAAAAGAAGACGCCATGGGAGAAACCTGGCAACACTGGTAGCCCCTTGCCCTGTGCCCAGCCTGCATCTCCCAGGCACTTTGGACCAGCTCTGACCAAGTAAACTGGCTGGCACCAAGGTGAAGCTCTGGCTCATCCTAGAGCTGCCCACTGAGCCTCATCCTGCCAGATCCAGCCTTTCCGGGGCCATTCCCAAACGCTGGCAGCACCACGGGGCAGCTGGGGCTCGGAGATACCGCCGGGTCCCAAACCCAGAGAGATCACAGACAATCGAAGCAAATCAAATCCTGCTGCTCTGCACTTTCACCAGAGCTCCCTGGTTTTCTGGGAGGTGGATTGGGAATGGCAGGGTCCTGGGGTGCACCCTCGCCCCGGTACAGCCCCCCCCCAGCTCACCATCCCCATTCCTGCCGGGATGCTGCAGCCAGAAGCACTCGCCATGGCAGCCGACAAACCCATCCAGCCTGGCCCCGAGTCAATCCATCACCTGATTTATTTCCCGGCCCCCAGCCTCCCCCCGCCGGCACACGGCTCTGCCCCCAAGGGGAAAACAGCTGGGACAGGGTCCAGCTCCACCAGAATTGAAGAAGTAATCAGGACCAGGGGTCACCTTTCCCGGGGGGTGGCTCCCTCTTCTCCTCCCGGTGCCAGAACACGGGATACAGGGATAACCAGCCAAGAGGAGAGCGCAGCAGCCACCCATCGGTGTTGATGGGGGAGTGGATGGGGTACAGTGGAGGCTCGTCCCTGCCTGGAGGGTGGCATGGCCTGGCTGCCACCCAGGGAAAATGCCAGGCTGGTGGCCGGGGACGTGGTGGGATGCGTGGGGAAGGAAAGAGGAGGGGGAGATGGGGAAACGGAGCCTGGATGGGGGGTGGGCTGCTGGAAAATCACTGCCAGTTCCTCCCATCACATCAGCAGAGCTGGGGCCACGCTCTGGCCGGTGGCAGGGAGGTGCCACGGGAGGTCCCTGGGCTCTGCTGGCACCCGAACCCCCGTGGTGCCTCTCCTTGCCACACCAGCAGCAGCGGGCACAGCTCTCCCCAGCTCCCAGCCATGCCCTGGCCAGCACTGTCCCCCCGAGGCTGCCCAGGCTGGGGGTCTGAGGGTCCTGGTGGTGCTGCCAACTCTCCCCAGGCACGGCAGAGGGAAAATCCAGGTACCAAAGGGGAGGTTCTGTCTCGCATCCCACCCCGAGCCCAGCGGAGCCTCCCCGCGCCGGAGCAGCCGAGTGCCAAGGACAGGATTTATTTCAGCGCAGCTCCACAGCTCCCAGCATCCAGCCCAGGCTCCCAGTATCCCCTTTTGTGCACACTACAATTGACTCATGTTTTTAGAAGGAAAACCTGGAGGGGGTTGGGGACGGGGAACGGGGAGGGGGGGGAGAAAGGGAAAAAAAAATAATACAGAAATGCCTCGGAATCAAATCTCAGAGAAAGCGTGGGAGCTCTCGGGAGAGGAGGAAAGCACTTTCTATATAATTCACCTTTTGTCATTTAATCACCACCCCTCTCGCTGCCGGCAGCAGCGGTGCGGCCGGGTAATGGCCAAGCACTGGGAAATCCACAGCAGGACCCGGGGATCACTCACTCCTGCAGGTGAGAGGGGTCCTGCCCCGGAGGCTGAGAGCCACCTCGTGAAAACTTCCATCCCCTGGCCCAGTTTGCCAGGGAGAGGAGCTGATTTCCTCCTCTCCCAAGCAGCTTACAAAGCAGCTGGCGGAACGCCAGGCTCTTTTTAGAGAAATGTTAATGATGCCCAGGGAAGAGCTAATCATGTGTCATGGAAACAACTTTGTGCCAGTCAAAAGTGCTGCATGGTCCCAGCCCCGCGCGGGGCGGCCCCTGGGATGCGGTGGTTGTAGGTGAAGGTGGGAGAGGGGCTCCTCTCTGAGGTGGCACCACAGGGACACCGTGGGTCTGTCCGGTGATGGCCCCTGTGCAGGGGTTTAGCACCTTCAGCTCCCGGGGACTGCTCCTGGTGACAGTGGCAGATCCCTCCTGGCCCCACCACAGAATCACAGAATCTTAGTGGTTGGAAGGGACCTCCGAGATCATCAAGTCCGACCACATAAAAAAACCCCAAAAAACCAAAAAACCCCACAACAAACCCAAAAACACCACCCACCAACTAAACCCCACACCCACAACTCCACACACAACACCCCACCACAAACCAATAATCTTGGGCACCAGAGCATGCCCTGAAGTGCCATGTCTACACGTTTCTTAAATACCTCCAGGGATGGTGACTCCACCACCTCCCTGGGTAGGCTGTTCCAAGGTGAGCAAGCACCAGAGCAAGGTGAGAGCATCGAGCATCACCCACCGCTCTGCCTCGGCTGGTGGGACCCGAGGGACCAGGGGATGGAGCAGCCGGTCCAGCCCAGCGCCATGGGAACATCACCCAAATGATCGGATGGCTGCAGAGAGAGCAGGGTGGCTGGGGGGGTCACAGGAATAGCTGGGGGACTCACTACAGATGGGGGAGCTCTCCCAGGAAGAACAAAATCCAAAGGAACTGGTGAGGAACATCACACAGGTCACAGGTGGGTGCTGGGGGGGGACGTCCCCTGGCTCTCCAAAGCCTCCCATCGCTTCTGGATGCTCCCCCTGCTCCACCAGCACACCCCCCACCCGGGAATTGCCTGTCACTGGGATGAATTTAAGGGGGAAAAGCCCAGATTTCCATTTTGCCCCCAGTGCCTTCCGAAGCTGAGCTGACCTCTAGAACATAACACATTCCTTCATTTCCATGGGGCCCTCCTTGGCGCGGTCCTGCTCCCGGCATCTGGCATCAGCATCCCGGCGTGTGCCAGAGGGATGCCTGAGCCCGGCCAAGGGACCCTCTCCTGGACCATCACAAGGATTCCAGGGAATCACCAGTTCCTCCAGACTGGCCTCGCCTGGCCAGGACTCAGCCCTTCTCCTGAGAAGAACCAGCCACATCTCACAAACCACATCCCCAGCACAACTCCCAGCAGGAATCTTTCCATGCCTTTATGGCAGTTCTCAGCTTACAATGAAGGGCATCATCTGCATCCCCCCCCAGCACCCCCACATCCCCAGGCACATCGTGGGGCAGGAGGAAGGGCTGCAGAAAACAGCCTTGGCTCAGATGGCCAAGGGTTGATTCAGTCTAAACAACACAACAGCAAACAAAAATATGGGCTTTAGTGCTTTAGGGCTCCAGGAGTAAAGCCAAGAGGAGCTGAGAAGCCCCAGCCTTCAGCTGTAAGGCCAGTGGGGTTTTATTTAAAGCAAGAGGAGTAAATAAAGTCCTCAGCACGAGAAAGAAAGCTCCTGGAGAGCAGACCCAGGAGGAAGCGGGTCAATAACCCACCTGGCAGGACCTGAGCGGGGTGAAAGGAGCATGTGGGGAATGGGGGGGGCAGCAGGACAGAAAAGGTGGGGTGCAAGGCAGCAGGGGCAGGGCCAGGATTGCTGGGGGGGTGAATGAGACGCTGTGGCAAAACGGTAAAAGGTTCATTAATGATGCAAATAAAAAGATAATAGAGAAAAAAAGTGAGGCTGCAAGACAGCACGGCTGAGTAGAGATAAAACCATCCGAGGTGTTGCCTGAGAACCCACTGAACAATCAGCTCCAGCTTTCGGGAGGGCTGGGATTAACCCACTGGGAGCTGCAGGCTGCTCTGGGGAGGGAGGAACAGAAATGGAAACTACAGACTCCAAAGCAGGAGAAAAACTCAAAACCAGCCAATGAGTTCAGGTCGGAGGAAGGAGGAAATCTCCATCCCAGGAACCCACCAGAACTGTCCCAACTCACAGCCCAGGCGCTGGCGTGTGGAGCTGCAACGGGGACAGAGCAGCACAGAGCCAAGAACGGGGCCAGGGCAGGGAGAGACGACCCCCCCCCGACCCCTCAAGACCCCCCCCAACATGCAGACCAGAAGCTCAATAAAACCACGGTGGAAATACCCAACGAAGAGGCAGGATTTGGTTGCCTTACCAAGGGCAGCTGGTGCCAAAGTTGGTGTCTTCCTTCAGAGAAGGGGGACCCCAGCAGCTGGGTGGGCAGCACCCCAAGGGGACGGGCTGGCCACGACCAGGGGGGGCATTTGCCCTGCAGGGAGCAGAGGTTTCAGCCCAGGGTGGGGGGGGATTGCAGACCTCGAGCCCGGAGCCGCCGAACGGCACAAAGTTCAAAACGCCGAACATAAGGACTGGGCGAGAATTTCTGCTCTAACCTGGAAAAAACACCCAGCGAAACATCGAGGTACATTACTCAGTTCCAGGCTGACTCTGACTCACCATCTCCTGCATCTGTGAAAAAAAAAAGCAAGTGTGTTTCTAGGCTGCCGGGAGGAGATTTCCAGGAGAAGGCAGCCCCGCCGCTGTCCGAGGCTCCGCTCCCATCCTGGGGCTGGGATGGAGAGGGACAGGGCTGTCCCGGGATGGGGAGATGCTCCGGGCAGCAGACAGAAGGACAGAAGGACAGAGGAGCTCATCCTGTGCAGCCCTGCCAAGTCTTCCTCTCTATAAATAGGTGGGGAGTGGGCAGTGGGGAGGGAGAGGAGCTGTTTAAGCCGAAGGACAACGTTGGCACGAGTATAAAGGGGTGCGAGAGGCTGCAAATAAAGGGAGGCAGGAAGGAAATTGGGAGCTTTCTGTGCACGGGGAGGGATGGGCACCATCCGGGTGAGGAAAGGGGTTGTGGCTGGGACCACTTGGGGAGTGGGCACCTGGCACAGGGTCTGGATCCCTTCCTAAAATACTCCTTTAAACTCCTTTTAACTAATACTCAGGCGTTTCACCGGAGCTGACAACCCATGGGCACAGCTGACTGCTCCTGTGTCCCGCTGTGGGGGGCACACAGAGAGTGGGGGCTTCACCCCCTGGCTGCCCCTGGCCACTGCCACCACCACACCAGAGCCCTTCCCACTCCAGCCCTGGAAAACCAGGCAGCCCAGCTCCACACACTGACCATCGCTCCCCTAATTCCCTGCAGAAATCCAAGCTGCTAATCAATCAGATGGAAAGTTCTCCATCCCATAATAAACAGAGTGTACTATTTATAAACCTGAAAACGTCTTTATTATTATTATTATTTTCCACCCAGAAAAAAAAAAAAAAAAACACCAACCAAAAAATAATAATAATAACCCCCCTCTTGCACAATACTGTTAAATACACCCCACCAAGGACTCGCAGGTCTGCAGCGCTGGTGCCGCTTCCCCAGGCAGTGCCCAGTGGAACAGATGGCAGCGTGGGCGTTAGGTACCAGCCTCCTGGCAATCTGAACATCTGTTACCGTTAGAAAATGCTAATTGCCATCAATCAGGACAGCACCTACCCACATTTACATGCAAGCACACAAAAAAAAAAAAAAAAAAAATTACGTCTAAATTTCTCCGAGTACAACACTTGCTGCATGTTAAGTAACCGGAGCCGCTCGGGTGCCCGCACGGCAGCCTGGCACCGGCGGCTGCGGGCGATGCACCGCAGCTGAGCGCCCCGCAGCACCCTCTCCGGGCCCCCCCTGCATCCCCCCCTGACACCCCCAGCACACAGCAGGAGCACTGTGCCCCCATCTCGCCCCCCTCAGCCCTGCCTGCCAGGAGGTGCCCGCTCCCCGCACCCCCCGGGCAGGACCACCAGCGTCTCACCCCACGGGACACGTGGTGATGGAGCAGCTGAATCCAGCTGGGAATTGCCCAGCCCTGGCTGATCCTGTAGGAACATGAGACACTCTCCATGGCCGGAGGGTGCGGGACAGCTGGGAACAGACACAGCCCCACCGTGGTTTATGGGATTGTGTCCCAGGAATTGCAGGGAAAGGTTGGGAGAAGCCCACACCCGATACCACTGTGGGCAGCCTCTCCTCACGGCCCCTCTCAGCCCTCGAGGGACCCCCAACCCGGTCTCTCCTCACCCAAACCCCCCCTGGCAGCCCCACGGACACCACGACGGTGCTGGGAGCATCTTCCCTGGGAGTCGAGGGGAGGCACCGGGGCAAGATGGCAATTCCCGTTTGGAAGCAGCAGAGGCACAAATCTGGGATGGCAAACCCGGGCGCAAAGTTGAGGCAGAGAAGCACGAAAACAAGAAACCTGGAGCTGGGAGACCCCCCCGAGGCACAGCTCCCTCCGCAGCGATCCCCAGGGATGCTCCCAGAGCCCGGAGCCTGCCCCGCTCCTCACCCCCCGGGCACTGCCAGGGCCCCCGCAGCCCCCACAGCCCCGAGCTGCGCCCGAATGCAAATGATGCTCCGGGCGATGCCAAGATCTCCCTGTTCCTTCCTCAATTTAGGACACCTCTCGGTGCTGCAGCCCTCACGGAGCTGGGAGGCAGCTGCAAGGGTGTTGCAGGAGCGCGCTGCCGAGGCTCAGCCAGCAGCCACGACTCCTCCCTGGCAAAGACAACCCCCAAAGCGCTGCTTTTACCCCCCCATCTCCTTCCCCGAGGTCTTTTCTCACAGTCCCACATCGCAGCTGGGGACAAACTTTCTTATTGCCAAAGCCTTTCGACCTGTGGTGCTCCCAGCCCTCTTTGGCAGCAGCGGTTCACAGACCTTCGGACACTGTCCCTGCCCAATTTGGGGGTCAGTGGGGCAAGGGGGGGGGGAACCTGACCGTCCATGAGAGGACCAGGACGAGCAGCTCTGACTGACCCCAGCCCTGTGCCAGAGGTGGGGGGGGGGACAGCAAACCCTGTGCCACACTCCCAGGGAGCAGAAAACCCCACTTCTTTGGTGGGGGGGGAGGTACATCCCCCCCTACGCTCCCCCCCTGCTTCCTCAGGGCTGGCAGAGCAGAGTGGGGGTCTCACCTCACCGCCCAGCAGACCCTCCCCAGCGCTGGGGGTCCCGGGGCATCCCTGCCCTTCAACAACCCCTACCAGCACCCAACCAAGCGGCTCAGCCCCGGGGTGTCACCGCACACCCCCGTTCCCGGGGGGGGCTGAGCGCTGGCAGCAGCACCATCCCACAGCACCATCCCACAGCACCATCCCGCAGCACCCAGGGGGGCTTCCCCGGCTGCAGGCACCACCACCTCGGCTCCTGGAGAACGCTCAGGCTCTTCCCAAAGCAGAGCACAGGGAGCCAGGAGGAGCGATCCGGCTGCCGGGGAGAAGGAGATGGGGCAGAGCCTCGGTGGCTTCCCCCCCGCCTCCTTCCCATGGCCGAGGGGAGTGGGGGATCAGGGGGGCACGTCTCATTTCCTCGCTGCCGTTACATCCCAGTTGTCGGGCTTTGGCTCCGTCCCCCCCCAACCCCCAGTTGGCCCCACATCCCTCCCCAACCCTGGCTCCCTGACAGACTCCCACCGGCGCGAGCAGGTTGCGGCACCGCTGCTGGCTCCCCGCGGCTCCCAGCGTTACTCAGCAGCCGAGGGAATCGCTGGGAGCTACAAGGTCACTCAAAAACACCATCTGTCCAAGAACTGCTCCTCGCCCTGGCGGGGGGAGCAGGAGAGGAATTATTCCAACGCGCCGCCCCAAAAGCCACTGTCCTCCCCACCGCCGCCCCAGCTGCACGCCAGCAGCTCGCCGCGCTCGCTCGGCCCCAGCTGCAGTGAGGGGGGGACCACAGCATCCCCCATCCCCCCCCAGGGACACCCCCACACCTCGCACTGGGTGGCCCCTTCAAGGCAATGGTGGGGTGTAATGGGGAATGAAATGGGGGGGTGCAATGGTGGGGGTCAATGGTGGGTGCAATGGTTGGGGTTCAATGATGGGGGTCAATGGTAGGGTGCACTGGTTGGGGTGTAATGGTGGGATGCAGTGGTTGGGGTTCAATGGTTGGGGTGCAATGGTGGGGGTAATGGTGGGATGCACTGGTTGGGGTGCAATGGTTGGGATGCAATGGTGGGGTGCAGTGGTTGAGGTTCAATGGCTGGGAGGCAGTGGTTGGGGTGCAGTGGTTGGGGTTCAATGTTGGGTTCAATGGTTGGGGTGCAGTGGTGGGGGTCAATGGTGGGCACAATGGTTGGGGCTCAATGGTAGGGTGCAATGGTTGGGGTGCAGTGGTTGGGGTTCAGTGGTTGGGAGGCAGTGGTTGGGGTTCAATGGTGGGCGCAACGGTTGGGGTTCAATGGTTGGGGTTCAATGGTGGGTGCAATGGTTGGGGTTCAATGGTTGGGATGTAGTGGTTGGGGTTCAATGCTGGGTGCAATGGTTGGGGTGCAGTGATTGGGGTTCAATGGTAGGGTGCAATGGTTGGGGTTCAATGGTTGGGGTTCAACTGTGGGTGCAATGGTTGGGGTTCAATGATGGGTGCAATGGTTGGGGTTCAGTGGTTGGGAGGCAGTGGTTGGGGTTCAATGGTGGGCGCAGCGGTTGGGGTTCAATGGTTGGGGTTCAATGGTGGGTGCAATGGTTGGGGTTCAATGGTTGGGATGTAGTGGTTGGGGTTCAATGCTGGGTGCAATGGTTGGGGTGCAGTGATTGGGGTTCAATGGTAGGGTGCAATGGTTGGGGTTCAATGGTTGGGGTTCAACTGTGGGTGCAATGGTTGGGGTTCAATGATGGGTGCAATGGTTGGGGTTCAGTGGTTGGGAGGCAGTGGTTGGGGTTCAATGGTGGGTGCAATGGTTGGGGTGTGACATACCTTGTGCAGGGGACACCAGCCACGGGAGCGCCATGACAGCCCCTAGGAACTGCCTGCTCCAGGCCCCCTCCCTCCAGCACCGCCCGGGGACTATTTATGGGGAGCTGAAGTCACCGGCGCTCGGGCTCTGAAGTCACACGCGTCTCTGCTTGTGCTACTTCTCCTGCGCTTCAAAGTGTCACAACACGGGTGCTATCTTTGCCGAGGCGGTTGTCCCCCACACGCTGTGTCCCAGATGCACTGTCGTAGCTGCTCGCAGCCAGGCGCCTCCCCAGCCCCGTTCCCTCGCCAGGAACGGCTCGGCTCGGCGCGGCGCAGGGCTGGCAGGGCGCTGAGCCGGGGAGGGGGGGTGGTGGTGGGGGCTCTGACTCACACCCAGCCCAGCCAACAGATAAATATTTGACTTGAGTTCATTTGCAAACTCAATAACGGGGAGGCATGTCCAAGGCTCTCAGGCGGCGCTTGGAAGAGCATCCCCATCTCAGGGCAGTGTGGTCACCTCTGCCGTGGGGCAGGAGCATCACCTGGATGTTTCCCCCCCCCCAGCAGCAAGAATCCCTGTGGATATTTCCCCCATTCATCCCCAAATCCTTGAGGCTCTACCCCACCTCTGCGAGGGCCCTCAGCCGCGGCGCTGACAGCGAAGGCAAGCATCACTGCACCACAGGGGGGTCACCCACCAGCTGCCCACACCTCGGTGGCCCCAGGACCCCCCCCCACCGACCCCAGCGCCCACAGGATGGTCCTGGTGGTCCCGCAGTGAGCCCCGCCGTGCCTGAGATCCCTTCCATATGGGAGCAGCCAGCGGAGCTGCCAGCTCCCAGCTCCAGCGCTTGCCGCTACATCTGGAAACTCTTCTCACCCTTAATTGTTCTTAATGCTTTAACACGCGGAGTGACTAATAAGACACTAATTGGGCGGCGTTAGCAGCGAGAGACGGAGCGGGGAGCGCGGCTGGCAGTGCCCTCTGTGCCGAGCCAGAGCTCTCCCAGCCCCTCAGCTGCTGCTGAGCCGCCAGTGTCATAAATCACTGCAAAACCCAAGCGCTTTTCCCTTCTCGGCCTTTCCCAGAGCGGTGGGAAACCCGGCTCCAGCAGAGGGGAGAGCAAAGAACTGCGGATTTTAGCTCTGGCTCACAGCCACCCACCCCCCGGGAGGAAGGGAAGAGAGGACACGAGGTCCTCCCCGGCAGGGATGTCCCCCACACCTTCCCCCCATCGAGCAGAAAGGTCCCTTCATCACTCCCCTCCAGCCACTGGCACCGCTCACCCTCGGCTCATGACCTGGCCACCACCAGGACGGGGTCCCACTTGGCATTGCCCACGTCGAGGAGATTTCACTGAATTTTTAGAGTTGGAAGGGACCATAGAGATCATCTAGTCCAACTCCCCCGCTGAAGCAGGATTGCCTAGAGCTAGAGCATGTTACTCAGGACTGCATCCAGGCGGGTCTTGAAAATCTCCAAGGAAGGGGACTCCACACCCTCCCTGGGCAGCCTGAGATGTGAGGAGACAAGTGACGAAGGACCACAGGGAAGGCACCCACTCCTGGGAGATTTGCAGCCGCTGCCGGGGCGCTGGGGCAGAGGATGTCGGCGTTTGGGATGCTCCCCTGCCCCACAGAGCCGTGGGGTGATGCCCCCCCAGTCCCAGGGCTGCCTGCTACTGGGGGACAACTCTCGGGCGAGCTCCCGGGGGGCTGCCAGCCCTGCCCACCCCTCGGCTGGCAGCACCGCGCTCGCTGGAGCCGCTCGGCAGCGGGAAATAGGCACAAATCTTGTTACACACTGGCTAAGCCTCCCCGGGCATGTTTTCTATAAATCTCCTGGAATTTATTATATGATAACTAGCCTGGAAAAGCTAAATTAAATCCACAGCCAAGAAACTGACTCAGATGTTTCTCCATTGCTCATCTTCAAGCCTTCCTTTAAGGAGCTCTCGGGGAGGGAGGGGGGGGTTTGGCAGGTTGGGGGGGATGATGGGGAGAGTCCTCACAGGGGGTCCACATCTGTATGTTCATCCATGCTCCAGGCAGCTCCCCGTCACCCCAGTGAGCCTCGTGTGTGGCACCAGCACCGTGTCTGAGGTTCATGGCCACCAACCCAAAGCCTCCACGCACGGCCCCAGCGCTCGGGGAGGGATGTTGAAGGGCAGAGAAAGCCACAGGGGGAAAACCCAGATGGGGAAAGGGCTCAGTGGACCAAGCATGAGCGAGCCCACCCCTGTGCTGGTGCCCAGAGCAGGTCCCAGCAGTGATGGCTGCACCAGCCTGGCCAGACAAGGCACGTTCTCCCAAGGATGGGCACCTCCTCCCTGTTCCAGGGCACGCCATGCCTCTCTGATGGGCACCAACCCGGCCAGACAAGTCACGTTCTCCCAAGGATGGGCACCTCCTCCCTGTTCCAGGGCACGCCATGCCTCTCTGATGGGCACCAACCCGGCCAGACAAGTCACGTTCTCCCAAGGATGGGCACCTCCTCCCTGTGCCAGGGCACGCCATGCCTCTCTGATGGGCACCAACCCAGCCAGACAAGTCACGTTCTCCCAAGGATGGGCACGTCCTCCCTGTTCCAGGGCACGCCATGCCTCTCTGATGGGCACCAACCCAGCCAGACAAGTCACGTTCTCCCAAGGATGGGCACCTCCTCCCTGTTCCAGGGCACGCCATGCCTCTCTGATGGGCACCAACCCAGCCAGACAAGTCACGTTCTCCCAAGGATGGGCATCTCCTCCCTGTTCCAGGGCACAACATGCCTCCCTGATGGGCACCAACCCAGCCAGACAAGTCATGTTCTCCCAAGGATGGGCACGTCCTCCCTGTTCCAGGGCACAACATGCCTCCCTGATGGGCACCAACCCAACTGCAAACCCCTGCAAGAAGCAGCACGTCCCCAACCCTGAGGCTCAAGGTCTCAGGAGGAACTCCCAGTGCTCCTGCTCCTCACAGTAACGCACCAGCTCCGGAGCATCACGGTGCTGGGGGGGCACAGCCCCACACTTGCCCCTCCAGAAGAGGCCAGGAAGGACCACGCATCCTACCCGTGCCTGCTGGGCTCAGGGCTCTCAGCAGGAGCGGGGTGCGGGCGCCGTGGGCAGTGCGGGGCCGTGGTGCTCCGGCAGCCCCGGGGGTGGGCTCGGGGCTGGGACACGCTGTTGTTCGGGAACGGAGCGCACTGGCAGAGCGGCGTGTGGGCAGCTTGCATAATAGTGCCAGCCCACACTACGCCTGCTCCCTTCCCAGCATGATCAGCCCCTCGCTTTCATGAGCAATAACATCCACCCAAAGTTTTCTAAAAGACAAAAAAAAAAAAGGCTTCAAGGTGATAACACAGAGCTCAGCTGCCTCTGCTGCCTTCAAACTGATTAAGGCAGCTGGGGAAATCCATCTGCACGGAGCGAGGCTCCTCTAATCCCCCGCTTGGGACGATCTCTGCCCCAGCCTGAGGGATGAGGAGTCACAAAATCCTGCTCCCTTGATTTCTGAGCAGACGCGTGGGGTTGGGACCGAGTGGAGGAGCTGGCGTGGGGCGAGCAGCGCTGCGAGGGTTGGGGGGGGGATGCATTGATGCATCAGGACCCCTGTGCCAGGCCACACAGCTCTGCCAGCATCCCTGCTCTCCCCTCCGCTCACAGCATCCAGGGGACAAGCGGTCCCAACTCTGGGGGTCCCCCGGAGCAGCAGCCAGCGGGGCAACGTGCCAGGAGATGCCACGACACGTGGCTGGTAGCCGGTCCCCGAGCAGCACCCGTCCCCTGGCCGTTGCAGCCCCTCCGAGAGCTGCCTGCACCCTCGGGTACTCAAGCTGGGAGGGACTGGGGACGACGGCTTGTCTGGAGGGGAATGTCACGCTGCCTTGGCTGGGTTTAAATTTTAACTACTCGCTAGTCTGGTGGCAGCTCCCGGAGCGGGCTGGTGTCAGCACGAGGCAGGGATTTAGTCCGTGTAACGTGAACTGACGGGGACGGGTTCAAACCGACCGAGTGGAAACCCCCCCAAAGCAGCCACGGTGGGGTTTTTGCGGCACGGTCTGTGCTGAGAGGTGGGTCTAGGTGGGTCTTGGTGGGTCTGGCCAGGCCGTGATACGCTTGGCTGTGTGTGTATCACACCTGCGTGGTCCATGCACGGGACCACCGAGGTCCTGCCTGCCCAGGACCCCCGCGCTCCTGCAGCCAGTGGGAGGGTGATCCCTGGGACCCATCCCGGCGGAGCAGCAGAAAGCTCAGCCCGTGGGGCAGGACCAGATGCCTCCCACCCCCACTTCGCACAAAGAAGCTGTGGCTTCTCCCCACGACGTTCCCCTTCACCAGGTCATCTCACAACAGCCTGGACCTCAGGTACTTGTGCCACCGCAGGTGGGCACGGGATCGGATCCCAGTGGTGGTACAAAGCACAGGATGGGCTGTATCATGGGGCTGCTGCCCCTGGCACGGCCCATGGGAAGAAGCAGCTTCATCCTCAACCCAAAACCCCTCTCCGTGTCCCCCCCCCTTACCTGGGCTGCTCGGTGGGAGCGACGTACCTGGGGGCCGGGAGCAGGTCCCTGGTGCTGCGGTCGCAGGCGGGAGCTCACGCTGGCGTGGGGCCCTGGGAGCCGTGGGGAAGAGCTGTCGGGGTCTCAGAGCAGCAGCTTCTCAGCCTGGAAGAGAGAAGGAGAAGGTTCCAGTCCCGTCCCTGTGTAGGCTTCGCTGCTAATAACGGAGGAGGACGCGGCAGAGCTCGGCGCCTCTGAACGCCGCGGCTCCCAGGGACTCGCACGTCGCTTGTCCCACTCTTTTAACAGCAGAATCAGCTCACGGCTGGAGAGCGGCGTTGGAGCGTGGCCCGGCTGCTCCACACGCACAGAGGCACGACCCTGCCCACCGGCAAAGCCCCCCCAGAGAGGGGGAAATGGGTCCAGCCCTGAGGAACGGGGCTTGGCTGCAAGGGGTGCAACAGCAGGATCCCAGCTCGGGGTCCCCAGTGGGACCACATCCCCAGCTCTGCTCTGATGGAGGATGCTGAGGCTGGTCCTGCCTCCCCAGGGAGCACAAGTCTCAGTAGAGCACAAGGGATTTCACTGAATTTCACTGAATTTTTTAGAGTTGGAAAGGACCATAGAGATCATCTAGTCCAACTCCCCTGCCAAAGCAGGACCATCCGGAGCTTGTCAGAGCATGTTACTCAGGAGCATCCAGGTGGGTCTTGAAAACCTCCAAAGAAGGGGACTCCACACCCTCCCTGGGCAGCCTGTTCCAGGGCTCTGTCACCCTCACCGTGAAAAAGTTCTTCCTCATATTCAAGTGGAACCCTTTATGTTCCAACTTGTGCCCATTGCCCCTTGTCCTCTCACTGGGAACTACTGAAGAGTCTGGATGGAGACAAGGAAAGGCCAAGACTTATTCTAAAGGGAAAAAATACCCCCCTGACCCCCTGTTCCCCTCCCAAGGCTCCTCAGAGGTAGCCCACAGTCCCACGTCACCCTCAGCAGCTCTGCTTTGGTTTTTGCCTGACCCAGGTTGAACGGGGAATAATCTAACAGTTTGTCCCCCATTGTAATGGGACGTTTTTCCCTGCTCCCCAGCCTGGGGCAGCCCATCCATCACGGCGCCGAGCGGCGATGTCCACCCCACGACCTCCACCGGGCAGCCCCCCCCGTGCCCGCCATGAGTTATGGTGCCTGCACTAGTCCAACTCCCCTGCCAAAGCAGGACCATCCAGAGCTTGTCAGAGCATGTTACTCAGGAGCATCCAGGTGGGTCTTGAAAACCTCCAAAGAAGGGGACTCCACACCCTCCCTGGGCAGCCTGTTCCAGGGCTCTGTCACCCTCACCGTGAAAAAGTTCTTCCTCATATTCAAGTGGAACCCTTTATGTTCCAACTTGTGCCCATTGCCCCTTGTCCTCTCACTGGGAACTACTGAAGAGTCTGGATGGAGACAAGGAAAGGCCAAGACTTATTCTAAAGGGAAAAAATACCCCCCTGACCCCCTGTTCCCCTCCCAAGGCTCCTCAGAGGTAGCCCACAGTCCCACGTCACCCTCAGCAGCTCTGCTTTGGTTTTTGCCTGACCCAGGTTGAACGGGGAATAATCTAACAGTTTGTCCCCCATTGTAATGGGATGTTTTTCCCTGCTCCCCAGCCTGGGGCAGCCCATCCATCACGGCGCCGAGCGGCGA
Source organism: Calidris pugnax (assembly GCF_001431845.1). Classification (NCBI taxonomy): domain Eukaryota; kingdom Metazoa; phylum Chordata; class Aves; order Charadriiformes; family Scolopacidae; genus Calidris; species Calidris pugnax. The sequence continues at coordinate 834,263 of NW_015090778.1, read as the reverse complement.
TGTCCCCCCCACGCCCTCCACCGGGCAGCCCCCCCCCTGCCCGCCGTGAGTTATGGTGCCTGCGCCGCGCGGCAGGACGGGCTCGGGGCTGGCTCCGCGCCGGGAGCTGAGATTTATCCCCTCGGCAGAATAGGGGGCAGAGGCCAGGAGATAAGTCACAGCAAAGCTGCAGGAGCGTCTCTCAAGGTCCCCCAAGGTTGGCTCATTAAAAAGCAAGGAGAAGAGGAAAGGGAAAAAAAAAATAATAAAAGAAATGCCCGCAGCGGTGTGGCTCACCATCACCCTCCCGCCTTCACGGCAGCCAAATCCAAGAGGGAAGTGAATGGGGGCCAGGTCTGCAGCCCCCGGGGAGGCTGGGGGTGAGAGAAGCCACCAGTATCCCCCAACACTCATCCCAGGAGGACCCCAACAAAAGCAGCAGCGTGGTGCCCAGATGGAGATGCCACCTCCCAGTGGCGCAGGAGCCAGTGAGCAGTTGACAGGCAGCTGGGAGGGTGTTGGGTCAGGCCAGGGGAGGACACGAAGGAAGACGGGCAGAGGGGAGCCAGACACAGCACAGAACTGCCCCATGGCTCCCCGGCCTCCCGGAGGAGGAGACGGCCAGGGCTGTGGGGTGGGCTTGCCCCTGTGGCCACCTCCATCGGCACAGAAAGCCCACGGGCAAGCACCCCACAGCTCCACAGCCAGAGGTGCCCTCAGCCCCACATCACCGCCCTTTCCACAGCCCCACCAGTGACACCCATCTCCCCCTGTTCAGGCTCCAGCATCCCCAGTGGCCAAGCAGGGATGGACACCTCTGGTGGCACACGTCCCCCTTCTCCAGGAGCAGCTGGAGTGGCCACAGACACACTGGGACCACCACCTGCAGCCCCCCGGCTCTGGGCTCTACCCCAACTCCCAGGCACACCACGGGACCGGGCACCGTCCCACCAAGGGAACCCATCACTGCATTTGGGGAGAGAACACAGAAAACCCCCAGAGAAACCGTCAGCAGCACAGAAACTCCCCAGCCTCCCCAAACTTGCTGGAATTCCCCTTCCGCCTCATTAGTCCTGCTCATTAGGCTCTGCTCCTGATTAGCACGCGCGGAGCTATGGCACAGCTCAGCACAACTTCAGGCTGGGAGGGAGCTGGGTGCAAGGGCTGGGAAGAACACCAGGATCATCCCCCCATGAGTTCCTGTACCAAAAATGGGAAAGAACTTCACCCAGAGATCGCTGACACGGCAGCTCCTGCCTGAGCCCAGCTTTGCTCTGGAATCACTTCCCCCGGGACGTCAGCGACCGAGGGTCCTCTCCCCCAGATCCCAGCCCAGCACAGCACTGGAGGCAGGAGCCCCTGGGTTTCCTCCCCAACACCTCATTTCCAACACGAACTCATTCAGCTGCAGCTTCCACGCTCGCATTGCGGGGTTTACCCGAAGCCCAAAAAAAAAAAAAAAAAAAAACCCCGAAAGGCAATCAAAGCATTTAGCTCTTCTTTGATTCCACAGAGCTCTCTGAAGCCTCCACCAGCTTCAGCTGTGTTTGGGGGGACAGTCTGCAGCCCTGCCTTGTGCTCCTCTTTGGCTCAGCCTCGGGCAGTTCTTTATCAGACTTGTCTGATATTTAAGCACTAGGCATTAGAAATGCAGCTTAAAAATGAAAGCTTGGTCTTTGTTTCCTGTGGCATGAGGTGGTGGTGTTGGGGTTATTTCTCTCTGGGAAAATCTGTGTTGGCGGGGGGGGCTCAGAGGTTTTATCCAAGCCAGCAGCACCCCAGGGGGGAGAAGGGAAGATACAGCCCAGAGCATCCGCAATCCAGGAAAAGGGGGGGGGGGTTCAGGACCGGGGTTGTGACCACTCATTTTTGGGACACTGAGCCCCTGCTGCTGCCCCTGCACACCCCAGAGGATGCTTGACCCCAGCCCCAGCCCAGCATGGTCTGTGGGACTTCTCCGTGGCAGTGGGGTGATGAAGAATCCCCCTCATCAGGGCAGCAGGCCGAGGGAGGAGGAGGGGGGGCTGCCAAGGCGAATGCGGGTGC
>NW_015090778.1:811733-832228 GCF_001431845.1 Calidris pugnax | reverse complement strand
GGAAGGAGGGGGGGGGGTGAAGGGGGGGAACGGAATTTTCTTTCAGCAGAAAACGCACTGAAGCAGCACTTCCAGCCCTGTGCAGCCCGAGATACAGCTCCTGCTCCAGCCCAGATCAGGAGCTATTTCCCACTTATCTGTGCCCAGGCTGATATCTGCGCAGCAGAACACGGCGCTGGGTAATAGGATTTTGATGCTGAACAGAAGATGGTTGGTTTTTTGTTTTCTTTTTTTTTTTTTTTTCCCCCGAGTCTCACTTACGTCACACCTGGAGGTATCCATGGCCATAGAGGTGACACAGAGGAAGGCTAAAGAGTTTCAACTCTCGCGCTGAGGGAGCAGCTTCTCCTTTAGCTGCAAAAACACAGCAGAATTAAAGCGATCTAATATTAGCTGCCTGCTTTGTGCCCCCCCCACTTCCAGCACAGCCCCGGGGAGGGAGAAGAGCACACCCCTCTGCAGCATCCCCGCAGCACCACTGACCCCAACGGCCCCAGCCCTGCCCCACAGGACCCTGCTCCTGTCCCCAAACACCCAGGAGAGTGGGCAGAGCATCCCCCACCCCAGGCCTTGGGGCTGTGCTGGGGGGGGGGACTCAGCACCCCCTGGGCATCACCCACCCCCCCCCGGGCTCTGCTCTCAGCTGCATCCCACACGGCGGGGACCACCCACACGCAGCATCAGCAGCATCAGCAGCATCACGGAGCCAGGTTTGGGCGGCGGAGCCGAGCTCGCAGCTGCCTCGGGGACAGGGGAGGAAGGCTTGTCACCTCCCTGCCACCCTCCTCCCCGTCTGAGCGAGAGGAAGGTCCCAGTCGCCCCCGCTGCCGGAGCTGGGAAAGTCTCTGCCTGCCACAGACAGAAGCGAAGGGATGGGAACCACCTCCGCCGGGCGCGGGTGACATCTCGCCCGGGGGAGCGCTGCCGGCGGGGCTGTCACCGCCTCCCACGGCCCAAAACCGGGCGGGAGAAGGGCACTGGTGAAAAAGCAGCGGGGCTGGCGGTGGGTGGGGGTTCCGAGCATCCCCCCCCTCAAAGAGAGGGAAGGGCGGCCAAGGCCAGGCCGTCCATCGCGGCAGGTTCCGGGGAGCTGGAGTGGCCACGCTGCGAGCACACGGGCTACAAATGCATGCAGGGCGCATGCTGATCTGGGGACACATGCTGCTCGTGGGGCACACGTTGCTCTCAGGGCTCACCCTGATCTAGGGGCACACGATGATCTTGGGACACATGCTCCTCTTGGGGCACACGATGCTCTCAGGGCTCACGCTGAACTAGGGGCTCACCCCGATCTAGGGGCACACGATGATCTTGGGGCACATGCTGCTCTTGTGGCTCACACTGCTCATGGGGCACATGCTGATCTTGGGGCACACAATGATCTCGGGGCTCACGCTGCTCTTGGGGAACACACTGGTCTAGGGGCACACGCTGCTGTCAGGGCTCACACTGATCTAGGGGCACATGCTGATCTAGGGGCACACGCTGCTTGTGGGGTACACACTGCTCTCGGGGCACATACTCCTCTTGGGGCACACGTTCCTCGTGGGCCACATGCTGATCTATGGGCACACGCTCCTCTTGGGGCACACGCTCCTTGGGGCACATGCTGTTCCTAAGGCACACACTGCTATCGGGGCACATGCTACTCTTGGGGCACACACACACTGCTCTAGGGACACACGCTGATCTAGGGGTACACACTCCTCTCGGGACACACTGAGGCACCGGAGAAGCCCTGACCAGGCTGGGAGCAGGCAGGGGCTGCATGAGCCGGAAGGAAAGTGCTCATTAAGGAGCAAAGCGGGACAAGGGGGGGGACAAAGCGAGGCGCTGGGGGAGCAGGATGTGTCCCCGCTCATAGCATTTGCATTTCCCCAGCCCAGCTCCAGAGAACTGGGAGTTCTCCCGGCCTCAGCGAAGAGCCCGCACTGAAAGTGCATCGCTGTTAGATAAAAGAGCCAGGAAAGAAGCGAGAGACGGGCAACGAGTGGAAGGAGAAACCATCTTAAAGGAAAGGACAGAGAAAACAGTCTCGGGAAGCGCGGCAGGAGCTGTGGGGTGGGGGACGGAGGGGATCTGACAGTCCTGGGCCCCCCCACAGCCAGGAAGGCAGCTTGTGGGTCACAACCCCCTCGAGCTTCCTCCTGCAATTTTGACTTCAGCGTTGCAGGCAGGAACATCACCCTCTGCCTTTTTATTCATCCCCTGCTGTGGACCAGGACCCTTCACCACCCGCCTCCAGCGGGAGAAGTGGGGCACCCAGGGACCGGGACACGGCTCCCATCCAGCCCCACAACAAGGAGGGTAGCACAGCCCCCTGGCACAGCAGCCATCCTGAGCCATCACCGACCCGTCCTGCAGCCACCACGTGTGCCCAGCAGCCGGGCAGGGCCAGCGCGGGCAGCACCCGCTGCGGGGGACGGGGATGCCAGGCCCAGGGCTGCAGGCTGTGTTTTCTGCACAAGTGCATTAAGTATTCTGCACAGCACTTTTGCTGTAAATCACTTCCTATTCAGGCTCACTGCTGAGGGTCTCTGAAGGTCGATTTTCCATGGTTATGACAACAAAAACTAAAATTGGGTCAAACCTGAAAGGTATTATCTTCCTCCAAGCTGCTAAATGCACAATAGTAATGAGGTTGGTTAAGCAATTCACCCACAGACTGCATTATTTGCTCTGAAGATGTATTAACCAGTTAAATGAGCGTGATAAGGCAGCTCTGCTTATTTCTCCCACCAGCCACACAGAAGATCTGAGGTTCTGGGTCTCCGTATCCCAGCTAATAACCGAGACCGCAGACACGCCGACAAAGGCGGCCGGCGCCGCGCCGCTCCGGGCCAGGCTCTGACCCCCGGGAACACAAAGGGAACTTTAAAGGCATCCAGCGGCTGAGAGCCATTTGAAAAAATAATTATACTTCCTCCCTCCCCCTTTCTCTTTCTTCTTCCTAAACGCTCTCCTCCATCCGACCCCCCGATGAAAGAGCAGGGACCCACCGACGCAGTTTTAGCAGCCGCCCCGCGCCCAGGGTATGGGACTGGGGAGGCAAAACTCACCCACCCACCCATCTTGGGGTGCTGCTCCTCATCTGCCTTGGAGGAGGACACCTTGCAGCCGGTCCCCGGTGGATGCTGGACGCTGCCCGTGCCCACACCAGAGCTCTCTGTACCCACTCTGGTGGGGAGAGGGGCAGGGGCCACCCCAGAGCACCCCCCACCCCAGCAGGGCAGTGGTGCCAGCTGTGGGACACGAAGAACATTTGTTTTTAGGGGATTTCTGCTCTTTTGCCTAAAACAAACACCCATTAATGTATATATAACTGCAAGCACGACCCTAAAAATCCATGTGCAGCTGTACGTGACGGGGGAGAAAGAGGGAAGGAAGGAGGAGAAACGCTTTAACTCATCCCCAAAAATGAATGAGATGGGAAAAACTCAACCTGCAGGGAAAGCATCTGGCACCGCCGCAGGAAGGGGCTGCCCTGGACGCAGGGGTCGTGCCCTGGCGTGTAACACCACTGCCACCCCGGCCACCCCGCGGCACCAGGGTGGGAGAGCCCTGCCACCTCCACGCCACTCAGGGAGGGGACACCACAGTGGGGCCAGTCCCACGTGCTGTGCGGGTGGGAGAGCCCTGCCACCTCCACGCCACCCGGGGAGGGGACACCACAGTGGGGCCGGTCCCACGTGCTGTGGCCATAGAATCATAGAATGGTTTGGGTTGGAAGGGACCTCAAAGATCATCGAGTTCCAACCCCCCTGCCCTGGGCAGGGACACCTCCCACTAGAGCAGGTTGCTCAAGGCCACATCCAGCCTGGCCTTGAACACCTCCAGGGATGGGGCCATGAAAGCTCTGACCCTGACCTTGAACCCCTCCAGGGATGGGGCCATGAAAGCCCCGAGCTGGGGACATCACAGTCCTGCTCCCTGGCTCCCTGACCCCACTCCACTCCAGTGGGAGTCTGATGGGACGACATCTCAGTTCTTCTGCCCATCTCCAGGTGGGCACCAAAAGCTGCCCAGCTCTCCTGGAAGCCCAGTACTTGCAGCCCATGGCCCCATGGCCCTGTTGGGGCAACCACCCCGTGCAATTTCAAGGAGATTCCTCAAGAAGGGGTTCAGGGGAGCACCCCGGGTGCTGCAGGGCGACGGCCGTGCCCCTCATGAGCTGCCCGCGGGTTCCTGCCTCCATCCCCAGCGCAGGGAGGGTTTTCTGGGCACTGAGGACCTCCACGGGCAGCCTGCCCCATTGGAGGTTGGGACACCACGGGAGGGGGGCAGGAGGTTGCCACCAACCCTCCGGAGGGACCCACACGGGGAGCGTGCGGAGGAAGGAAGCCCAGAGAAAGCCTCGGCGCGTCTCTCCCGGTGATCCAGCTGGTGCTTTGCCAGCAAGAAGGAGCTGCATGGAAAAATGCCAGCACTTTCTAGCACAGAAGGATGAAGGTATCCTGAAGTGGGATCCCTGGGCGACGGAAGCTCCCAGGACCAGCACTTATGACCTCCACAAGCCACCTCCCGTGTGACTGAAATACGGCTGGGAAGTGGCACCTGAGGAACAAGGGAGAGGGAGAGAGAGAGAGAGACGGCGGAGCAGATCCGAGGAGCTCCAAAAAGAGAGGAAAAAAGGCTGTTTCATGAGGCTGGCGGGGGAAGGGGGTCAATCGGAGAAGCAACAGTGGATCTGCACAGTGAAACAGGACAGCAGTGGTCCACACCAGCTCTCCCAGGCCTCCAGCACAGCCAGGCACCCACCAGGAGTTGGTATTTGAAGCCAAATGCAAAGAAAGTTGGAGAAACTGGAGAGACATATTTAGTGCTCCCACCCCTGTAACAACAACAACTCCCGAGCAGAGCACAGAGATGAAGCCCAGCCTGGACCATCATCTCCAGAGCTGGGAGTGGGGACCTGCGGTGGCCACAGCCACACAAGGAGACCCAGGATGGTGCCAGGGCCCCTGGCAGAGGGTAGAAGGCACCACAGGGCCAGAATGCCACCACACAGAGAATCCAAGATGGAAGCTGGAGGAGACCTGTCTCAGCTCTGGACATGCAACACCCCAAGAGAGCTGTGGGCACCATCCCCCCAGTGGGACAGGGAGAGACCACACCTGAGGCTGGTGAGAAACCAAAAGGGCAGCAGGAACCCAAGGCAGCCCCCAGGATGAGCCCATTGCTTCTCCCACAGAGACCCCCCCCCAGCCCCAGGTCCCCACACCGAGGACTGGGATGACACCAGGCCACTGGCCCTGCTGGTGGGGACACGCAGGGGGACCCCAGAGCTGCCAGCACTGCCCTCCCCAGCGTGAGCAGAGGTGGGTTCACATGCAGCCAGGCATCACAGGCGAGCACGAGCCCCATAAGCCACCCAAGGTCCCTGTGAAGGTTCCCAAGAGCTGTGCCCGTGATCCCTGCCCTGCCCCACACACACTCCGGGGTCTCACGGTGACACTCGGGGACGTGTTCATCACATCCATCCTGCTCCTCCTCTCCTGAAGCATCTTAAGCCCTGTCCCTCACCATCGGCCACACACTGATCAGCTGCTGGAAACTCTGCGGGACCAGGCACCAGGGAAAGGGGAATCCCTTGTTCTGACTTAAGGTGGACTCCTGACCCCCGGCCACCCCACGGGACGACTGCCACGCTCAGCCCCAGCACACCAGCAGATCCAACCACGCTGGAGCTCATCCGTCCCTCCGGGAGCCCATGAAGGGGGTGCAGCCCTGCTGCTCCAGGCCACCAAGATCCTGAGGGACCATCCTTGATCCCAAACCTGGAGAGCAAACACACAAGGCAGCTCCTCCCAGAGCAAGACCAACCACCAGCGCTGCTCCTCCAAGAGCCCACAGCACCTTTCCCAGGCTCACCCACCAGCTGAGGCCCCAACGCAGAGCACGTTGGCTGCACCAGTGCAATGCCAGCCCCGGTGCCCACCTCTGCCATGGCACAGCCCTCTCTCTGCTCTGCTCTGGGAAGCACCAGCCCCTTTTTTCCTTACCTTGGTGTGACACTCATGCTGCCGAGGCTCCTCGGCGGTGAAGGCTCCGGGACAGGCAGGTGGGACGTTGGTACCCCCCAGGACCTGCCCAAGCACCGGTGCCGTGTCTCCACACCTTGCCAGCCCTCCCGGCGCTGCCTTTGGGAGCCGGCTGCCGCAGCGCACGCGTCCTCCCCCCCTGCCCTTTCCAACGCCGCCGGTGATGGGAGGGAGTTAGAAATGCCAGAGGAGAAGCATTCCTCATTTTGAGAAGCCGGATCATCTAAAGACTGGCAACAGCCCAGAGCCCGGCGAGACAAGCCCCAGATTTACGACCCAGTGCGGCCGGAGAGACAGAGGAGCTTTAGTGAACCTGGGTACGACCCCATGGGAACGCCACAGCGAGAGATGCCAGTGACCCGGCAACTCCACCTCTCTCCGGGGACAACAAAAGCGACACAAGAAAGGAGCCCAAGAGCCCCAGGGACCGAGGGGAGGGGGCTGCCAAGGGACAGGGCGGCCACAGCCAACAGGACACACATGGGGGACATCACGCCCCGCTCGGGGAGAGGGGACCAGGCAGATGTTGGGACAGCAAAGCGTCGCTGCTGGAGCACCCCGCGCTGCCTGCGGCACTGATCCAGCCTCCCCCCCCTGCCTCCTCCTCCTCCTCCTCCTCCAGGGCTTCTTCCTCTCCTTCCCCTCTTTGTCATTCCTCTCAGCTCACGCCTCTTCTCTGCTCTCCTTCAGCTGCTGGCAGCAATAATCCAGGGCACTAACGCCCCGGCAGATTGCTCACCGCCATCCCCGCCTGCCTCTGACCGGGGTTTTAATGACTCCCCCGGCCGTGGCAGGGGCTGATCCCCACCTCCACTGGCTGCGGGCACCGTGCCCCCCACCAGCCCTCCTCCGCAAAGCCCCACACTTAACAGGGACCAGGCACACTGCGGGGACAAGCCAGGAGCATCCACCACCTCCAGCGGGGGCTCAGCCCAGGATCTGCTCCTGCATCACACTGGGGCTCTGGGCTGACCCAGGGACCCACGTTAGTCCCCTCCAAAGCCCCAGGCCCACAGGACTCCCTGCGCCCCCCCCGAGACAGGCGAGCACAGCCAAGGGCAGGGATGCAGCAGAGCCAGAGGGGCCATGGGCTGACGGTGTATTCCTTGGGGACAGAGAAGGGACAACAGACGGATGCTTCCCAAAGCATCACAGCACGGGGCTCCGCAGGGGCAGGGACCAGGCAGCACCCTGGGCTTCAGCCACCCCCCCCAGGCGGCATCTGCCAGCCCTCAGCCCCCTGCCAAAGGCTCTAAAGCAGCGCAGGGATCCCAGGGTGAGATGGAGAGTGGGAATCTCCCCCCCTCCACCAGCAATGAGCCTGGGTACCGCTCTGGGGGACCTCACAAAGTTCAGGGAGGACAATGCTGAGCCCTGTCCCGGAGCGTGCTGCTGGGGCAGAGGGGTGCCAGCAGCATGCCCCCACTGCCAGCCCTACCATAACCTCCCCCTGAAGGCCACGTCTGGATCCTGTGTCCAGTTTGGGGCCCCTGATGCAGTGGAGCAAGCCTGGCTGAAGGCCACAGTGATAGTTGGAGGCTGGAGACACAGAGGGAGGTGGGATGCCCAGCCCAGAGAAGGGGAGGCTTAGGGGCATCAGGGAGGGGGGGTGATGGAGAGGACAGAACCAGGGAGGGCACAGCAGCTCCATCTGCAATATCCTATTACCCCACCAAATCTCGCCATCCACATGAGGAAAGGAAATTGTAGAGGCCACCCCACTGCCCAGGAGCCACACAGCACAGGCAGGGCTAGCTGTGCCCATCCCCTGCCCCACACCACTGCCAGTCCCTGCCCCACACTGCCACCAATTCCAGCCTGGCATCACCGACCAGGGCTCAGCACCTTTCCCAGCTGCAAGGAGCAAAAGCAGATGATTCTGGGGGTGCAGGGGTTACCCCCCCACACACCCACACACCCCCCAGCCTGGCCTGACCCCTCGCTGCCAGGCTGCAGGTCCCTGCGTCCCCTCCTTTAATTAACATTCCACATGTAAAGTTGGGATTGTAATTACTGCAACTGATTAACAGGCCGAAGGTAGCCCGTCTCCGAGGGAGCAGATTAGCAGAGGCTCTCTCCAGCTCCTGCTCTCACCTCGGCACCGTCGGTGCATTTTAAGCAGGGGCCCGATGCCCCCGCAGCGGGTGATTAATGGGCGAGCGGGGCCAGGGGGACGTGCGGTGGCTCTGTCCCCACTGCTCTTCCCATGCTCCCACTGGGATGGGACAGGATGGGATGGGATGGGACGGGATGGGGTTCCAGTGGCCGGGGGCTGTTGCGGGGGGACGGTGCCAGGCAATGATTCCTGGAGCCTCCTCTCCCCATTGCTGGGGTGGCTCCTGCCAGGCACCGGGCAGGGGGAAGGAGGACACAATTCCCCATGCAAGGGGAGGAGAGCACCAGCTCAGACGTGCAGAGCTGGGGAGACCAGAGCAGCTCCCTGGTGCAAGAAGCAGCCATGCTGCCAGACCCCTGCCTCTTCTCACGTGTGCTGCTCCTGGGGTTGTTTCCCCCAGATTTTGGCTCTTGGGCAGGACACCCGAGGCTCAGCCGAGCTGGGAGAGCCCTCAGGGCTGGGGCTGCGGCGCTGGGAGCTCACACCTTCCCCAGGGAACACTCCCCTTCACGAGCTATTCCAGAAAATTAAACAGCCAGAGTAAATGCCCCTTGCCTTGGCTACTTGTCACCCCAGGAGGCAAGTCACCTGCCTACTCCTACCCTGGGGTCTGCAGAGCCGTGGGGCCAGGGTGTCCCGTGGGGCCAGGGTGTCCCATGGGAGCGTGCCCCTCACCTCCCATCTATCAGGGGCAGTCACATCACAGGACTGCGGGACAGGAGCCCAGGACTGCAGGAAGGGAGCCCAGGACTGCCCCATAGCAGCCCCACACATGGACATCTCAACTCTTGACCTCCCTCCTGGTTCCTCCACCAGCTCTACCCACACCGGTGGCATCACCTGGCTACCGAGTCCTTCCCCAGGGGTGTCACAGCCACCTCTGCCACCCAGCATTGCCATGCCAGAGCCCGGGACACGCATCCCTTCCCCTGTGGGGCTGAGCCCAGCCTGCACTACAAGTCCCACACTTTTTGGGTGTGAAACCACATGAGAACATCCCATGCCCCCAGCTCGCCCCTTCCCCTCTCACCCACGGCTTGGGACCCTGCGCTGCTCATCCATCATCGACCCGGGCGGGCAAAGGGGAGCCACCAGCAGGAGCGTGCCCAACACGACTCCAGTAATTACAAGCAGATAAGGCTATCAGCTGTAATTAACCACTATCCACAGGCAGACCGCTCGGCTGCAGAGACTTTCTTCCCTTCCTTTCCCCAAGACTGCAAAATAAATTATCCTGCAAAGTTAGCAGAAGCTGAGCTATGGAAACAATTAAACAAAAATTAAATCTAATTCATTTATACTCTGAGCACAAAGTGGATAATGTGGGGGTTTTCTTCTCTCTCCTCTCTTTGCCTTGGTGTTACAGAGGACTATTATGGGAAATTAATCACGGGGAAAAGCAATGAACGTGATCTATCGCTCTTTAAAAGTGCACTGTAGTGATTATATAAAAATCTATTAGAGAGGCCAGGAAATAGAAGAGTGACACCATTTAAAAGGAAAAAGGAGACAGGGCTGGTGGCAAAGGGATCGATTTCTTAACAGACGGATCGGTGACAGTGGGAGCGGGAGGAGGTCAGGCCCGTGCCACCACAGACCCCGGGGGTGGCTGTGCCAACCGTGCCCAGCCCCTGTGCCAGGATGGCTTCGGGGGACACGATGGACCCCGGGATGTGGCCGCACGGGGGTGAAATCACAGCCCAAAGGCCCAGGGCAAAGCTGGAGCTGGCCCCTCAGGGTCAGAGTCTCCACCAAGCACAGTCCCACGGTGCCTGCTGCCAGCAGATCAGCATGGCAATGGCCAAACATGGACAAAAGTGGCCATCCGGCCATGGGCTGCTGGCAGAAGATGCTGTAAGAAGAGACCACAGCACCAGTAACACCAGCAGCAGCACCAGCAGCTGATAACTGCCTGGGGGCACAGCCCCAGTGCCCACCCCAGCCATGGGGGTCCCAGCTGGAGGCAGCACCGGCAGCTCCCAGCTCCGGTGGCTCCTCCAGGGACACGGCCCTGGGTGTCACCACCCAAACAAGAAGCTCTTCGGCCCCTTCCACCGGCACAAGGATGGCCGTCCCCACCAGCTCCAGCATCCCAGTGCCCCCAGCATCCCGGTGCTACCCCCATCCAAAAGGTCCCCAGGGGAGCGACCCTCATCACCGATGATGATGGTGAGAGGACACCTTCGCTGCACCGGCAGTAAACAGGGTCGGACCCTGCCCGGTCCCCCCAGCACTGCCAGCCCCCCCAGCACACGCTCGGCTGTTTAACGGCCGCGATAAAACCTTCACGGAGGCAGATTCCACCATAAATCCCAGCCCGCAGCGGGGCCAGCCCCGGGCCAGCCTGACGCTTTAACGACACCATCAATCCCTGCGGAGCCTGAGGCGGAGCGGGAGGATGCGGGGGGTCCAGCCCCGGCACGCAGCCAGGCGGGGGCCAACCCCACCATGAGGGGGTCAGGGCTGGCCCCCAAGCCCCCCCAGTGTGGGGCCAGAGGGTGCTGCACCTCGGGGTTGAGGCTGCAGTGAAGTGGCCACCAGCCGCTCATCTCTGAGTGCACGATGGGCAAGCCCACGCCGACGGGCAACCTCGTGCCAAGGGGCAACCTCATGCCAAGGGGCAACCCCACACTGATGGGCAACCCCACAGCCACCATGGCCTCCTGGGGCCATCACCCCCAAACCAACACTTACCAACTCCCTACTTCTCCATTAACTCAGGCAAACACCTTTATGTGAATTTAATGGAAGTTCCTCCTCCCCACCAGGCAAACAGAAGCCAAACACACCGCTCTCCCTCCAATGCATCTTTTCAACGATTTTGGGAGGGGGTGAAAAAAAGTGGGAAAAAAAAACCCCTGCTTTGATCTCAGCAGCCCTTTTGTTTAGCCCATGCCAGGATTTAATTGAGAAGGGATGTCCTTGAATAAAAGCGGAGATGTCCTCGCTCCCCGGGAAGTCTGCGGCGAGTTGTACAATCCGCTGCACGAGGTCTTCTGCTCACCCAGGGATCTTCTGGGACCACCCAGCCCCAGGGGCCACCGCTGCGCTGTCACCCAGCCAGCCCCTGCACCGCTCATCACTGGCCACCCCGGGGGCAAGCAGGCTGCCGTGCCACGGGGCCGGGTGAGGGAGGCACCGAGCCCTGAGGGATGGGTGCTCCTGGGGTTGGGGGACATCACTCTGCCCCCAAACCTGGCATGGGGTGAGCCTGGTGGGATGGGGATCGGGAACCGGGGTTTGCTTGGCACTGGTGGAGGGGCTGCAGGTGGGACGTGCCACCCTGGAGAAGCCAAGTTATGGCATGACAGAAGGCAAGGGGCAGGCTGTCCCCGAGAGCCCGGGGTGCCAGCACCATCCCCGTCCCCTGGCAAACACCTTCCAGGCTTGGCAAGAGCGGAGGAGCCGCAGCAGAGCACCCGCCAGCCCCGGCGGGGAACTCGGCATCACCGGCCGCCGCGGGCAGCTTCCTCCTCATTTCCTCCGTCCTGCTGCGGCCTACCGGCCCCCGCCAGCGCTGAGCCCCCCTGCTCCCAGCCCTCCTGGCCACGGGCAAACACCACCTTCCTGCCCAGCCCAGCTTTTAGCAGCCACAAAGGCTCCAGCCAAGGAGGGGAACTGGGGACCAGTCTCCCCACACACCTCCAGGGAGAACCGGCGACGGGCGACCAAGATGGGGATGGGGTCCCTGCACCCACAGATTTGGGTCTTCTCATCTTCTGCCACTCTACCCCTGCCCAGCTCAGGCGCTGGGTGCCCACAGCTGGCACCCTCCTCTTCCTCCTCCTCCTCAGTGCATGGGTGTCTCCACCGCGGGGCTCCTGCCCAAGGCTCCCCAGATGGGGAATTACACACTATTTCCATCAGAAGCTCTCCCAGCCATCCCCACCAGCTCAGAGGAGCTCAGCCCCCGAGCCCCCACACCCCACGGCTGCCGGGATGGAGAAACACCCCAAGGCTGTGGTCAGAGGAGCCAAACCAGGCACAGGAGGAGGATGGAGGGCACCAAACCCAGGGCTGCAGCCCATCCACTGCCACCTCGGTCCCCACCACCAGAGAAGCTTCAGGGCAAAGCTACGGGCTGGGACATGTCCCCCATCTCCCGGGGTCTGGCCACACAGGAACAGGGAGCAGGACCAGGGGGGTTCCTCGGTCCTGGCAGACAGGAGAAGTGATTCTACCCTGGAAGGGAATTGATGGTGATAAAGGCGAGCACAAGGAGCTACGGGAGAGGACACGGGGAATTCCCAGCTCATTAAAGCATTGACATCTTTCATCCCGTGGTAACAGCACCTCCTTTTCTCCTCATCTGTTAAACTCCTTGTCTTCCCCCTCCACAGGAGACCAGTGCTCAACTCCACAGCCATCCCACCACCATCTCTCTAGCCATCATGAAGCCATCCCACTGACATCCCACCGCCATCCCACCAGCCATCTCACTGCCATCCCTCCAGCCATCCCACTGCCATCTTTCCAGCCATCATGAAGCCATCCCACTGACATCCCTCCAGCCATCCCACACCCATCCCACCATCCATCCCACTGACACCCCTCCAGCCATCCCACCACCATCTCTCCAGCCATCATGAAGCCATCCCACTGACATCCCACCGCCATCCCACCAGCCATGTCACTGCCATCCCTCCAGCCATCCCACACCCATCCCACCATCCATCCCACTGCCACCCCTCCAGCCATCCCACTGCCATCTCACCATCACCCCTCCAGCCATCCCACTGACATCCCACCAGCCATGACACATCCATCCCATCATCCATATCACTGCCATCCCACCATCACCCCTCTACCCATCCCACTGCCATCCCATCAGCCATCACACATCCATCCCATCATCCATCCCACTACCATCCCACCACCATCCCACCATCACCCCTCCAGCCATTCCACTGCCATCCCACCAGTCATCCCACCAGCCAAGCCCCACCACGGCCCATGCTGGAGCAGGGCCACGGGGTGCCATGGCCGGGGGATGCCGGGTGCCCACGCGGTGCCCGGGCTGCAGCTGGGCCTGGTGAGCGTGGGGGGCTGCGGGCGGAAGGGGAGCAGGAGAGCTCTCAGCCCCTGGACTCCTCTGGCTGAGCTGCGGCTAAAGGCGAGCTGATTAAAGCAATTAGGATTTTAAATAGTAACACCAGAGTGGCTCATCAGCACTGAAGAGGCAGTCAAATGACGAGTCTGAGGATCCTATTTAGGGATCTCACTTGGCTGAGGATCCTCAGCGAGGTCCCAAGGCTCCCCTCCATCCAGAGGGGTCCGACCAGGCACAGGGGGGGTGGTCCCAGGGACCCCACAGCCTCCCCAGCGCCCGCCCAGACACACAGCACAGCCCAGACACACACAGCCAGCTCTGTCCCCTGCCCTATGGCCACAGCCAGGGAGGGCACCATGTGGCAAGGACACCCTGTGGCACCGGCACCCCGGGCACCCAGTGCTCCCCATGGTGGCTGCGTGGCACCGAGGAGCCCCCCGGCCGCCCACTCCCCAATTTCCTCAGCCACCTTGATGATTCTCTCTAATAAAGGCTCAGGGAAGGGAATGGGGAAGGAATTCGGCGGCGCTTCTGAGGAGGCAGCTCTGAGCACCAGCCACCGAAAAGTACCTTTTGCAACAGAAAAAGCACAACACAGGGTTTTGTCTGCTCGGATTCAGGGGCTGATCAGCCCGAGATGGAAGGCAGGCTGGTGGGAAATCCACCCGTCCTGGTGTGTGCGGATCCCCCATCACAAAGGGATCTGGACACAAATCAGACACAGCATAAATGGCCACGAAATGCTCCCAACCCTTCCCTCTGCTCCCTCATTTCCTTCCCTGGCGCTTGCTCCCCGCTGGTGCTGGCTGACCCCAGGGCACAGCACCCAGCAGCCTGGGGATGTGGCCCTTGGGGACAACGGGAGCAGCGGGGACACCTGCAAGGAGCTTCCCAGTCCCATCCCGACGGGCACTGCAGCCCGGGACTGGGCTGCTGCTCCACATTCCTCCATCCCTGCTCTCCAGGCTGCATCCCAGTGGGATGGCATCGCCCCAGAGGGGCAGAGGGGCAGGCAGGGGAGCACTGACACAGGGCTGGACCCACTTAAGGTGGAAAAAAGGGGAAAAAAAGGGCAGGAACAGGGAGGGGAAGGGCAGGAGCAGGGAGGGGAAGGGCAGGAGCCACAGCCTGAGCACAAGCCCCTCCTCGACTTTCTTGCAAGCTCCAAGATGCTGTAGGAGGGTACTGGCAGAGGCATATTACATTTATTTATAGGCATTTCTGTGGCACTCAATTAAACGCTGTGGTGGAGATATTGCAGCGTGAAGAGTATTTAGAGCCGTTTAACACCTCTTAGTCGGCAAAAGCCCATCTGATTCCTGCAGCGAGTTGGGAAAGTGCACATAGCAAGGGCAAGAGGGAGGCAGGCTGCCCTCTCCCAACCCCACCTCCCCTTGCCAAGAGCGACGGGATCGCCGCGCTCGCGGCAGAGCATCCCCCGAGCCTCACGCGATGCTCCGCTGCTTCTAGGTCAGCTGGCGAGGGACCGGTGTCACGCAGCAGCAGGACACACATCCCCATCCTCCCCAGCTCCAGGAGAGCTACTTTCCCTCTGGCCATTCCTAGGCAGGCAGGAGATTGGTGGCACGATGGCACGGTGGCATGATGGCAGGGTGGCACAATGGCACAGTGACCACCCCTGCCCGGGATCGCCGCGCTCGCGGCAGAGCATCCCCCGAGCCTCACGCGATGCTCCGCTGCTTCTAGGTCAGCTGGCGAGGGACCGGTGTCACGCAGCAGCAGGACACACATCCCCATCCTCCCCAGCTCCAGGAGAGCTGCTTCCCCTCCGACCATTCCTGGGCAGGCAGGAGATTGGTGGCACGATGGCACGGTGGCATGATGGCACGGTGGCATGATGGCAGGGTGACCCCCAGGCTCTGTTTGTGGGGTGATACAGCCAAGCTCCTGCCCATCGCCCTCCCTGGCAGCCCCTGATGCTCCCCACACCTGCCTGCGGAAGGGCTTGGAAATTCCTGATGCTCAGGAAAGGCTCTTTTCCCAGCCTTTCCAGGGATTCTATCAACCGCCCCGCAAAAGCTCGCTGCAACTTCTCAGGATGGCACACAGCTGAGCGGGTAAATCACTAGATCTCAGGGAAAGCCATCGGGGGAGCGAGTTCAAAGGAAAGGCTGGCAAGTGCATGCCAAGGTGAGCTCTAATTGCACTGCTGCAAATTCACCGGCGGCACCTTCGCCCTCTGATCTCCTGGCTCCCTTCTCCCTCTCTGCCTGCTCACCCCCCCCCGGCCACACAGCTCCCCAGCACTGGGAGGAAGATGTGCCACCATCCAGGGGCACCAGCAGCCTGGTGGCCCCACCACCACTCACCAGTGGCAAGCTGGGGTCACGCGATGGGAGCCAGCCATCCAGCGGGGAGAGAAACCGGACCTGGGTGATGGATCTCCAGACCCTAGAGATGCTGCCACCGCCACCGTCCCCAAGGAAAAACCCATTCTCCCGGTTCCCCCACACCATCCCCCAGGCACCAGGCACTCCAAAACCCACTGGCACCCACCAGAAACCCACCGTGGCAGCACCACATGCCCGCATGGGAGATGCTCTTCCTCCTGCTCAGTGATGACCCCATAGAGCCACCACCAGCAGGATCCCCTGGGCAGGGACAGGACGGGGCTGGGGGGACTTGGGGTGGCCAGGGCTCGCCCCCCCAGCTGCTCCCGGGCACCCGGGCTCCTGTGGCTTGCAAATGGATGCAATTAAGTTGATACTGCAGCGGGACGGTAATTGCTGTTTCCTTAGCTTGGCAACACGACCCCGGAAACCCCCATTATACTAATCACTGTCAAACGAACACAATCGCAGCACACATAAAAACCCGGTGTACTTCATGGTGAAATATAACACCGCAGAAGGCTGAACCCTGCCATAAATCTGCTCAGCACTTAACACTGCCTGCTAAATGGCCCCGCTTAATTATAGCTCTATAAACATGACTTTATAGCAATATCAATACAGTCCAAAAATCAATCCCACTGATGGACAAATGGACAGACTCATGTCCTGCTGACCCCGGGACCGGGCCACCGTTGCTCCCTGTGGCACGGGGCTCCATGGGGATGGCCCCACTGCTGGGTGGCTCGTCCCCGCTCTCCGTGCCCGTCCCGGCCGTGCCAGGACCCGGTCACTCTCCACCGGACCCGGTTCCCAACCTACCCTCGCCCAGCACCGCTGCCGGAGCCGCAGACGAGACATTAGCATTACAACCCACACCGATCTTTGTCAATTATGCTACAGTATTTGAGCTCTAACCAGCTTTAAATTGAATCAGGACGAAATCATCAGTATAAAAAGAGCCCGCACCAGCCTTTCAATTCCAGCACTGGGAAAAAAAAAAGTTATACATCTCATAATGGCCTTCTACCCCATAATGAACAGGAAAAATAAATTAGATTCCCAGCTAAGGGTATATTTATACAATTTCATTATGTGCCCATGAGCAAGTCTGGTTTTCACCAAGATAAAAATGAGCTCTCAGCAATGCTCGTACTAAATAAATGGAGTGATTTAACAGCTTAACAAGGAGCGCGAGAGAGGGGTTGAGGAACAATGTCAAAAATGGAAAATAAAAATAAATAAATAAATAAAAAATTTAAAAATGCTCGCATTTCTGAACCGCGCTGGCGCTGCATGGAAAATAAAAATAAATAAATAAATAAATAAAATTTTAAAATGCTCACATTTCTGAGCCGCGCTGGCGGGCAGGACACCACCCGCAGCAGCTCCGGGAGCATCCGTGGGCTGCGGAGACGGGGAGACACTGGGACCCCAGGCACGTCCCTGAGCTGTGAGCACATGGCATCCCATCCCACTCGGAGCAACACCGGGGAGATGCCTTCCTACAGCCTCGTTTTCTGGCTGCTCAACGTGCAGGTGATCCTCCTGAGCCACAAACAGAAAATCAAGCCCTTCTCCTTGCTGGCTGTCGGTGGGGCAGGAGTGGGTCCAGGTCCAGCTCGCTCCCCACCATCCCCCACAGGAGCAGCAAGGATGTTCGTGGCAACCTTGGGGCTGGGAAGGGATATTTGCAGCCTGGAAGTTGCCCCCAGACTCTGAAACACTCAAGCCAAGTGAGGCTCCTCTCCCAGTGTTGCCCAGTGGTGGCACTGGGGGGGTCACCCTGGCAAGCTGCTCCCGTGCCCGGCTGCCAGCACAGGCCACTGATGGGCACAACATGCTTGCCGTGGAGAAGAGGCACCGAGGAAGGTGGGACTTCACCAGGAGCTCACCCACTTGGCTCCACAGCAGGTTTGCAGGTGGCTCTGGGTGGCACCACGGCACGGCAGGTCCCAGGGATGAAGCATCCCCATCACATCCCAGCTTGTGGTCCCTCCCAGCCAATTCCACCAAACCCAGGGGAAAATTCCCAGTTCCTTCCTGCGAGCAGGGCCCGTTTAATGAACCCCTGTTACCCAATTTGGCCGTGAGCTGAAGCCCCAGCTTTGCTTTGCCTGCTCCACTTTCAGCCTTTCTGCTTGTGGACTCTGCAGTGTGTGTCCCCCCCCCGCCACCCCGAATCTCCCTCACCAGGAGGGGACCCAGCCAAGCCACCCACACACACGGAGAGAGGAGTTTGGAGGAGCTCCTCGCCCTTCGCAAGGTTATCTGCTCCTGGGGAAAGCTCCTCCATCCCACCTTCTGCCGCTACCGAAAAGAGCGTGTCAGCTCCCCCCGGGCCCCCATCCCGGACCACACATCCATCTGGGCTCAGCATCCTGTGTCTTCTCCAGCACAGTCAGGCTGATCCTAAATCCATAACCCACACTTGAATAGCTCATCCATTTAATGGCAGAGAGCTGCCAGCAGGCAAATCTGTCCTCTCAGCAGCAGCAAAACCAGAGCTAAGCAGTTGCCTTTCTTTTTTTTTTTTTTTTTCCCTGTTTTTTTTTTTTCCCCCCTTTTTAAATCAATTGTGAGGCCACATGGTCCATCGCAGTGATCTGGAGACCAGGAGCCATCTCCAGGATGGAGCTGGCTGCCTGTCACAGCTCTCCTGCCACAAGGTGACATTTCCCCCCCCCTCCTCTCCATCCTCCCTACCCCCGGGGAGCCGCCAGG
Source organism: Calidris pugnax (assembly GCF_001431845.1). Lineage (NCBI taxonomy): Eukaryota > Metazoa > Chordata > Aves > Charadriiformes > Scolopacidae > Calidris > Calidris pugnax. The sequence continues at coordinate 813,946 of NW_015090778.1, read as the reverse complement.
ATTAATAGTTCGACGGGGCTTTGGGAATGTGTGCGCCGAGAGTTATGAGCCTGATTCATAATAGGAGTTCCCTCCCCTGCTACAGAGATTAATCGCCGGCGCAAACGCAAACACCGTTTTGGGCTCAACCATCCCAAAACGGCGGGAGAGGAGCGGGAGGAAGGCACCGAGGGGGCCGTACCCGGTGGGATGTAGTCGTCGGAGCCTCATATCCACGCCTTTACCTTCAGTATTAGGGGGAAAAATAAATTTGTTGGGGTTCAAAGCTACCAAGCCCTGCAGGCAAAGAAGGCACAAACTCTGCCCGTTGTGGGGAAGAATTCCTGGGCAGCCCCAAAGGAAGCTCTGCTCCAGCTCCCCCCAAAACTGGAGACCAGGGGAACTCAGCCCCTACGGGCACGGGCTGGGTCACACCGGATTTATCCCTAAACACCTTAAAGAATGTAGAGAAACCCCAAAATTGTCTCCAGAGGAGCCATTCCCATCCCATCCCCGTGGCTGGGGGAGCAGCAGGGCAGCTCCAGGAGATGCTGGGATCCTCCTGGCTGATCCCCAGCCCCAGGGGACCCCCAGCTGGAGAACACACAGACCTGACCCTGCTCACACCGGATTTATCCCTAAACACCTTAAAGAATGTAGAGAAACCCCAAAATTGTCTCCAGAGGAGCCATTCCCATCCCATCCCCGTGGCTGGGGGAGCAGCAGGGCAGCTCCAGGAGATGCTGGGATCCTCCTGGCTGATCCCCAGCCCCAGGGGACCCCCAGCTGGAGGACACACAGACCCGACCATGTGAGTCCTGATACCACCCCACAGTATCACCACAGTACCCACCCTGTGCCCAGCCACGATCTGGCACAAAACCGGGTGCCAGGGCCTCAGCACCAGCAGGCAGAGCCCTCACCAGTTAAACCAGTCCTCCCCAGGAAGGGAAAAGAGAGGAGATGGAGATCCCCCTCCCCGAGATGGCAAGGACCAGCCCCGCGATGCCCTGTCTTGGCTGCTCTGCAATCACCTCCTCGTGTCCCCTCCGATACAAACAACAGCCAGGTAATTTGCTGGAATCCTCTACAACCCCCCGAAAGATCAGTAAATACATTTTATTTATTTATATTTTTTTTTACTCTTTCCTTTCGATTCGGGAGAAGGCGAGGGATCTCGGCTCAATAGTAATTAGAGCGAACTGCGGCTTTTAAGCAGTTAAAGCTCATGTTACCACCGAGAGGCAGAAATGATCTAATCAGACACCGGGGTCAGATGATAACAAAAAAAAATAACTCCTGAAGGAACCGATAACGGCTGGGATCTGCCCCAAACTGAGCTGCCTGCCCTGCCTGCGGCCAGGGGGCCTGGGGAGCTGCAATGGAGATGGTATGGTGGCGCACAGTACCCACCCTGTGCCCAGCCACGATCCAGCACAGAACCAGGTGCCAGGGCCTCAGCACCAGCAGGCAGAGCCCTCACCAGTTAAACCAGTCCTCCCCAGGAAGGGAAAAGAGAGGAGATGGAGATCCCCCTCCCCGAGATGGCAAGGACCAGCCCCGCGATGCCCTGTCTTGGCTGCTCTGCAATCACCTCCTCGTGTCCCCTCCGATACAAACAACAGCCAGGTAATTTGCTGGAATCCTCTACAACCCCCCGAAAGATCAGTAAATACATTTTATTTATTTATATTTTTTTTTACTCTTTCCTTTCGATTCGGGAGAAGGCGAGGGATCTCGGCTCAATAGTAATTAGAGCGAACTGCGGCTTTTAAGCAGTTAAAGCTCATGTTACCACCGAGAGGCAGAAATGATCTAATCAGACACCGGGGTCAGATGATAACAAAAAAAAATAACTCCTGAAGGAACCGATAACGGCTGGGATCTGCCCCAAACTGAGCTGCCTGCCCTGCCTGCGGCCAGGGGGGCTGCAATGGAGATGGTATGGTGGCGTGAGGACCCCCATGGGGACCCAGACATGGTGACAAGACCTTGCCCTCCCCTTCACAGGATGCCTGGTCTTCCTCCCCAGGAGGAAGAGGAGGAAGAGGAGGAGGAGAAGGGCTCCTGCACCTCCCCAGCCAAGGCAGGGGTCTGACTCCAGCATCCCAGATGGATGAACATGGGGAGCTGCTGGGGGACACCCCAACTCTTCTTCCAGCTCCTCCTCTGGTCCCCAGCCAGACCCCAGCTCCCCGCAGACCCCAGCCCCACAGCCCCCCCCTCCACAGGGC
>NW_015090778.1:793631-811613 GCF_001431845.1 Calidris pugnax | reverse complement strand
TCCCCCCACCTTCCCCCCCTGCTCATTTCATCCACTCCTCACCCCGAAACCAAGGAGGATGCAAGTTCAGTGGGGCTGGATGCTACAGATTAGATTGCATCTGTCTGGGTATAAATAATTTACTGCTTGATGGTCAGAGTGAATTTAATTAGTTCTTGTTCTCCTGATAGAATCAGCCCACCGCTGCTAAAGCATTTCACTCCGAATTAGCCTGAAAAGGACTAACAAGGCAGTGCTAATTTTACACACACGACATCCCCCGCAGTCTCTGAAAATACAGCTCCAAGGAGCACCGTGTGCGGGGATGGGGAGAGGGACGGCGCGGGGGGCAAAGCCTGGGGAAGGGGGGCAGCGGGTGGGCAGGAGATGGGCAGGAGATGGGCACTGGTGTGCAAACACCCATCCCTCCTCCTTGGGCTCTACCCTTACTTCCAGCTCCCAGGGGCTCGGGGGAGGAAGCAAGGGGACAAGGACCTTGTGGCTGGCAGAGCCGATGCTGCTGCCCGCCGGGGGGTCTCTGACTCCACTCCTCACCCCGAAACCAAGGAGGATGCAAGTTCAGTGGGGCTGGATGCTACAGATTAGATTGCATCTGTCTGGGTATAAATAATTTACTGCTTGATGGTCAGAGTGAATTTAATTAGTTCTTGTTCTCCTGATAGAATCAGCCCACCGCTGCTAAAGCATTTCACTCCGAATTAGCCTGAAAAGGACTAACAAGGCAGTGCTAATTTTACACACACGACATCCCCCGCAGTCTCTGAAAATACAGCTCCAAGGAGCACCGTGTGCGGGGATGGGGAGAGGGACGGCGCGGGGGGCAAAGCCTGGGGAAGGGGGGCAGCGGGTGGGCAGGAGATGGGCAGGAGATGGGCACTGGTGTGCAAACACCCATCCCTCCTCCTTGGGCTCTACCCTTACTTCCAGCTCCCAGGGGCTCGGGGGAGGAAGCAAGGGGACAAGGACCTTGTGGCTGGCAGAGCCGATGCTGCTGCCCGCCGGGGGGTCTCCGACAGCCCAGCACCCGCCTCGGTCCCCCCCCTCTGGCACCGGGGTGAAGCCAGGCCACTCGCTGCAGGGCTGCCACCGCCTTGGAAAAACACCAACACACATCAGCGCGTCCCGAAGACATGTGCCCGGTCACCTGGAAGGGAGAGGAGGGAGGGGAATGACGGGGACGGCCGTGGTTATGGCCCCCGGGCACGGGAGATGGGCTCAGAGCCCCCCAGCAGCACCAAATCCCACCCAGCAGCCCCCCAGTCCTTGGCTGTGCCCCCCAGCCCAAACAGACAGCTCTGCCCCCCTCCCGTTGCACTGGGGACCCTCCACTGGGCTCCGTGTCCCATCCAGGCACGGGAACCCCATCCCGTACCACGGCACCGAGACCAAACTGGGGTGTCCTGAGGGGTTTAGGTGCAGCCCAAGGAACCGAAGGCAAACGAAACGCCCCCCACTCCCCACACAGCCCCCCAAGAGCACGTGGCTCCGGGCTGCTTCCAAACACAGCAAAAATGGGGATGGGACCCCAAAACCTGGACAGCAGCGATGGAGGCAGAGGCAGGGTTACTGACAGGAAGGGAAGGATGCCAGAGCCACAGCACAGGGTGTCGGGGGGCAATGGGGCAGGAGCGGGGCAGCACCCCACAAATTCCCCCCCCCATCCCTGTAAAGCATCGCCGCCTGTTTTCCCTTCGCTCCATAATCACACCCCAGCTTCTCCTCTAAGGACAGAGTCTCATTGACCGCGATGCTTTACTGGTCCTGCCTCCCTCCTCTGACCTACCCTGTCTCCACCAGGATTTATGCTCCACATTAACAGGCTGCCAGAGCCGCTTCCCGCGCCGCCGGGGCCACCGGGCACCGCAGGCGGCTGCACCGCGCCGAGCCCAACCAGGAACCCCCAACCCCCCCAAACACCCCCGGTGACACTGCCCCGGGCACACACAGACACGAACCCCAGATATTTCTGCCTGAAAATGAAGTTTTGGGGATGTGGGGCCAGCGGGGAAAGGCTGAACGAGCACTTTCCAGTGGCCGGGATTCTCCGGGCTGCGCCGGAGGGAAACCGCCCGGGGGGAGCACGTGGCAAACGGGGGGCTCCTGCTGATTTCTGCCTGGAGAGGAGGGAGCAGAGGGGCACCTTCACCTCCAAATCACCCCCCCTCACAACTTGACAGCCACCTTCCCCACTGGGACGGCCACGCTCCTGCACGGACAAGTGACAGGCTCATTTTCTGCCCTCCCTGCTAATCGCAGGGCTCTGGCTCTAAGCCTCTAATCCAATGTGCAGCATCTCACTCAATAAATCACCCCGGAAAGGCAAACTGGCCAACGGCTATCGGCAGCTCCCAGGAGCCTGCGGGCAGGAGCTCACGACCTCTCCTTCCACCCCAATAAACGGCAGCAGGACCACCAGCGACGCAGGCAGGGACCACAGACAGGGCTGGGGGGGCTGAGGCAGCCCCAGGACACGGTGGTGTTGGGGGGTGAGCAGCATCCCTGCCTCCTTCAGCTCATCCCCAGAGCCCCTCTCCCCCTGCCACGAGGACGCCTGCATGATCTTGCCCTCTCTCCTATTTACACATAAGCCGGGCTGACAACTCCTCTTCATCACCGTGCCAGAGTCTTCCTCAGAGGCCATGCATCTCAAGCAGGACAGCACGATAAATATTGCATAGGAGGTGTTTCTAATCTAGTTATGGGTTCAGCCTCTCACGCTCTTCCATCAGGGAGCCTTGGATTGAAATTGAAGTGTATTAGTATAATTTTATCAGGTTTTATTAAGCCTGGGGTCTTACGTTTTTGATATATAGTTTTAATTAAGTTTTAAGTCAAAGAATGCAGTCGCTCATATTTTATCTTGCCATGTCACATCAGAGGGAGGCAGTTAATCAGCACGTACAAAAACTTCCCATCACCAGTGATGAACGTTCATGAACTTTGCCTGCAGAGCCCATCTTCCCTCCGTCGCTCGCAGCAGGAGCCCAGCGCCCGACCGACCCCTCTGCCTGGCACCAGCTCCCCCCTGCCCACCCCAGCGCCCCGGCAGGGATGGAGACAGGAGGGAAAAGCCTCAGAACAAAGTGAGGAAGAGGGAGGGCAGCTCCGGGGCAGGTGGCACCGGGGGCTGCCCCCGGTCGGGGTCCGCAGCAGCAGCTGCCGATGCCAGCGGGAGCTGGGCACTGAACCAAGCGCAGGGACTGGCAGCGCTGGCGAGAGGCAGGGGCTGCCTGTGTGCCTGTGCCACCAGCTCCTGCCAGGGGACAGAGCCAAGGGCAATGCTGGGGTTGAGCCTTTTACCCACGGAGCCCCCTGCACCCCTTCCCCACCACCAGCAGATGGGCAAAGCCAGCGTGGTGTGTACCTGACAGCCAGCCCGGGCACCACAGCCACAAGGGGCTGGGGGTGATGGCCAGGAGCAGCTCTGGGGCTGGGTGCTCATCTCAGCCAAACCCCTCCAGACCTACAGCCCCCCACCATGGGGCTCCAACAGCCCAGGGGAGCCAGCTCCACAGCTCAGCCATGGACCCCCAGCCCCACAACGCACCCACGGACCCCCATCTCAAACCCACCACGCAGCATCTTGTGTTCAGTTTCTCCGGCCACAGGCTGAGCCACGTGCTGGAGCCCGGGGACAAACCTGGATGGTTCCCTCCGAGGTGGGAAAAGGGAATCCCAGCCCTGGGGGCTGCCCTGAGTCCACAGAGGGCACGGGAGCCCCCCAGAGATGGTATGACCCCACAGCAGCTGCCAGCCCCACGTCAGCACTGCCCGAGCTCCCAGGAGCATCACCAGCCGGGTGCACTTTTCTCCTCTAAAAAGAGTGGTTTGGGGACACGAGGCCTGTGCCCATCCGCCAGCGAGGGCAGCAGATGGCATCACAGCTTGCAGCGCCGCTGCCCTCACCCTCCACGACTCCCTGATCTGGGGAGAGCTGCTGCTCCCCAGGGACCGGAGGCCACGGTGGCAGCAGATCCCTCTCGGGTCCTGGGGAAAGGAGGGCTCATCCCAGCTGGAACGAGCTGCAGAGATTTACCCACCCTGCTCTGCCCGGGCACCCCAAGGTGCTCCCTCCCCACACACAGCTGGGGGGAAGCAGCCCCACGTGCTCCTTCCCTGGGGGGACCCAACGCATTCCCACCCCCCCCAAGAAGCCCCAGCCACGCTCAGGGCTCCAGAGACCCAACCCAGAGCATCCCTGGCATCCCCTGGCACTGCCAGCCCGGACAGCAGAGCTGGGGGGGCTTTGGGAACACCCCCCACACACACACACGTGCCAGGCTTCCCCTCGGCTGCGGGACAGGGGTCTCAGAGCATTTCTGAGGATGGAGACGACGACCGCCCAGAAACATTTCGGGTCCCGGAGCTGCTCTCGCACGAGAAGCTCGGAGGAGCCAAGCGCCGACCTGTGTCTCCAAGTTGAGGTGCTTAAAAATTTATCATCGAACTTGCAGAAATGAAAACTCAATTAAAAACCGTTTTAAGGGTAGCACATTAAAAAAAAAAAAAAAATACTAACTCTCCTATTTCCCACGTCAAGGTTCCCGTCTGTGAGAGCAGCAGAACCTGCCGAGTGCGGCGTTACGAACCACGGGGGTACACCCTCTGCCAGGAAAAGCCCATGGCAGCAGCTGGTGAGGGGACCCAGCCCCACGGCGCAACCATGGACCCCCAGCCCCACGGCGCACCCACGGACCCCCATCTCGAACCCATCACGCAGCATCTTGTGCCCAGTTTCTCCAGCCGCAGGCTGAGCCACGTGCTGGAGCCCGGGGACAAACCTGGATGGTTCCCTCCGAGGTGGGAAAAGGGAATCCCAGCCCTGGGGGCTGCCCCGAGCCCACAGAGGGCACGGGAGCCCCCCCAGAGATGGTATGACCCCATGGCAGCTGCCAGCCCCACGTCAGCGCTGCCCGAGCTCCCAGGAGCATCACTAGCCGGGTGCACTTCTCTCCTCTAAAAAAAGTGGTTTGGGGACACGAGGCCTGTGCCCATCCGCCAGCGAGGGCAGCAGATGGCATCACAGCTTGCAGCGCCGCTGCCCTCACCCTCCACGACTCCCTGATCCGGGGAGAGCTGCTGCTCCCCAGGGACCGGAGGCCACGGTGGCAGCAGATCCCTCTCAGGTCCTGGGGAAAGGAGGGCTCATCCCAGCTGGAACGAGCTGCAGAGATTTACCCACCCTGCTCTGCCCGGGCACCCCATATAAAAAAAAAAAAAAAAAAAAAAAAATCATTCTCCTATTTCCCACTTCAAGGTTCCTGTCTGTGAGAGCAGCAGAACCTGCCGAGCGCGGCGTTACGAACCACGGGGGTACACGCTCTGCCAGGAAAAGCCCACGGCAGCGGCCGGCGTGTGCCCCCCACACCCCACGGGTAACGGGGGGGACCCACAGAGTGACACTGTCATGGAATGAGGCCATCGCAGCCCACAGAGCCTCTTAATGAGAGAGCACATAAAAAAAAAAAAAAAAAAAAAAAAATCATTCTCCTATTTCCCACTTCAAGGTTCCTGTCTGTGAGAGCAGCAGAACCTGCCGAGCGCGGCGTTACGAACCACGGGGGTACACGCTCTGCCAGGAAAAGCCCACGGCAGCGGCCGGCGTGTGCCCCCCACACCCCACGGGTAACGGGGGGACCCACAGGGTGATGCAGTCATGGAATGAGGCCATCGCAGCCCACAGAGCCCCAACGACCCCTGCACCCCACGGAGTCTTGCCATGGGGTGCCCCGAGATGTCACACCTGCCTGACGCACCGACCCCCCCCCGTCACAGCTCCGGCCCCACAGGGGGTGTCCATCAGTCTGGGGGTGCTCGTGGGGAGCAGGAAATCTGGAGAACCCCATCTCCTGCTGCCACTCACTGTCATTTCAGGCGCTGCTCCCCCGTCTCTCAGTGTCCCCCTGCCCACACCTCTAATTAGTGCTGCTGCCCTGACCCACAGCCCCCAGCCCGGGCTCGTGTGGGGTCTGCACCAACCACGAACCCCCATGGTAGAAGGAATGAGACCGCCCCAGGGAGGGGGTAAGGGACCACAGGAGCTCTCAGCCCTCGAGCAGAGCCCATTCCCCAGGGACCTGCTCCAGCATCCCGTTGTGTACCCAGAGAGGGACCTGCTGTGTCCCCCGGCAGCAGGCGGCTATGACGGCACCGGCAACAGCAGTGCAGCATCCCGTTGTGTACCCAGAGAGGGACCCGCTGTGTCCCCCGGCCCAGCAGCAGGCGCCTACGACGGCACCGGCAACAGCAGCAACTTCCTTCTGAAGAGGATGGAGGGAATCCCAGGCTGAGCAGGAGGGGTTCTGCTCATCAGCTGCAAGACTGATAGACTCTGGGGGATGGGGGAGCGTATTTTGCATTTCTTTCCTTCTCCTTTTTTTTACAAAGAAACAGAGATTTGGGGTTGGATTTGAGTTTCATCCAGAAGAAAAGAATTTCCTTTGAAAATAAAGCGGTTGATTGCTTAACTCTCTCTGTCCCCACATTCCCATTAAAACGGGATTTGAGGGCAAAGAGTAAGTTTCAAGCCAAGCAGCTCTGGCTCCTCTGGAATCACCAGGCGTGGGGGTCTCCCTGGGGCCACACCGTCCCCGGGGCTGGGGTGGCCATTCGCCCCTACGTGCCCCATGGGCACGGGGACCCCAGACACAGCAGAGCCACCCCCCCACCAAACAAGGGGGACACAGATCACATCCCCATCCTGGAGCAACGCTCTGTGTTCGCAGCCCCAGCCCATGGCAGAGCAAGACCTGCAGCCACTGCCGGGCAGAAGATGCCATGAGAGCCCCATCCCGGCCGGAAAAGGATTCCCAGAGATCCTGGGGTGCAGCAGCTCAGGGGCTCCTGACCCCACAGTGGCTGCGAGCGCATCACCAACCCTCAGCAGGACTGCCTGGGGTCTCAGGCTCCCAGGCATCCCTGCATCAGCTTTTACATCAGCTCTTCTTTTTCTTTTGGAAGAAAAAAGGCAAACTCAGATGCTTTGCTGGACCAGAGGAGCCCTTTCCATTCTGGCACGGTGAGCACTGGTGCTCCAGCCCCCTTTCCTTGGCCCAGGCACCTCAGTCCCTTGTCACACAGGCGGGGACATCCTGAATCCTTCATCCTGCCTGCATCCTGCATCCTTCATCCTGCATCCTCCCCACACCACGGGAAGGCCACTTCAGCCTCTGCTATCTCCAAGGCACCACACCAGCAAAGGCTTCCCGCACACACGACCTGCCTTCATCTCCGCCCGGGGTGCACACGGGGGACACCCTGCTCCCCACGGCGCCTGCAGCACCCAAGCCCTGCACAGAATCACAGAATCTTCTAGGTTGGAAGGGACCTTAAAGATCATCTTGTCCAACCGTCAACCTGACTGACAAAAATAGACACCCACACAACAAACAAGGAGCATCATCGCTAAATCAGTCCTCCCAGCACTACATCAACCCGGCTTTTGAACACCTCCAGGGATGGGGCCTCACCCCCCTCCCTGGGCAGCCCATTCCAATGGCTGAGAACCCTTTCAGTGAAAAAATGTTTCCTAATATCCAGCCTGAACCTCCCCTGCACCCACTGTCACGCAGCACGACCCCCCCTCCTGCATCCCCTGCACCCGCAGCGATACCAGGCGGGCACCGCAGGGCACCATGAGGACCATGGGCATCCCGTGCTGAGGCTGCAGCTAAAATTTAACGGGGTGGCAAGAGAGCAGGGGAGAGAGGGCTGGAGAGCGGGCGCGCTGCGTGTCATTTCGATGCGTGTATTTATATCCTTCACCGACGCAGCAGCATCCCTTTGTAAAGCCACGGAGCGTGTATAGTCAGGGCTGTCAGTTCGGCGGCGTGTTACAAGTGTTTGATATGGAGATTTTGGCAGTGGGAATGGATGTACCTCGCTGAGAGGTTTATGTAAAATGACAGCTTCTGGAAAATGAAGCACTCGGATATAAAAAAAAAAAAAAAAAAAAAGCACTCCAGATGTGTAAATAAAGGAGAACAGCCGAGGATGCTAAACCTATCAAGGAAAAAAAAAAAAAAAAAAAAAGTACAAACAAAAAGGAAGAGAGAGAAGGCCTTCCGCTCGGCGAGTCCAAAACGGATTTCTCCTCCCTGCCCGCTGGCATCTCCCCGCTCTCCCCACCGCAGGCAGCACAACACCAGTTCCACCAGTCCCACCAGCTCAGCTCAGCTGGCTGGGGCTTCGCACCCGCACTCCCCCGCCTCAGACCGCTGCCCCATTTCCATCCCATCACTCCTCCTCTCCCCCTTGTTTACGGGGCTGAGCCTTTTATCGCTGGCTGCGCGTGGGCGGGCAGCAGGAGGAGGAGGAGGAGGATGCCTGGAGAGCGCTGCTGTCAGTGGGCCCGGGGAGATGCTCGGCAACTCCTGCCATGGCAGGGCTGGGAAGTGGGGGATGCTGGGAGAACAGGTCCCCCATCCTGCTGTGGCAGGTCCCCCCCCACCACAGTGCCGTGACGTGGGATGGAAGAGGAGCTCCAACACCCATCAGGGAGTCTCCACCGGTGGACATGGCTGGAGAAAGCCTAGCCAGGGCTGGAGGGACTGAAGCAGACTGCATCCCACCCCCAAGACAGGTCTGGGTCCAGGCTCCCTGGGGAATAGGGGGGTTGTCCCCCCACCAGCTCTGGCCCCAGATCAAGGCTCACACCTCCAAAGCCACATTTGCCCCAACACACTCTGCCGCAGCCAGATTTACAGATTTACTCCTCCAGATTTACACCCTCCTCCTCCTCCACCCCAGCGGGGATACGTGCCCGTGGCCGGGGTGGAAGCAATTCTTGCTGCGGCAATAATGATCCATAAAGAAGCTGACTTGTTTCTTACCTCTCCGAAATGAAGGATGGTGATTACCCTCCATCCCGGTCCACAAAGCTTAATCCAAATTGATGGCCTCCCAGAGATTGCTTCTCTTGCCTATCACCCAATCTCATCCCCGACTCTCCCCTTCCCACGGCGACTCAGTAGCAAAACGTCAGAGTAACTCACAGGGGCTCTGGAGGGAAAGGCCATTTATCCTGAAGTGAAAGGCTCCTCGACGAGACATTAAATTAACAGCGCGTTAGGGAGAGGCGGCAGCGCCAGCCTCGCCTTCCTGCAGGCCCCAGGCAGCAGGGCAGGGGTCTGCTCAGACCCCTTGGGGAAGGATCCCCCCTCTGCAACCCCCCATCTGCTCCCCAGGGTCTTTGCAGCCGATCCAGAGGAAGGGAGAGGACCAGGATACCCCTCCAAAGCCCATCTGCCCAAAGCCCACCCCAAATTCTAAGTCACATCTCAGGATAAATGCAACTCCAGATGCACAGGGGACCGTCACCACTTCACACATGGGCTCCTGCAGAAGGAATCACTGCTCCTCAAGTTCTGACCCAGGTCAGATCCGAAGCATCTCCTGCCCCTGCAGCTCCCCCGGCACGGAGTTATTTCAGGCACAAAAAAGTATCTACAGGGTTCAAGAGCCGCAGCAGGAGTTCCCTCACTGACCACCACCCCTCCGAGCAGTTCGCTGCAGGAAGGGCAAAGCCCCACAACAGCACACGCTCTGCAGAGACCCCAGTCATGGTCACAGCCCTACCAAGCCAGGCAGAGTCCACCAGGAGCTCTCACTTCTCACAGCCCTGCCAGAGACCTCAAAACTCAGTGCCCAGCCCACCCCGCTCCTCCTGGAGCCAGCTCTGCTCAGCTATAAATATCCAGCAGCAGAAGCATCAACCAAGGCTGGAGCTGAGCTGGGCATCAGGCACTACAAGACCTGTACCCACCACCCAGCTGAACGGCCCTGTTTTTTCCCCCGCACATGAGTGAGACCTGGGAGGAATCACGCTCTGGTGTCCCACCAAGGCAGGACCCGCTGGCACAACTCATCTTTGTCCCTGGGCCACGGCAGCAGCAGGGCTCGCTGGTGACCTGGCAGGCAAAGCGGTGGGCGAGCCTTGGCCAGGGGCACCAGGATGTGGGAGGTGTCCCTGCCCGTGGCGGGGGGGCTGGAACAAGATGATCTTTAATGTCCTTTCCAACCCAAACCATTCTATGCCACAAACCCGCGGGAGGTGACAGCTCTTTCCCTGGCAGCACCGGGCTCCACCGGCTCTGAGCATCCTCGGTACCGAGACCCCCCTCAACCTGGGCATCACTGAGCAGGAGCCCTGGTGTCCCCGGCTGCCAACAGCCCCCTCCCCTCACCCGGTTGGCATGGGGCAGCTCTCCCTCCAGCTGATCAAGACTCACACGGCATCCCTGCCTTCTGCTGGCTGAAGATCTCCTCATTTCTACCGCGCCGCAGGTGAGCGCGGCACTCAGAGCCGGAGGAGCCGCCGCGCTCCCCGCCAGGAGAGCTTACTTTCTTAATTAGACAGATAACAGCGAATCATGACAACAGACCACCGTGGGGAAGGGCAAGGGCTGCTGCTCCGTGGGCAGCGGGGGGTCCGGGGCCTTTCTGACACCTCCTTCACTTGTCGCCGGCTGTGGGAACGCCGTGGCAGCCCCTGCTGCAGCCATTCCCGGGAGGAAGAGGAAGAGGAGGGAGAGAGGGAGCTGCTGGAGGGCAGTGGGGTCACCTCTCCTGCTCCCCACCCCAGCCCTTCTCCTTGGACACCGCAACGTGCTGGGACGAGAGGTCCCATCCATGCTCCCAAAGAGGCAGACGGGAGGGACACACGGTCCGTGCAGGGTGAGGGCAAAGCCACAGCCACACCACGGGCACTGCTCTGCCCTGCGCTCACCACAACCCCCCCTCGCCCTGCCCACACGTGGGGGGGCACCCATACAGACAGCACCCACCACAAAGGGGGTCTCAGAGGTGGCACAGCACACCTCACCCTGGCGAGGGACACCCCATCCCAGCTTCTCCCCATCACCTCCAGCACCAGCCCAACGCCCACTGCGCCCCAAGGGAAATGTCTGCGGGGGGGAGCAGCCGGGGAAGCCCTGTGCCCCCCCCCCCTTCCTGGGGGGAGCCCGGGCAGCCTGACTCACCGCTGAGCACCCCGCGCTGGCTGCCATCGCTCCCACCGCCGAGGTGGGCGGCTGCACTGGGATGGGATGAGCAGGGATGTGGGGAGGAGGGGAGGGGGGTTCTGCAGGGAAGGTGTCCCCAGAGGAACAAGGAAAACAAACCCAAACCCAAGGGATATTCACGGAGCCACCCCGGCCACGGAACCAGCACAGCCAGGATGGCACCCATCTAAGGGGATGGCACCCATCTAAGGGGATGGCACCCATCTAAGGGGATGGCACCCATCTAAGGGGATGATCCCGGGCAACTCCACCAGGATCCGAGCATCCCTCCGCTCCCTCATCCTCCCCCCAAATTCTCCTCCAAACCAGACGTCCCCGCGCGGTGCAAGGCTCCGGTGCGTGCGTCTGCATGTGTTTTCCTCCCAGTCTTTTAAATGAGGTCTTTGCTGAGAATTTACAATTCCCCCATGGCCTCAATCTTGCAAAGATTGCTTTTTTAACACTGTTGGGCTTTAATTCTAATAAGCCTCCTCTTTATTACGGAACCAGGTCACATTGCCTTGACACCGCAAGGAAAACCTTTCATCGGGAAGGGAAAGGGAGAAGGGGAAAAGAGAAATGGAAAAAGAAAAAGGAGGGAAGGAAGGGAGGAAGACAGGGGAAGGCAAACAAATAAAAGCTGCTCACTTCATCCGGGGGACTTTGGGAAGCAGGCAGGCAGCCGCGGGCCAGCAGCAGGGAGAGAGGTGCCTTCCCGCAGCGCCGCTCGCACCCCCGGACGTGCAGAATTATTTCTGGTGCGGCTTCACCTCCCCCGCAGCCTCCCACCCTGCGCTGCTTAAAAACGCCGAGAGGAGCAGGAGGGGAAGCTTGAGAAAACTTTGACAGACGTAATGAGGACAGGGTCCAGCCCTGCCTTGGACAGACGGCCGTCAGTACCAGCCCCGTGCAGGGCTCTCCTCGTTACCTGCCCGGCACCACAGGGATGGGCACCAGGGATGGGGATGGCAGCACCGAGCACCCCCGAGACCCAAACCCCCATCCAGCAGCAATCAAAGCCCTTCACTGGCGGGAGGCGGCGGCAGCACAGTTTCTCCTTCCCATCCAACACAACTGGTGGAATGTTGATTTTTCCCTTCTGGAGGCTCCCCACCCTCCAGCATCCCCCCCCATCCCCGGCACCCAGCCCCACAGCTGCCTCCTCAGCTCCCCAACTTCTTGGGTTTGCCTGGCTCCAGACGTGTTATCACAAAACATCTCGTGTCGCTGTCTTATGTCATGGCCGTCGCCATGGAAACGGGCTGATCTCATACCCCACCTCGGCTCCCTGCACCCGCATCCGCGGCCTCCCCGGCGCAGGATGGGGAGAGGGCTCCTTTGGGGCTCATTAAACCTCCTGCCTCCATCACCTCGCAGCCAACGAAGCCCTATCAGCCAAAACGCAGAGCGAGCCAGGACTCCGGGGCACCGGTCCCCACTCCCAACGCCTCCCACCACCTTCCCCTTCTATCTCGCAGCCCCCCCTGAGCCTCTCGCAGGAGCCTCATGTCACACAACGGGGAACATCCCAGGCTGAGCCGATGCCCCACCGTGCATGTCTGTGGCACATCACAGCAACCCCACGTGTTCATCTGTCCCCCCCACAGCGTGTCACCACCCGCAGCAGAACAGCCCTCTTCCCCTACCTGCACCCGAGCAAAACCCTCCTGCAGCACCTGGGGGCTGCACAGGGATGGAGAGGACCCGTGGTGGCACGTCCCTACAAGAGAAAGCGCCCGACCAGCATGTCCCTGGTCCCCAGTCTCTTTCGGGGGGTGGCTGCAAGGATGCTCGTGCGTGTGACAGGCTATGGCCACCGTGGTGGCCCGCAACACCCCCTCGCAGGGCTGCCAGGGGACAAGCAGAAAGCAAAGGAGAAGCCAAACCCAGCAGCTGATCCCAGGGCAGGAGGAGATGCCAAAGCCAGGGGCTGGGACAAGGAGGGGAGCACAGCCCTGCTCAGCAGAGGCACTGCAGCAGCAACTCTGCCAACAGCGAGGTCTGCCCTGTCCCGGACAAGGACCTGGAGCCCCAGCTCAGATTTTGGGGCTCAGAGATGGGGTTGGAGCTGTCACACCACTGAGCATCCAGCAGCATCCACAGAGTGATGGTCGGGCAGGTGGCATCGCTGCTGGGGGAGCTCAGTGCAGGAAGAACCAGTGCCTTTCTCATGGTGATGGGCACCCAACCCCCCCTCCAAATTCCTCCTGCTGGGGGGGGTTTACCAAGCAAGGCTTTACCAAACCAAAAACCTCAAGCACAGGAGCTGAAAATGCCTTTTCCAGGGTCAGCAAAGGATGAGGCACCTGAACCACAGCTGCCCCCCCACCACCACCATCACCACTACAAGAACACGGGCAGGATTACAGCGGGGAAGGGGAGGGCCAACAGGGCTGCTCCAAATGGAGATGTTTTAATTCTCAACGCTAGCAGCTGCACTTAAGGCAAGAGAGGCAGGGAAGCCATGCACAGGAGTAACCATGGCAACTTCACGGAAGTTAAATAAAAACTTCTTTAAAAAAAGATAACGAGGTCCCTGAATCATGCTTTATCAGCTATGTTGCTATAAAGATCGAGATACAGCCAGCTCAGGATTCCTAATTACTTCTGCAATATACTGGAGATAGCTTTATTTAAAAAAAAAAAAAAAAAATTTCTGGCTGTGCATATAATTATTTAGGCCCCTCTCCATTCTGGGATTTGCATATTCCATGAAGCACCTTCCCGGATGGATGGACCTGCCAGAGCCCACCCTGCAATCCCTTCCTGCTCCCGGTTTGGGGGCTCTGCAGTTGCACCCCATGCCCTGCTCTCATGCTGGGGACATGGGGAAAGCCCCATGGGCATTGCCACCACGCCACGCCACCGCCACCCCAGGATGCTGCTGTCACCTCCTCCCTCTGCGGCGCCACCAGAGCCCCCGGATCACGGGGTGGGGGGGACCACCCCCTTCATCCAGCCCCAGCCGTAACAGGGCTCTGGGTGCCGGCAGCAGCGCGGTGCTGAGATGCAGATTACCTGGGCTGCCTGCAGAGCCCCTCGGCGCAGAGCGATGCTCTCCAGCAGCATCCACCATTTCCACCCGCTGAACATCCCCAGCCGCACGCAGAGCCCCCCCCACGGGCAGCATCGCGGCCCCCACCCCGTGCCCACCGAACGGAGACCCCCAGCATCGAGGCTGTGACACCCCCAGCCTTGGGGGTCACCTCGCCAGGGCCCAGAAAACAGCCCAAAAAGCAGTGTTTGTCCCCAGTGCAGCCAGCAGCTCACACCAGCTCCGCGCCTGCTGCAGCGCTACGGCACGAATTCCCTCAAGTTGTGAGAGATCCCTGAGCCTTTTTCTTTTTTTTCCCTACAAAACAGGCCCTCAGACAACCCCCGTACCTCCTGGGGAGCAAAAAGACCTCCCCAGACACCGCTCGATGGTAGCCACGACCCAGCAGCACCGTGCCCATCAGGCGTTACGGACCCAAACGCTGTTTCATGAAAACCCAGGGTTTTCCATCGGCGGCAGCAGCTGATGGAGGATCTGCCAAAGATCCCTCAGAGCTCCCAGGGGGGCTCCCAAACCCAGGGACGTGGGACACCAGCGCAGGCAGCCCCTCACCCCAGGTGGGATGGGGAACCGGGAGTGATACAGCAGCTCCAGGGCTCACCCTGCCCTCAGCATCCTCCATCCACCCCAGGGATGTGGGGCAGGGAGAAGCCAGCCCAGGAAAGATCCCTCAGAGCTCCCAGGGGGGCTCCCAAACCCAGGGACGTGGGACACCAGCGCAGGCAGCCCCTCGCCCCGGGTGGGATGGGGAACAGGGAGTGATACAGCAGCTCCAGGGCTCACCCTGCCCTCAGCATCCTCCATCCACCCCAGGGATGTGGGGCAGGGAAAAGCCAGCCCAGGCTGGCCAGGGTGAGGACCAGCCCCCCCCCCATCTTCTGCCCCACACACAGGCATCACCCAGCACATTAATTAACCCCTCGCATGTTACAGCTTTTCCATTTGGACTCTCGTTACCGGCTTATAATTAATTATTCTTTATTACCAAGCAATTTGCAAAGACGTCATATTTAGCAAAAAAGGTGCCGGCGCTTCCACTAACGAGCAGGATGCACCAAGCTCAGGTTTAAATAGTTATTCAGATTCTTTATTTTCACAGCTTATGATAAGACTAAGTGAATTATATGTATTATTTACTATGTTTTTAAACTCGTTTCACTTAAGCCGATTCCAAATGGAAATTAGGATTCAATTAAAACAGGGGGGGTGAAAGTCGGCATTTTGAAGCAGATTATTAAGTAAAGCTCCATTAAACACATGGGAAGCACAAATATCTAGGAAGAAGTTCTATATTTAAAAAGTGGATTTATTCAGCGAAGGAAGTATCATCTGCAGTCCAGGGACTGAGGAACCAGATATCAAGGTCAAGATTTTATCAGTAGGTCTCAGACTCTCACATCTATGTTTTACTCAGAGCTTGATTAAGAGTTTAGAAATCTGGAAAACGCTCCCTTTTTTCTCCAGCTCCCTGCTTTAGAATTAATTGTTTATTGATCCGACAAGAGGAAAATATTCTCTCCCAGCTGCGGAGGAGCTGAGCCTGTTGTCAAAAGTTGTTTTATCACTTCCATAAATTCTAGTTGCAATGACTTCCTCCGGTTCAATAATCCCAGGTTCTCCGAGCACCGGCCACGCACTTGGAGGTGATTTTAGCAGATGACAGAGCTCCGGCCAGTGCCCCCATTCCCAGTTTTAAAGGAATCCTGAATCCATTGGGCTGCCCAAAGGGACCGTCACCAGTCCCACTCAAACCTCACGGAGTCCAGTTTATATATTTAAACCCCATTTTCACCCATAAGGGCCATAAGGCTTGGGAGGGGGTGCTGGGCACTGTGGCACGCCGGGCACCACGCACGCTGGGCACTGCAGCACATCGGGCATCACGCACACCGGGCACCCCTGCAAGAGGGCACACGGTGCCTTCCATACTTGGGAAAACCAAGAGAACACCCTTCTCCCAGCAAAGAAATGCTCCATCCCCTCCTGCCACCACAGGATCCGACCCTGCGGTCCCTGCCCATCCCAGGGGATGAGGGACCAAGCACCAGGGCTGCTCCCAGGAGCACAAACAGCTTCATTTTAAAATTGCCCAGGTCCCCCCAAGCTGCCAAGGCACGTCCCTGGCCTGGGGCCGAGAGGGGAGGGCAGGAGATGCCACCATGGGAGTGGGCTTAAGGCTGCCCAGCAAAGCCAGAGCCTGGCAATATGACCTGTGCCCGGCAGCGAGGGGGGAAGGAGGGCGGGGGGACATGTACATGCTGGATAATGAAACATGAAAAGGGATCCCGCACTCGTGTGCTCATTTCTACCCATTAGAAATTCAATCTTGTCTAGTCTGGAAGACACAATGATGCCTGGAACATCACCGTGTGAGCTGAGCAAAGGAGAGAGCTAGCTTTAGATTGGTTTATTAAAAATAAAGTTTCCAAAAAAAAAAAAAAAATTTAATCTCAATAACTAATGAAATAACAGAGAAGAAAATTTTGCTTCCTTGTCTGGTATCGCAGCCTGTCAATTAATTTGCGAGAACATGCAGCCCAAAATACCTCAAACGATGCCAGCAGAAAGCCCTGGAACAGCCCTGACAGCAGCCCCTGCCTGTGCTGAGGGAGGTCGGAGAGGGAAAAGGCAAGGGCTGCAGCAGCCCCCAGCATCCCAACCGAGCATCCCTGAGTATCCCAGTCCAGCAGCCCCCAGCATCCCAACCGAGCATCCCTGAGCATCCCGGTCCAGCATCCCAACCGAGCATCCCTGAGCATCCCAACTGAGCATCTCCCAGCATCCCAACTGAGCATCCCTGAGCCTCCCTGTCCAGCAGCCCCCAGTATCCCTGAGCATCCCAACCGAGCAGCCCTGCTGCAGGAAGGAGCATCCCAGTGGGAGAAGGCACCAGATCTCAGCCTCAGCTGCTGCCCTGCTCACCACCAGGTCCAGAGGCAGCAAATGCCCGAGGGCAGGACGGGGCTGGGAGGCAGAGGGTCCCCGCAAGCGCTGGGCTGATACTGGGAGGCCCGTGAGCTCACACGCTGGAAAATACATCTCCTTTTCACTCCATTGTGTTCCTCAGCCACCAGCAAAAGGCGTTCAGCCCCAGCTGAAAGCAGGCTCTGCAGGTCCCCTTTCAAACCCAGCTGAGACACTGACTCACTCCGCAGCCTCGGGGAAGGCGCCTCGCTCGCCTCCACTTTCTTATCCCAGATGTGCAGACAGGACAGATGTTGCCCACCCCAGTCCCTCCATGGGCAGCAATATCCCAGCAGCTCCAGGCTCCCAGCACCACACGCTGGGGCTGCTCCACCTCAACCCCTCTCCACCCAGCTCAGCTCAAACCTCACCCCCAGCTCCCCATCCTCTCCCACCGCTGTTAGGAAAGACCAAATCGTTCGTACAGACTAATTATTCAGCGTACTCTCACTCCCTAAGACTGTAAATTAAAAGAGAACTCAAATAAATTAAGGAACTTCCCTCATGCCTTTTATTATCTCAATAACCTTCAGAGGCATTTATCTACCCTCAGCTGATCCATTTGAAAAATTGTGACGACAAACTAATTTAGTAAATGCACACACTTAAAAACCTTCATTTATACACTGAATGAGCAAATATGGCCTGGGCTGGACGAGCTGCTTGGGACGCAAGTCCAGTGGGGACACTTGTGTCCCCCCCAAAATGCCCAAACCCTCTTGGGCATCGCAGGAACTGAGGTAAACCGTCCCACCCCGGCGGGGGGGGACACAGAAGAAACCTGCTGCGTGGGACAGGGAGGCAAATCCTGGTGGCAGCAGGGACCGGAGGCAGCACGAGGGCTGCCCAGCCATCCCACCACGGGCCCTTGTCAAAACAGTACTGGGTATACTGGGAAAATCCAGAGTATGCGCGACTGGACGGGGTGGCAAAGGAAAGCTGGAGGAGCTGCTTTTCCGAAGG
>NW_015090778.1:790886-792287 GCF_001431845.1 Calidris pugnax | reverse complement strand
TCTGCCCGTTGGCAGCGGGGCCCAGCTCCCCAGAATCCACCAGCCTGAGAAGGAGCCTCTCATCCTCATCATCCTCCTCCTCCTCCACCCCATTAATTGAGCCTCCACCTCGCCCAACTTTTTTTTTTTTCCTTTACAATTTCCCTTCACCTGGAGGGTGTGATTTTAATTAGCGCAACGTTCCCCCTTAACAACAGCGGCTAATTAAGACATCTGCGAAGAAACCTATAACGCCAACTTAATGAGAAGTTGTGCCGGAATCTGTAAATTAAAAGAGAACTCAAATAAATTAAGGAACTTCCCTCATGCCTTTTATTATCTCAATAACCTTCAGAGGCATTTATCTACCCTCAGCTGATCCATTTGAAAAATTGTGACGACAAACTAATTTAGTAAATGCACACACTTAAAAACCTTCATTTATACACTGAATGAGCAAATATGGCCTGTGCTGGACGAGCTGCTTGGGACGCGAGTCCAGTGGGGACACTTGTGTCCCCCCCAAAATGCCCAAACCCTCTTGGGCATCGCAGGAACTGAGGTAAACCGTCCCACCCCGGCGGGGGGGGACACAGAAGAAACCTGCTGCGTGGGACAGGGAGGCAAATCCTGGTGGCAGCAGGGACTGGAGGCAGCACGAGGGCTGCCCAGCCGTCCCACCACGGGCCCTTGTCAAAACAGTACTGGGTATACTGGGAAAATCCAGAGTATGCGCGACTGGACGGGGTGGCAAAGGAAAGCTGGAGGAGCTGCTTTTCCGAAGGTGGCATCAAAAAGAGGGAGGGACAGTAAATCAAAACATGCCAGAACCTCCCGGTCTGCCCAGGTCCCTCTCATCTCCAGGAGCAGCAGGTCCGAGCAGGGATGGCAGCACAGCATCCCTGCGGGAAGCACGGGGTGCCCACAGGAAACGCCAGCCTCACGCCCCCAAAGCGCTGCCCCACAGCGAGCGGCACCAGGGGAGGTGTCTGTCAGCAGATGGGGTTCGTCCCCACACGGTCCCTAAATTGGGGGAAGGAGTGAAAAGCACAACCACCAGGCTGGGGGGGGTCCCCAGTCCCGTCCCAGTGCCTCTGCACCCCACGGGTACACGGAGCTGGGCTCATGGCCACAGTAGCCCACCACCCAACTGGTCTATGGCTCCAAGATGGATCATCTTCAGCTCTCCAAACCTGCCCCCCTCCCACTTCAGCTCCCTACACGGGATTTCCATCCCTGTGAGAGGAACCCCCCCCAAGCCGTACCCCAAAAACCACCACCTTAACCCTGGGAAAGATTTACCTAACGCTGCAGCAGAGCGTTGGGTGCCCTTGTGCCAAGGCGTTGGGTGGTGCTGAACAATCCCACAGATTACTTCAAAGGAGGGGGGGGAGAGGGAGGGAGAATTAAAAAAAAAAAAAA
>NW_015090778.1:779189-786710 GCF_001431845.1 Calidris pugnax | reverse complement strand
ATGGAGGGAGAGGAGGGGAGGGGAGGAAGGCAGGGATGCTGTGGGATTGCTAAGCAACCCCGCGCTGCCCAGCGGGAAAAGGCTGCCTTTCCCCAACTGGGAAAGACTGGGAGGGGAACCCACCGAGGGGGAACCTGCCCTCGGGTCTCCAGGAGGGTGGCCCTGGGAGAGGAGGAGGAGGATGAGGAGGAGGGGGATAATGGCAGAGAACGTGTGAGAGAGACAGTGGAGGGGAGAGAAGCGGTTAAAAAGCTCAACAAACCCCTGCCTTCTGGCAAGGCTGGTAAGGTGAACCAGAGGGAACAAATATTAATCTGGAAAAAATATTTGTTTTTCTTTTTCTCTTCGCTTGTTTCACAGCCTATTTGCCATTTAGGGCCCCTGTTCGGAGGCAGAGTTGTTAAATTACTGCTGCTTTTTTGTTTTTATCCTTAACGATGATGAGGTTTTTCCCTTCTCAGAACCGTGGTTGGAGGGAAGGGATGCCAGGACCTGTTGCGGCTCCGTCTGGGGTTTCTCCTGAGGGGGGATGCTGTGACCGTGGAACACAGCAAAACCCGGGGGTCCCCTCAGCCCCCCCAGGGCTGTCCCCGTTGCCCCCTCTGCAGAGCCCCAGCAAGGACAGTGCCAGGTCCCAGCCCTGCAGAAATCACCTCTGAGAGGCAAGAGGTGCCACCTCGGTCCCAGGAAGAGACAAGACAGGGAGGTGCCAGCCCCTCCGAGTCCCCTACAACGGCTCGAGCTCTCGGGGACCCTCAACTTAGAGATGCCCAAGGGGGGGTCCAGCCCCTCCTTGTGACTCTGCCTGAAAAAGGGGACATTTGCAGCGTGTTCAGCTCTGCCACAGCCCCAGGATGGTCACCAACCTGTGCCGGTGGCTCGACAGCGCGGGGTCCTCTGCGCACCAGGGGGGCACGGTGCCAGCTGGACCCTGCTCCTGAGAGCCGCCAGAACAGCAGGTACCCGCTCCATCCTTGGCTGCAACGGAGATGGGGAGGAGGGGGGGATGACACGGCAGGACCCAGATGCCTTTTTTTTTGGCAGGTGTCAGATGCCTTGACCCAAAAAACCCGAAGCGGAACGTGCGATACCCCGGCGAGGAGGCGAAGGCAGCTCTGGGGAGGAACACGCTCAGCCTACAAAGTGCTCTCCAGCCCTGGAGAGAGGGGAAAGGGGGGAGCCAAGCTAATGTGCTCTGAAATAATGCTTTTTAAAATATAATTTACCATAGATTTCATAGCTAAGTTATGCAACATAATGAGCAAATCCGAAACGTAATTGTCACTGCACATTAACAGCAAAATCCCGAACCTCTATTATACTAACAAACTTATTAAATCAGTGAACATTGCATTGCATCAGTCAATTACTAACACAATGCCAGGATCAGTAGAACAACGTGATCCCCATTACGGGGGGGGGGGAGCGAGGGCACACAACCAGGGCTGCCCGCAGCGTCTTTGAAAACATTAAACGCATTTATGTCTTGGATGAAACACTTCACCTGTGGGACTTTTTGAGGCCACTTCCCCGGGAGAGAGGGGGTAAAGAGCCTGAAGCCACCGCTCTGCTGGACCCTGAGCCCCTGCCCAGGAGCTGGAGGATGAGGAGGGAATCGCTGCCGGTGTCACTGCTGGGATCTTCCCAGTGCCGAGGGATTGACTCTGCAGCACTCTCAGAGCTCGGTGTCAGAAAACCCCATGCAAAGAAGGCAAGTCTTGTAAAAAGCAAGAGACACACCGCAGCTGGTGCCCTGGTTCCCCCCTTGCAGCTCCACGGGTGCCAGAGTTGAACCCCAGCCACCAGTCAAGACCAGCAGCCCCTCACCCTCCGTCTGGGATCAGGGAGAGAACTGGGAGGGTAAGAGTGAGAAAAACCTCCGGGGTTGAGATAAAGGCAGTTTAAAAGGTAAAGCAAAAGCCACGCACAAGCAAAGCAAAGCAAGGAATCCATTCCCTCGTCACAGGGGGGCTTCAGCACCCCCAGGAGAACCGGGCTCCATCACGGAATAAAGCCTTGGGAAGACAAACACCATCAATCCAAATGTCCCCCCCCTTCCTCCTCCTTCCCCAGCTCTACACACTGAGCATGGTGTCCCACGGCATGGCATGTCCCTCTGGTCAGTCTGGGTCAGCTGGCCCAGCTGTGTCCCCCCCCAGCTCCTTGTGCCCCCCCAGCCCTTGCTGGTGAAGGGGTGAGGAACAGAAAAGTCCTTGAAAACCCAACAGCAACCAAACCCACCGGTGTTTTACAAACGCTATTTTCACCCCAAGCCCAAGCCCCAGCACCGCACCAGCTGCCAGAAAATCAACCCCATCCCAGCCAAAACCACGGCAGGGGGTCAGTCCCAGCCCCCCCCAGAGACAAAGGGCTTATCCCCCTGCCCGCCCCAGCTCCTGCCCACAGCATCCCTGGGGTAAGCAGGTAGGAAGTGGCCGGGATCCAGCCCCACGTCGCTGCTGCTCTGCGAGGAGCCGCCGTTGGCCGGAGCCCGTGGGTCTGTGCCACCACCAGAGCAGGGGCTGAGCTCATTCCTGGCACCAGGACACGGCCACCCACGGCCACACACATTGCCAGGGAAGGGCATTTGCTCCAACAGCAGGACGGGGCAGGCAAAGGCTGGCAGGGGTCTCCCCCCGCAGCCCCCCAGCTCTCGCCTCCCCTTTCAACACCATCAAACCCCCCCACCACCGGATCTACAGCCTTGGGAGACCATTAAACGTGAAATAAGGTGAGCTCCACTAACCCTGGAAAGACAGTCCACGCAAACACCTACAGCAAAGCGTGCCCTGCACCTCGCCGGAGTGATTTGACACAGCACTAATTATGCAAATTAATCATCGGTAAATCAGGTACTTGCTTATTTATTTATTTTGCCCTTTGCGCGGCAGCCAGGCAGGAGGAGCGCCGGGAGAGAGAGGAGCTGCTGGGTTTGGGCTGAGGAGAAATGTTTGGTAACATGTTGCATGATCCGACCTCCCCACGTTCTTTCCCAGATTAAATTCTGAATTGATTTGCTGGTATCACACCGCTCGTAGCTCTCAATATGTCATGGCAGCTAATGAACCGTGCCAGGGACACATTTATAACCCGCTATTAGCCAGCTTCCATCAGGAAGGGATTTTTTATTTTTTTTTTTCTTTTTCCCCCTCTTTTCTCTTGAGGTTCTAAAAGTTAAAAAA
Organism: Calidris pugnax; assembly: GCF_001431845.1. Lineage (NCBI taxonomy): Eukaryota > Metazoa > Chordata > Aves > Charadriiformes > Scolopacidae > Calidris > Calidris pugnax. Next base: position 783,528 of record NW_015090778.1, on the reverse strand, counting down.
GCCAACCCAAACACCAAAAGAAAAAAAACCCCAAATGACCAGCAGCAAACATTTCTACTGAAAGTCAAGCACTTTTGAGATTGCCATCCTTCCCCCTTGGGACCTGGCTCTCGTGGGGGGCACTGGAGAAGTCACCCAAGCCCTACTGGTTTCCACTGGACCCAATTTGCCCGGAGCTGGTTCCTCTCCCTCCCTGGACCTTCTCTCTCCGAGCAGAGAAGCTCATGCTGTTTTCTGAGCAAAGCTGAGATGACACCATCCACAAACCCTCAAGCAGCATCCCAGAGCCAAGAACTGGACCAGAGAGGATGGGGCTTCTGTGCCCTGTCCCCCCGACTCCCCACCGCTCCGAGGGAGCCTTGTCATGGAGCTGGAGGGACAGAAAGGCAGTGGTGACCACGGGCCACCGGCAGCGATGGCAGCAGACGCTGCACTTCCAACAGGAGCCAAGTTCCCCTTCGCTCCGAAGGCAGCGCTTCAGGATCGCAGAGACAACTCTATCGGGGGAACAAGAGCTAATTAAATTTACCGGGATCATTGAAGAGGAAATTATTTAATATTCTGCACGGAATTTAATATCTGAAAGCATGAATGGCCTTGTTTCATCAGAGATGGGTTCCTTCCCACCGCTGGAGTTTACATTTCGCAGGCGGCCCCGCCGCCGAGGGACGGGCAGGGACGGGGGAGGACGCTGCCTGCGAGGAACCGGAGAGAAACAAACAGCAGGAGCCACGTCCCCAGGAGCTCCCGATGGAGCAGCAGCAGCAGCAGCTCCATCATCCCGAGGGGAGCAGCCTCCCGAGGGGCTCTGCAGGAGCATCCTCTGCTCCCACCCACAGCTGCTGCCGCGCGGGGCTCCCGCTCCCCTGGTGACACCTGCAGCCACGCCGGGCCTTCAGCTCGTGACCTCCACCCTGTCATCTCCTCCCATTTGAACAGCCAAAATGTTACAACACCTTAAGTTTGTTCCTCCGTCCAAAAAGGAGTCGGGACAGGGCACACCAGGACCCAGGGGCAGGAGGACTTTTCTTCGCCCTTGACTGCATGTCCCTCAGTGTCGCTCACCCAGATCAGTTCACCTCAGAAAAAACACCTTTTGTGCTGCTAAAGGATCCCATAATTTTCTTTCCACACTTGCAGCTCTCCAGCTTCTCCTGGGTGCCAAGATTCTCCCAGGGCCAAGGGCTGGTAGCCACCTCTGCACCCTCTCCGGGCTGTCCCTGCAGCAGCAGAGTCCCAGCTGGGATGCAGGATGCTGTACACCATCCAGGATATAGGATATGGAGTCCCAACTGGGATGCAGGATGCTGTACACCATCCAGGATATGGGATATGGAGTCCCAGCTGGGATGCAGGATGCTGTACACTGCCCAGGATGTGGGATATGGAGTCCCAGCCGGGATGCAGGATGCTGTACACCACCCAGGATCTGGGATATGGAGTCCCAGCCGGGATGCAGGATGCTCTGTGCTGGCTGGGACACAGGATGCCATTGTCCACCTTCCCACCCATGCAGGGTGGTGGCTGGGACCCCGCAGGAATGATGCCCTCGACACACCAGTTTCCCTCTCAGCTGAAACATGCTCCCTGCAGCCGCTCACCTGGAACCACCCAGCTCTTATCCCCACATCCCAGCTCCTTCCTTGCCTGGTTAAGGATTTTCTAGAAGCAAAATGTCAGACTCCACTGGCTGCTGCTAAGAAAAATCCAGTGAGGATGGCTCCCCAGGTGCTGGCCCCATATTCCCTCCAGCCCCACGGCGGTTGAGGGGGCCAGGTCTCTGCAGGGATGGATTTGGGCTCACCCAGAGCCAGCAGTGGGGGGAACTGCTCCAAGCCCCCCCAGGTGGGGGACCCTGTCTGCCCCAGCTCCCATCCAGCTGAGCCATTGTCCCCACGTCACCTTCCCTCGGGGACAAACCCAGCTACAGGAAGGTGCCATCAGCAGCCCTGGTGCCTTGGGTGCCTCCTCGGGCTCTGTCCCCACAGTGGGCTCAGTCTCCCAGCACAGCCAGCATCACTTCCCAGTGGAGCCCCTGGCCCCACAGCATCTCCTGCCTCCGGAGCAGATCCAAGGACGTGCCAGAGACCCCCGAGCTCCTGCCCCACCGACTCCCTCTTTCCTGATAACGTCTCTCTCCCTCGCACACATGAAAGCGATTATAAGCAGCAATAATTTTGCTTCTGTATTTATGTCACCAACACCTTCAGCTAATTCCTGTAACTACCAGCATGGAAGCACTAATACCTCTGCAAAAGACAAAGCAATTATTTCTAAACTTAGCTCCCTTCCCTTGCATTGTCACCATCCAAATTACCAAAACCCTGGGCTGTTGTCAGCATCTTTCTCTACCTAGAAGGGGAAAAAAAGATTTTTTTTTTTGAGGGCCCCTGGAAGAGATGCCCGTTTTCAGGGGAGGGATAAGGGCCGTGGTGAGCACTGGGGCAGGGAGCCATCTCCCCCCATGCATCAGCTGCTGTTCAGCCTCCCAAATTCTCTGCTTCTGCAGAGAGTCCCCTGCTCTTCCCCAGGTGATGGGGACGTGCCACCACTTGACCCAGACACAGGCACATTAGCGGTGTCCCAGCGTCTCTGTCTGCACAGAGACACACTGTCTGTCTCGGGACCCTCTGCGCCACTAGACCTTATTATCCTATGGGTCTGCTCGGGAGAAATTAAAATGAGCCATAAAATGACAAGTAAAGTGAAATAAGGAAGGTAAAGAGCAGGGAGAATGTAAATTGTGTCATTAGCATATGTACAGCACTTGCAAACCTCTGTTCCCCACCCAGTCACGCAACCCCCAAGGATGAGGGGGGGCTCCCAGGCCACCTTGGGATGTGGCCACAGCTCTTCTGTGTGGGGGGGTCCCCGAAAGCAGGCTCTGCAGGTCCCCTTTCAAACCCAGCTGAGACACTGACTCACTCCGCAGCCTCGGGGAAGGCGCCTCGCTCGCCTCCACTTTCTTATCCCAGATGTGCAGACAGGACAGATGTTGCCCACCCCAGTCCCTCCGTGGGCAGCGATGTCTCAGCAGCTCCAGGCTCCCAGCACCACACGCTGGGGCTGCTCCACCTCAACCCCTCTCCACCCAGCTCAGCTCAAACCTCACCCCCAGCTCCCCATCCTCTCCCACCGCTGTCAGGAAAGACCAAATCGTTCGTACAGACTAATTATTCAGCGTACTCTCACTCCCTAAGACTGTAAATTAAAAGAGAACTCAAATAAATTAAGGAACTTCCCTCATGCCTTTTATTATCTCAATAACCTTCAGAGGCATTTATCTACCCTCAGCTGATCCATTTGAAAAATTGTGACGACAAACTAATTTAGTAAATGCACACACTTAAAAACCTTCATTTATACACTGAATGAGCAAATATGGCCTGGGCTGGACGAGCTGCTTGGGACGCAAGTCCAGTGGGGACACTTCTGTCCCCCCCAAAATGCCCAAACCCTCTCGGGCATCGCAGGAACTGAGGTAAACCATCCCACCCCGGGGGGGGGGACAGAGGAAACCTGCTGCGTGGGACAGGGAGGCAAATCCTGGTGGCAGCAGGGACTGGAGGCAGCACGAGGGCTGCCCAGCCGTCCCACCACGGGCCCTTGTCAAAACAGTACTGGGTATACTGGGAAAATCCAGAGTATGCGCGACTGGACGGGGTGGCAAAGGAAAGCTGGAGGAGCTGCTTTTCCGAAGGTGGCATCAAAAAGAGGGAGGGACAGTAAATCAAAACATGCCAGAACCTCCCGGTCTGCCCAGGTCCCTCTCATCTCCAGGAGCAGCAGGTCCGAGCAGGGATGGCAGCACAGCATCCCTGCGGGAAGCACGGGGTGCCCACAGGAAACGCCAGCCTCACGCCCCCAAAGCGCTGCCCCACAGCGAGCGGCACCAGGGGAGGTGTCTGTCAGCAGATGGGGTTCGTCCCCACACGGTCCCTAAATTGGGGGAAGGAGTGAAAAGCACAACCACCAGGCTGGGGGGGGTCCCCAGTCCCGTCCCAGTGCCTCTGCACCCCCTCAGGTACACGGAGCTGGGCTCATGGCCACAGTAGCCCACCACCCAACTGGTCTCTGGCTCCAAGACGGCTCATCTTCAGCTCTCCAAATCTGTCCCCCCTCCCACTTCAGCTCCCTAAATGGGATTTCCATCCCTGTGAGAGGACCCCCCCCAAGCCGTACCCCAAAAACCACCACCTTAACCCTGGGAAAGATCTACCTAACGCTGCAGCAGAGCGTTGGGTGCCCTTGTGCCAAGGCGTTGGGTGGTGCTGAACAATCCCACAGATTACTTCAAAGGAGGGGGGGGAGAGGGAGGGAGAATTAAAAAAAAAAAAAA
>NW_015090778.1:768367-772903 GCF_001431845.1 Calidris pugnax | reverse complement strand
TCCATCAGGAAGGGATTTTTCTTTTTTTTTTCTTTTTCCCCCTCTTTTCTCTTGAGGTTCTAAAAGTTAAAAAAGCCAACCCAAACACCAAAAGAAAAAAAACCCCAAATGACCAGCAGCAAACATTTCTACTGAAAGTCAAGCACTTTTGAGATTGCCATCCTTCCCCCTTGGGACCTGGCTCTCGTGGGGGGCACTGGAGAAGTCACCCAAGCCCTACTGGTTTCCACTGGACCCAATTTGCCCGGAGCTGGTTCCTCTCCCTCCCTGGACCTTCTCTCTCCGAGCAGAGAAGCTCATGCTGTTTTCTGAGCAAAGCTGAGATGACACCATCCACAAACCCTCAAGCAGCATCCCAGAGCCAAGAACTGGACCAGAGAGGATGGGGCTTCTGTGCCCTGTCCCCCCGACTCCCCACCGCTCCGAGGGAGCCTTGTCATGGAGCTGGAGGGACAGAAAGGCAGTGGTGACCACGGGCCACCGGCAGCGATGGCAGCAGACGCTGCACTTCCAACAGGAGCCAAGTTCCCCTTCGCTCCGAAGGCAGCGCTTCAGGATCGCAGAGACAACTCTATCGGGGGAACAAGAGCTAATTAAATTTACCGGGATCACTGAAGAGGAAATTATTTAATATTCTGCACGGAATTTAATATCTGAAAGCATGAATGGCCTTGTTTCATCAGAGATGGGTTCCTTCCCACCGCTGGAGTTTACATTTCGCAGGCGGCCCCGCCGCCGAGGGACGGGCAGGGACGGGGGAGGACGCTGCCTGCGAGGAACCGGAGAGAAACAAACAGCAGGAGCCACGTCCCCAGGAGCTCCCGATGGAGCAGCAGCAGCAGCAGCTCCATCATCCCGAGGGGAGCAGCCTCCCGAGGGGCTCTGCAGGAGCATCCTCTGCTCCCACCCACAGCTGCTGCCACGCGGGGCTCCCGCTCCCCTGGTGACACCTGCAGCCACGCCGGGCCTTCAGCTCGTGACCTCCACCCTGTCATCTCCTCCCATTTGAACAGCCAAAATGTTACAACACCTTAAGTTTGTTCCTCCGTCCAAAAAGGAGTCGGGACAGGGCACACCAGGACCCAGGGGCAGGAGGACTTTTCTTCGCCCTTGACTGCATGTCCCTCAGTGTCGCTCACCCAGATCAGTTCACCTCAGAAAAAACACCTTTTGTGCTGCTAAAGGATCCCATAATTTTCTTTCCACACTTGCAGCTCTCCAGCTTCTCCTGGGTGCCAAGATTCTCCCAGGGCCAAGGGCTGGTAGCCACCTCTGCACCCTCTCCGGGCTGTCCCTGCAGCAGCAGAGTCCCAGCTGGGATGCAGGATGCTGTACACCATCCAGGATATAGGATATGGAGTCCCAACTGGGATGCAGGATGCTGTACACCATCCAGGATATAGGATATGGAGTCCCAACTGGGATGCAGGATGCTGTACACCATCCAGGATATAGGATATGGAGTCCCAACTGGGATGCAGGATGCTGTACACCATCCAGGATATAGGATATGGAGTCCCAACTGGGATGCAGGATGCTGTACACCATCCAGGATATGGGATATGGAGTCCCAGCTGGGATGCAGGATGCTGTACACTGCCCAGGATGTGGGATATGGAGTCCCAGCCGGGATGCAGGATGCTGTACACCACCCAGGATCTGGGATATGGAGTCCCAGCCGGGATGCAGGATGCTCTGTGCTGGCTGGGACACAGGATGCCATTGTCCACCTTCCCACCCATGCAGGGTGGTGGCTGGGACCCCGCAGGAACGATGCCCTCGACACACCAGTTTCCCTCTCAGCTGAAACATGCTCCCTGCAGCCGCTCACCTGGAACCACCCAGCTCTTATCCCCACATCCCAGCTCCTTCCTTGCCTGGTTAAGGATTTTCTAGAAGCAAAATGTCAGACTCCACTGGCTGCTGCTAAGAAAAATCCAGTGAGGATGGCTCCCCAGGTGCTGGCCCCATATTCCCTCCAGCCCCACGGCGGTTGAGGGGGCCAGGTCTCTGCAGGGATGGATTTGGGCTCACCCAGAGCCAGCAGTGGGGGGAACTGCTCCAAGCCCCCCCAGGTGGGGGACCCTGTCTGCCCCAGCTCCCATCCAGCTGAGCCATTGTCCCCACGTCACCTTCCCTCGGGGACAAACCCAGCTACAGGAAGGTGCCATCAGCAGCCCTGGTGCCTTGGGTGCCTCCTCGGGCTCTGTCCCCACAGTGGGCTCAGTCTCCCAGCACAGCCAGCATCACTTCCCAGTGGAGCCCCTGGCCCCACAGCATCTCCTGCCTCTGGAGCAGATCCAAGGATGTGCCAGAGACCCCCGAGCTCCTGCCCCACCGACTCCCTCTTTCCTGATAACGTCTCTCTCCCTCGCACACATGAAAGCGATTATAAGCAGCAATAATTTTGCTTCTGTATTTATGTCACCAACACCTTCAGCTAATTCCTGTAACTACCAGCATGGAAGCACTAATACCTCTGCAAAAGACAAAGCAATTATTTCTAAACTTAGCTCCCTTCCCTTGCATTGTCACCATCCAAATTACCAAAACCCTGGGCTGTTGTCAGCATCTTTCTCTACCTAGAAGGGGAAAAAAAGATTTTTTTTTTTGAGGGCCCCTGGAAGAGATGCCCGTTTTCAGGGGAGGGATAAGGGCCGTGGTGAGCACTGGGGCAGGGAGCCATCTCCCCCCATGCATCAGCTGCTGTTCAGCCTCCCAAATTCTCTGCTTCTGCAGAGAGTCCCCTGCTCTTCCCCAGGTGATGGGGACGTGCCACCACTTGACCCAGACACAGGCACATTAGCGGTGTCCCAGCGTCTCCGTCTGCACAGAGACACACTGTCTGTCTCGGGACCCTCTGCGCCACTAGACCTTATTATCCTATGGGTCTGCTCGGGAGAAATTAAAATGAGCCATAAAATGACAAGTAAAGTGAAATAAGGAAGGTAAAGAGCAGGGAGAATGTAAATTGTGTCATTAGCATATGTACAGCACTTGCAAACCTCTGTTCCCCACCCAGTCACGCAACCCCCAAGGATGAGGGGGGGCTCCTGGGCCACCTTGGGATGTGGCCACAGCTCTTCTGTGGGAAGGGGGTCCCCTGCCCCAGCCTGGGGGGCTCCCCCAGCCCCCTTCTGCCCAGTGCCCACCCTATGGAACTGTAAGAGGTTCAGGGTTCTCAAAGGAGACCTGATACCCCCAGCCCTTCAGATCCACCCCCCCAGGTTCACACATCCCCAGCCCCATGGGGCCATTCCCCATTCCTGACCAGGCTCATCACCCCCCCCCAGCCCCCACTCCAGAAGGACACGGGGAGGGAGAAGCAGCCACAGAATTAATGAGCAGACACAGGCTCCCCACCAAGGGCTGAAATGAGCTGGTACCTGGAGGCAGCAGAACACCTGGGTGACCTACATATCCATCGCTGATGGAATATTTAACGGGCTCTTTTCAATGGATTGTGCATGAAAAAAACCTCCGGGCTCTTGCAGGCAGCGAGAGGTGCATAACGAAGCCTCTGTCTCTGGAGACAAGCCCTGCTGCCCATCCCCTGCTTCCAGAGAGGCTGAAGGGACCAGAGGGAAGCTGAGCAGGGGGACACAGGAAGGGTGGCTGCACCATGCTCTTGGCTGGATGCTCATCAGCATCCCAAATCACAGGATGGTTCAGGAGAGGAGGAACCCTTAAAGGCCACTTAGTCCAACCCCCTGCCATGAGCAGGGACATCCTCAACTCAATCAGGTTGCTCAAAGCCCCATCCGAGCAGCACGAGGGCTGCCCAGCCATCCCACCACGGGCCCTTGTCAAAACAGTACTGGGTATACTGGGAAAATCCAGAGTATGCGCGACTGGACGGGGTGGGAAAGGAAAGCTGGAGGAGCTGCTTTTCCGAAGGCGGCATCACACGGAGCGAGGGACAGTAAATCAAAACATCCCAGAACCTCCCAGTTTGCCCAGGTCCCTCTGGTCTCCAGGAGCAGCAGGTCTGGACACGGACGGCAGCACAGCATCCCTGTGGGAAGCACGGGGTGCCCACAGGAAATGCCAACCTCACGCCCCCAAAGCGCTGCCCCACAGCGAGCGGCACCAGGGGAGGTGTCTGTCAGCAGATGGGGTTCGTCCCCACACGGTCCCTAAATTGGGGGAAGGAGTGAAAGGCACAACCACCAGGCTGGGGAGGGTCCCCAGTCCCGTCCCAGTGCCTCTGCACCCCCTCAGGTACACGGAGCTGGGCTCATGGCCACAGTAGCCCACCACCCAACTGGTCTCTGGCTCCAAGACGGCTCATCTTCAGCTCTCCAAATCTGTCCCCCCTCCCACTTCAGCTCCCTAAATGGGATTTCCATCCCTGTGAGAGGACCCCCCCCAAGCCGTACCCCAAAAACCACCACCTTAACCCTGGGAAAGATCTACCTAACGCTGCAGCAGAGCGTTGGGTGCCCTTGTGCCAAGGCGTTGGGTGGTGCTGAACAATCCCACAGATTACTTCAAAGGAGGGGGGGGAGAGGGAGGGAGAATTAAAAAAAAAAAAAA
>NW_015090778.1:756990-763195 GCF_001431845.1 Calidris pugnax | reverse complement strand
TCCATCAGGAAGGGATTTTTCTTTTTTTTTTCTTTTTCCCCCTCTTTTCTCTTGAGGTTCTAAAAGTTAAAAAAGCCAACCCAAACACCAAAAGAAAAAAAACCCCAAATGACCAGCAGCAAACATTTCTACTGAAAGTCAAGCACTTTTGAGATTGCCATCCTTCCCCCTTGGGACCTGGCTCTCGTGGGGGGCACTGGAGAAGTCACCCAAGCCCTACTGGTTTCCACTGGACCCAATTTGCCCGGAGCTGGTTCCTCTCCCTCCCTGGACCTTCTCTCTCCGAGCAGAGAAGCTCATGCTGTTTTCTGAGCAAAGCTGAGATGACACCATCCACAAACCCTCAAGCAGCATCCCAGAGCCAAGAACTGGACCAGAGAGGATGGGGCTTCTGTGCCCTGTCCCCCCGACTCCCCACCGCTCCGAGGGAGCCTTGTCATGGAGCTGGAGGGACAGAAAGGCAGTGGTGACCACGGGCCACCGGCAGCGATGGCAGCAGACGCTGCACTTCCAACAGGAGCCAAGTTCCCCTTCGCTCCGAAGGCAGCGCTTCAGGATCGCAGAGACAACTCTATCGGGGGAACAAGAGCTAATTAAATTTACCGGGATCACTGAAGAGGAAATTATTTAATATTCTGCACGGAATTTAATATCTGAAAGCATGAATGGCCTTGTTTCATCAGAGATGGGTTCCTTCCCACCGCTGGAGTTTACATTTCGCAGGCGGCCCCGCCGCCGAGGGACGGGCAGGGACGGGGGAGGACGCTGCCTGCGAGGAACCGGAGAGAAACAAACAGCAGGAGCCACGTCCCCAGGAGCTCCCGATGGAGCAGCAGCAGCAGCAGCTCCATCATCCCGAGGGGAGCAGCCTCCCGAGGGGCTCTGCAGGAGCATCCTCTGCTCCCACCCACAGCTGCTGCCACGCGGGGCTCCCGCTCCCCTGGTGACACCTGCAGCCACGCCGGGCCTTCAGCTCGTGACCTCCACCCTGTCATCTCCTCCCATTTGAACAGCCAAAATGTTACAACACCTTAAGTTTGTTCCTCCGTCCAAAAAGGAGTCGGGACAGGGCACACCAGGACCCAGGGGCAGGAGGACTTTTCTTCGCCCTTGACTGCATGTCCCTCAGTGTCGCTCACCCAGATCAGTTCACCTCAGAAAAAACACCTTTTGTGCTGCTAAAGGATCCCATAATTTTCTTTCCACACTTGCAGCTCTCCAGCTTCTCCTGGGTGCCAAGATTCTCCCAGGGCCAAGGGCTGGTAGCCACCTCTGCACCCTCTCCGGGCTGTCCCTGCAGCAGCAGAGTCCCAGCTGGGATGCAGGATGCTGTACACCATCCAGGATATAGGATATGGAGTCCCAACTGGGATGCAGGATGCTGTACACCATCCAGGATATAGGATATGGAGTCCCAACTGGGATGCAGGATGCTGTACACCATCCAGGATATAGGATATGGAGTCCCAACTGGGATGCAGGATGCTGTACACCATCCAGGATATAGGATATGGAGTCCCAACTGGGATGCAGGATGCTGTACACCATCCAGGATATGGGATATGGAGTCCCAGCTGGGATGCAGGATGCTGTACACTGCCCAGGATGTGGGATATGGAGTCCCAGCCGGGATGCAGGATGCTGTACACCACCCAGGATCTGGGATATGGAGTCCCAGCCGGGATGCAGGATGCTCTGTGCTGGCTGGGACACAGGATGCCATTGTCCACCTTCCCACCCATGCAGGGTGGTGGCTGGGACCCCGCAGGAACGATGCCCTCGACACACCAGTTTCCCTCTCAGCTGAAACATGCTCCCTGCAGCCGCTCACCTGGAACCACCCAGCTCTTATCCCCACATCCCAGCTCCTTCCTTGCCTGGTTAAGGATTTTCTAGAAGCAAAATGTCAGACTCCACTGGCTGCTGCTAAGAAAAATCCAGTGAGGATGGCTCCCCAGGTGCTGGCCCCATATTCCCTCCAGCCCCACGGCGGTTGAGGGGGCCAGGTCTCTGCAGGGATGGATTTGGGCTCACCCAGAGCCAGCAGTGGGGGGAACTGCTCCAAGCCCCCCCAGGTGGGGGACCCTGTCTGCCCCAGCTCCCATCCAGCTGAGCCATTGTCCCCACGTCACCTTCCCTCGGGGACAAACCCAGCTACAGGAAGGTGCCATCAGCAGCCCTGGTGCCTTGGGTGCCTCCTCGGGCTCTGTCCCCACAGTGGGCTCAGTCTCCCAGCACAGCCAGCATCACTTCCCAGTGGAGCCCCTGGCCCCACAGCATCTCCTGCCTCTGGAGCAGATCCAAGGATGTGCCAGAGACCCCCGAGCTCCTGCCCCACCGACTCCCTCTTTCCTGATAACGTCTCTCTCCCTCGCACACATGAAAGCGATTATAAGCAGCAATAATTTTGCTTCTGTATTTATGTCACCAACACCTTCAGCTAATTCCTGTAACTACCAGCATGGAAGCACTAATACCTCTGCAAAAGACAAAGCAATTATTTCTAAACTTAGCTCCCTTCCCTTGCATTGTCACCATCCAAATTACCAAAACCCTGGGCTGTTGTCAGCATCTTTCTCTACCTAGAAGGGGAAAAAAAGATTTTTTTTTTTGAGGGCCCCTGGAAGAGATGCCCGTTTTCAGGGGAGGGATAAGGGCCGTGGTGAGCACTGGGGCAGGGAGCCATCTCCCCCCGTGCATCAGCTGCTGTTCAGCCTCCCAAATTCTCTGCTTCTGCAGAGAGTCCCCTGCTCTTCCCCAGGTGATGGGGACGTGCCACCACTTGACCCAGACACAGGCACATTAGCGGTGTCCCAGCGTCTCCGTCTGCACAGAGACACACTGTCTGTCTCGGGACCCTCTGCGCCACTAGACCTTATTATCCTATGGGTCTGCTCGGGAGAAATTAAAATGAGCCATAAAATGACAAGTAAAGTGAAATAAGGAAGGTAAAGAGCAGGGAGAATGTAAATTGTGTCATTAGCATATGTACAGCACTTGCAAACCTCTGTTCCCCACCCAGTCACGCAACCCCCAAGGATGAGGGGGGGCTCCTGGGCCACCTTGGGATGTGGCCACAGCTCTTCTGTGGGAAGGGGGTCCCCTGCCCCAGCCTGGGGGGCTCCCCCAGCCCCCTTCTGCCCAGTGCCCACCCTATGGAACTGTAAGAGGTTCAGGGTTCTCAAAGGAGACCTGATACCCCCAGCCCTTCAGATCCACCCCCCCAGGTTCACACATCCCCAGCCCCATGGGGCCATTCCCCATTCCTGACCAGGCTCATCACCCCCCCCCAGCCCCCACTCCAGAAGGACACGGGGAGGGAGAAGCAGCCACAGAATTAATGAGCAGACACAGGCTCCCCACCAAGGGCTGAAATGAGCTGGTACCTGGAGGCAGCAGAACACCTGGGTGACCTACATATCCATCGCTGATGGAATATTTAACGGGCTCTTTTCAATGGATTGTGCATGAAAAAAACCTCCGGGCTCTTGCAGGCAGCGAGAGGTGCATAACGAAGCCTCTGTCTCTGGAGACAAGCCCTGCTGCCCATCCCCTGCTTCCAGAGAGGCTGAAGGGACCAGAGGGAAGCTGAGCAGGGGGACACAGGAAGGGTGGCTGCACCATGCTCTTGGCTGGATGCTCATCAGCATCCCAAATCACAGGATGGTTCAGGAGAGGAGGAACCCTTAAAGGCCACTTAGTCCAACCCCCTGCCATGAGCAGGGACATCCTCAACTCAATCAGGTTGCTCAAAGCCCCATCCGAGTGGCCTGGAATGTTTCCAGGGATGGGGTATCCCCCACCTCTCTGGGCAACCAGGGTCTCAGGATCCTTGGCAGAAAATATTTCCTCCCCAGCTGCTCCCTGGGAAAGCGTCAGGGAAGCTCCTGAGCTGCCCCCCAGGCACCACAGCCCCATCCCTGGTGATGGAGGTGACCACTGTGGGGTGTGGAGGGACATCTCCAGCCCCCAGCCCCATCCCCCAGCTGGGAGAGCAGCGTCCCAGGGGAGGGGACCCCGGCCAAGGGACACACCAGAGCCAAGGGACAGAGGCCAGCTTCTTATGGACTGCCCTTAAAAATATTTGCATTTCATACCCAACCTACAGTAGCACCTCCAGTAATTAACAGCTACGTTTTAATTAAACATTGATTAGCAACTAATTAGTCTAATGATTAGTCACCTGAAGGAGACAAAGCAAAATACTGGGGCTGCCAAGACAGGAGCAGGAGAAGGCAAATGATGAAAGATGAGAGGCAGCTGAAATTCCTTCTCTGCTTCCCCTTGGGCCAAGCGTTTCCTCCTGGTTTGGTCCTTTACAAATGAAGCCTTCGTTGTGAATTTTCTTAATTGTGGCAAGTCTGACAGAGAACCTCACGCCCCCAAAGCGCTGCCCCACAGCGAGCGGCACCAGGGGAGGTGTCTGTCAGCAGATGGGGTTCGTCCCCACACGGTCCCTAAATTGGGGGAAGGAGTGAAAGGCACAACCACCAGGCTGGGGAGGGTCCCCAGTCCCGTCCCAGTGCCTCTGCACCCCCTCAGGTACACGGAGCTGGGCTCATGGCCACAGTAGCCCACCACCCAACTGGTCTCTGGCTCCAAGACGGCTCATCTTCAGCTCTCCAAATCTGTCCCCCCTCCCACTTCAGCTCCCTAAATGGGATTTCCATCCCTGTGAGAGGAGTCTCCAGTGAGTGATGTGGAGGAGACCAAATCTTTTTTTTTTTTCATCTTTCCCACCAGATCCCAGCAGCTGACGAGCCTTTCCCCGCTAGAGGAGACTCGGTCTCTGTTGCCGTAATGAAGTCGGGGTGTGGGGGGGAACTCCTGTGCTTTTGCCCCCGCAGCATCCCAACGAGGATGCTGCAGAGCCTGCGGGAAGCACACAGGCAGCGATTCCCCCTGCCTGAGACAGCTTCATCCCCCCTTGGACACAGCTTCACTCTCCATTTCTCCCAGACAGAGGCACTTCGCTGGACTCTTTCCAGCAGTTCCCTGTCTCTCTTGAACTGGGGAGCCCAGCACTGGACAGAATCACAGAATCACAGAATCTTCTAGGTTGGAAGGGACCTTAAAGATCATCTTGTCCAACTGTCAACTTGACAAAAATAGACACCCACACAACAAACAAGGAGCATCATCACTAAACCAGACCTCCCAGCACTACATCAACCCGTCTTTTGAACACCTCCAGGGATGGGGCCTCAACCACTTCAGCTCTCCAAACCTGCCCCCCCTCCCACTTCAGCTCCCTACACGGGATTTCCATCCCTGTGAGAGGAACCCCCCCCAAGCCGTACCCCAAAAACCACCACCTTAACCCTGGGAAAGATCTACCTAACGCTGCAGCAGAGCGTTGGGTGCCCTTGTGCCAAGGCGTTGGGTGGTGCTGAACAATCCCACAGATTACTTCAAAGGAGGGGGGGGAGAGGGAGGGAGAATTAAAAAAAAAAAAAAAAAACAAAACCACACCAAACCCAAAACCTCCTGTATTTTCTCTGAAATAACAAGCAGAGCCTCACCACGGCTCCCCAGAGCCAAGAACAAATTCCCAATGCCCGGCCAGATCTGGGCAGCCCTGCCAGCCCCAACCCTCTGCAATCATCCCTCCAACAGAAATTACCAACTCCCGGCTCTTTTCGCCACCTATTATCCAGAAAAAAAAAAAATAGCCTTCATTTCTTGCTTTGTGGAGGCTTCATCACGCCTCAACCATTGCAGCCTGAGACCAGGCAGCTTTATTTTATTTTTGGGGGGAGGACAGACTGCCTTCAGCTGCGCTTCAGCATGGCACAGGGTACAACTGAAATGCCAATAACACCCAAATCCACCCTCAAAACGCTGCGAGGTGGAAAACACCGGGCAGAATTTACAGGAGAAAAAAGAAGAAGGTATTTCCTGACCTCTCAGCCTTCCCAGGGGACAGAAATCTTCTGCGGGGGGGGGACACAGGGAGCAGAAGCCACCCTGCCTGAGGCCAGGCTTCCTGCGGAGGCAAGCAAACCTTCCCAAAAGGCCACCAAAAATAGTCAGCGGCTGTTTGTGTCATGCTTCACGAAGTGAAAAAGCCAGAAATTCCTGCTCCCCCCCCATCTCCATCCCTCCACCTGAGCACCCAGAGCTCCCTCCAGGGCAGGAGCCTGGGGGGGTGCACGGACCCATCCCTCTGGCCAGAGCAGCCGTACGGCTGCTCCGGCCAGAGGGA
>NW_015090778.1:747014-747762 GCF_001431845.1 Calidris pugnax | reverse complement strand
ATTTCCTCTCGTCCTGTCGCCTGTGACTTGAGAAAAGAGACCGACCCCCACCTCTCTACACCCTCCTTTCAGGGAGTTGTAGAGAGCAATGAGGTCTCCCCTCAGCCTCCTCTTCTCCAGGCTGAATAACCCCATCTCCCTCAGCCTCTCCTCATAAGACTTATTCTCCAGACCCCTCACCTGGAGGCAGGATTCCAGTTGTGGCCTCCCCAGTGCAGAGCAGAGGGGGAGAATGACTTCCCTTGACCTGCTGGCCACACTCTTCCCTACGCAGCCCAGGATTCCCTTGGCCTTCCTGGCCACAAGAGCACACTGTGAGAGCCACAGCGGGGGGACGGGAAGGGTTAAACGCCAGACCCTCATCCTCTGGCTCCCTGCATCCACGGGCAGAGCCGCAGGTGTATCGATTGCTTCACGCAGCTCATCAGCCTCGGATCGGTACAAATCGATGGGGTGAGGTCAGGGAGAAAGGTGGCTGAGTGGATACCGATACCCTTCTCCTCCTCTCCCCGGGAATGACACCCACTGGGAAGCCCCAGCAGCTTCCACAGCTCCTGCACCTCCAGGTGAATCCCGAGCCCCCCTTGTGCCTCTTTGCAAAGGGGCTTCTCAACCCCCTGAGAGAGGTGGAGAAGGGCAGAGAGCAGCAGCAGTGGGCATCTCCAGGAGGGATGGGGGCTGCTTCTGCTGGGCACGGCCATCCCGCAAACTGGGAGACCAGGGAACACCATCCACAGCCGGGAAGAGC
>NW_015090778.1:746674-747004 GCF_001431845.1 Calidris pugnax | reverse complement strand
CCCCCCCCCAAACACCCCCCTGGTCTCCCCATCCTGCCCACGCTCGCCCAGAGGATGCCAGAGATGCCCACATCACACACGGGTGCTTCCTCCAGCTGAAGGCATGGGATCCGTTGGCAGCAGGGAGACAGCAGCTCTGTCTGCGGCTGTTTCACGCTGCTCTACAAAGCAATCTGCTGCTTGGGCTCCTCTGTTCTTCCCTCTTACGCAACTGCATGAAATGTAGAGGGGAAAAAAAAATAAAAAAAATCCCCTAGATGCTAATTTATCCGAGGAGCTCGAGCAGGTTTGCACAAAGCGGCAGTTCAGCAGGAAAAAAAAAAAAAAAAA
>NW_015090778.1:745311-746496 GCF_001431845.1 Calidris pugnax | reverse complement strand
GCTTCAGAAATCTGCCCTCCCTCTCGGTGACTCCTGCCCTCTCCAGCTCTCCACGGGGATGCCTGCCTGCATCCCTGCCTCCTGCCTCCATCCCTGCCTGCATCCCTGCCTCTTGCCTCCATCCCTGCCTGCATCCTTGCCTCTTGCCTCCATCCCTGCCTGCATCCTTGCCTCCTGCCTCCATCCCTGCCTCCATCCTGCATCCCGCCTCCATCCCTGCCCCCTGCCTCCATCCCTGCCTCCATCCTTGCCTCCTGCCTCCATCCCTGCCTGCATCCCTGCCTCCATCCCTCTGCCTGATGTTGCCTGCACCCCAGCTCAGCACTTGCCTCCATCCCTGCCTCCATCCTTGCCTCCTGCCTCCATCCCTCTGTCCGATGGGCTGCCTGCACCCCAGCTCAGCACCCAACCCCCTGAGAGAGGTGGAGAAGGGCAGAGAGCAGCAGCAGTGGGCATCTCCAGGAGGGATGGGGGCTGCTTCTGCTGGGCACGGCCATCCCGCAAACTGGGAGACCAGGGAACACCATCCACAGCCGGGAAGAGCCCCGACACCCCCCCCCAAACACCCCCCTGGTCTCCCCATCCTGCCCACGCTCGCCCAGAGGATGCCAGAGATGCCCACATCACACACGGGTGCTTCCTCCAGCTGAAGGCATGGGATCCGTTGGCAGCAGGGAGACAGCAGCTCTGTCTGCGGCTGTTTCACGCTGCTCTACAAAGCAATCTGCTGCTTGGGCTCCTCTGTTCTTCCCTCTTACGCAACTGCATGAAATGTAGAGGGGAAAAAAAAATAAAAAAAATCCCCTAGATGCTAATTTATCCGAGGAGCTCGAGCAGGTTTGCACAAAGCGGCAGTTCAGCAGGAAAAAAAAAAAAAAAAAGGAGAACAGCCATGTCTGAAATGCTGCTTCAGAAATCTGCCCTCCCTCTCAGGGACTCCTGCCCTCTCCAGCTCTCCACGGGGATGCCTGCCTGTTCCACAGCTCCTGCACCTCCAGGTGAATCCCGAGCCCCCTCGTGCCTCTTTGCAAAGGGGCTTCTCGACCCCCTGAGAGAGGTGGAGAAGGGCAGAGAGCAGCAGCAGTGGGCATCTCCAGGAGGGATGGGGGCTGCTTCTGCTGGGCACGGCCATCCCGCAAACTGGGAGACCAGGGAACACCATCCACAGCCGGGAAGAGCCCCGAC
>NW_015090778.1:743848-745275 GCF_001431845.1 Calidris pugnax | reverse complement strand
CTTGCCTACATCCTTACGTCCGACCTCCATCCCTGCCTGCAACCCTGCCTCCTGCCTCCATCCCTGCCTGCATCCCTGCCTCCATCCCTCTGCCTGATGTTGCCTGCACCCCAGCTCAGCACTCTGGGCTCTGGCTTTGCTCACCCACCAGGAGAAGCAAACACGGGGCAGAGGGTGCAGTGGGATCACGCATCAAACTGACCCCCTGCCCCTGGGATTTAAGCACTTCAGAGGTGGTGCATTTCCCCCCCCTCCATCCTCAGGACACGCTCCCACCTGTGTCCCCCCACACCGAGGGGCTCACAGCGCAGTCCCACCCCGGCGAGGCATCTCCTGTGGTACCGTGCTCGGTGGGCGAGCAGCACACGCTTAGCACACGCTTAGCACACACTTAGCACACGTTCCCACCTCTGATCTCTTACAGAGATATTTTTTTCCTCCCTGATTCTCCCCCCAAAACCCAAATATATTCCCACTGGGACAGACATGGGGTTATTCCAGCAGTGGGGCAGTGCCTCCCGCTGCCCGGGGGTGGGCAAGGAGCTGCCCCACGGGCCCCCCCTCCGTTTTTCCGTGTGTTCCCACCCGGATGCGCGAGCAGGTGAGGAGCATCCCCGGGCACACATGGCACCGATGCCATCGCTGTGTGGGATGGCCGAGGGGGCAGACCAGGATGCCCAGACCCACGTCCCCCCCTGGCAGGATGGTGGTGAGGAAGGGGGTTCTGATCCTCCTCACAAACTCTGGGAAAGCCGGAGCAACGCAGGAATCCCGTGGGATGTGGGGTTGCAGCAGCCCTGGATTCACTGAATTCCTGTGCACACCTCAGCCCCGTACCCTTCCTCCTCTTTAAATCTCATTTAAGGACCCCTTAGCAGGGGGTAGTGACACCGGCATTCCCGGCTGGATGCAAGAGTCCTTCCTTGAGCTCTGCCATTCCCGCCTCTCCCTCTGTGTTCCCCTTCCCTTGGGCAGCCACCAGAGCACCGTGTGGACCCACATTGTCACCTTTCCAAGCCATGGGCTGTCAGAGGTCCCATTCTCCTGCCCTTCTCCTCAGCACGCTGGCGGGAGGTGCCACCTCCGATCCAGCCGGGAGCGGTGGCAGCTCAGGTCCCTGGTACCCATACAGCTGGGAGCCCCCCCAGATGTCCCCCCCCGAGCCCCGGGGGTTTCACACAGCCCAGCGGCAGCAAAAACGCTCTTGACAGCTCCTGGGTGGGGGCTCAGCACCTTTTTCTGGCTGGAACCATCTATTTGCGCTTCTCAGGAGTTCAGCCTGCGCTGACCCCCTGGAAGTTGTATTTCCTGAGAAGTCTCTGGAATCCCTGCCCTCTGTCTTAAACCAGCCCCTCCTCCCACCCGGGGGACATCACGGGTGTCCTGCAGAGCCCACCCTGCAGCCCCCCGACCGCAGCCCCCCCCCT
>NW_015090778.1:734694-735053 GCF_001431845.1 Calidris pugnax | reverse complement strand
CTTGCCTACATCCTTACGTCCGACCTCCATCCCTGCCTGCAACCCTGCCTCCTGCCTCCATCCCTGCCTGCATCCCTGCCTCCATCCCTCTGCCTGATGTTGCCTGCACCCCAGCTCAGCACTCTGGGCTCTGGCTTTGCTCACCCACCAGGAGAAGCAAACACGGGGCAGAGGGTGCAGTGGGATCACGCATCAAACTGACCCCCTGCCCCTGGGATTTAAGCACTTCAGAGGTGGTGATCCCCAGGGATATGTGGGGGAGACCCCAGCAGCCAGCCCCAACCTCGGCACCTCTCCCAGTCTGGGACTGGGCACTGGAGGGAGCTCACCTGGGAATTATCTCAGGCTCTGCTGCTGGG
>NW_015090778.1:729383-734684 GCF_001431845.1 Calidris pugnax | reverse complement strand
CCGAGGGGGCAGACCAGGATGCCCAGACCCACGTCCCCCCCTGGCAGGATGGTGGTGAGGAAGGGGGTTCTGATCCTCCTCACAAACTCTGGGAAAGCCGGAGCAACGCAGGAATCCCGTGGGATGTGGGGTTGCAGCAGCCCTGGATTCACTGAAGAGGGGAACCAGCAAGGACAAAGCCCCTGCCTGGCACCGCTCTCCCACAGCCTTTGCCTCTCACGTCCCAGCTCTCCCTCCCCACAATAACTCCAATAAAGAGTAAATCGCTCTTCTTCTGTCCCCAGCTCTTCTGATCCATCCTCATGAGGACCTTCCCCTCCCCTCCTCAAAGTCACCAGGTGGGGGGGAAATCATCCTGCAGAGCCCCTAAGGGAAGGGGGACTGTGATCCCTCCAGATCCCCCAGGAAGCCCTGTAAGACCCCAGAAAGAGGGAATAAATACGAGGGAGGCGCAGAAGGGAGCGGCGGGTCCGAGGCGGGTGGTGAAGCCCTTGGTGGATGGTTCTCGGTGGGAAGCACGGTGGCCACCCTGCCCTCACTGCTGCACCACCTGCCTCCATCCCTGCCTGCATCCTTGCCTCCTGCTTCCATCCCTGCCTCCATCTCTGCCTGCATCCTTGCCTCCTGCCTCCATCCCTGCCTCCTGCCTCCATCCCTGCCTGCATCCTTGCCTCCTGCCTCCATCCCTGCCTGCATCCCTGCCTCCTGCCTCCATCCCTGCCTGCATCCCTGCCTCCATCCCTCTGCCTGATGTTGCCTGCACCCCAGCTCAGCACTCTGGGCTCTGGCTTTGCTCACCCACCAGGAGAAGCAAACACGGGGCAGAGGGTGCAGTGGGATCACGCATCAAACTGACCCCCTGCCCCTGGGATTTAAGCACTTCAGAGGTGGTGATCCCCAGGGATATGTGGGGGAGACCCCAGCAGCCAGCCCCAACCTCGGCACCTCTCCCAGTCTGGGACTGGGCACTGGAGGGAGCTCACCTGGGAATTATCTCAGGTTCTGCTGCTGGGGCAGGGGCAGAAGATCTCCAGGCAGGCAGTGGGTCCATCCCCCCCAGCTGCTGCCCCCCACACTCTCCCTCCCACCTGGGGAGCACAGCCCGAGCCCCCCAGCAGCACCTCGCAGCCGGGCTGCTCCCCTTTCACAGGGACCTTTGGCAATTACAGGTTTAGTGGTGCAAAACATAGTTTAATAGCAGCCGAGGCTGGTGGGATTGATTTCTTGTTTTGTTTTAAGTGCAGCTAATCTAATAGTTAATTTATTTAAATTGATAGGGCAGAGAGAAATTACATTTCTATCTTCTCCGAATAGATTTTACTGTGTCTGGTGACCCAGGTGAGCTGAAGAGCTGGGCTGGGGGCCCCCGACATGCCTTGGAAGAGCTGCCTTGATCAGCTTGTCATATTTTTCAATTCATTACTGCCATTTTAGCAAACAACCAGTATAGATTTTTTTGTTACAACAGCTCTTAACATGTTAGTCGTGTGTAAGCCGGTACTTGCCTTAACTGCTTACAGGAAATTCTTCCCTCCAGAAAACTGACCCGCTAAAAAAACCAGCCCAGCAGGAAGGGCTAGGGCTCCCCGTGGACTCCCAGAAAAGGGGGGGACACACAGTTTGTCCCTCGTCCCACTGCGAGAGCCCATTCCCTAATTAAAGCCGTTCTGGGGCTGAGCTCTGCCGACCCCCGGGGCCGCTCACCGATGCGATCCCAGAGCAGCATCCGCAGCGGAGCGGTGGAGGAGGCAGCACGTCTGGGCTGCATATTTTGCTCTTATGCCTTTGGGAATCATCTTTAGTGCTCTCGACAAGATCTCTGGCTGTGCTGGAGCACACGGGCTCCCCCACAACAGGCGCCGGCAAAAACCTCTGAGGGCTTTCCCCGCACAGGGGAGAAAGGCTCAGGAGCAGCAGGGAAGGAAAGGCTCATTTCCAAGCTGCAGCCCTCTCTCGGGGGGGGAATTTGGAGATGTTGGGGACGTTGGTGACAGCTGGTGTGGGGAGAGGTTCCTGCCGTGCCAGGACTGCTCCCCGTTGGGGCACTGGGGCATTTCTCTGCCGGTGCCACCGTGGGCATGCAGGTGGGCAGCGGGCAAGGGGGCAAACAGCTGATGGCTTCTGTGGCTCGCTCGAGCACTTTAGGGTCTGCCCAGGGTGGTCAAGCAGGGGATTAAAAAAATCTGAGCCCAGGAGCAGCAGAAGAGGGGAACCAGCAAGGACAAAGCCCCTGCCTGGCACCGCTCTCCCACAGCCTTTGCCTCTCACGTCCCAGCTCTCCCTCCCCACAATAACTCCAATAAAGAGTAAATCGCTCTTCTTCTGTCCCCAGCTCTTCTGATCCATCCTCATGAGGACCTTCCCCTCCCCTCCTCAAAGTCACCAGGTGGGGGGGAAATCATCCTGCAGAGCCCCTAAGGGAAGGGGGACTGTGATCCCTCCAGATCCCCCAGGAAGCCCTGTAAGACCCCAGAAAGAGGGAATAAATACGAGGGAGGCGCAGAAGGGAGCGGCGGGTCCGAGGCGGGTGGTGAAGCCCTTGGTGGATGGTTCTCGGTGGGAAGCACGGTGGCCACCCTGCCCTCACTGCTGCACCACCAGCAGCCCCACAGAGCCTCCTCAGCCTCTCTCGGCCATCACCTCCCTGCAGGAGCCAGCGCCGTGCCAGATTTACCGCGGCTGCTGCTCGGTATTTCATGCCCGCTGCAGGCAATCCCACTGCTGCCACTGCGGCTGCACGGCACAGAAAGCACTTTGCAGATTTGATTAGGCGATAAGGGGGCATCAGAAATGCAACTTGTTGCCTATTTCCCAGAGTAATTAATTTCATCTGTATTGAACAAATGACATAATTTGAGGATTTCTGGGTTATGGCTTAAGTAAAGACCAGATGAGAGCATCCTCATTGGCTCGGAGATTAATTAACAGCGCGAGGTGAAGGGAGCTCTCTCTCCTCTGCAGGATTGCTTTGCTGGTGCATTTTTAATCCACCTGCCTGGCACCACGGCTGCCCCCGAGGGCACTGCATGGCCCGGCCATGGGGCAGCACCACTACCCATTGATCCGGGCACGGGAGCCATGGCCAGGGCTCGTTCCCAGGCCAGGACGTTGGGAGATGCCAGTGAATAAAGCCAAGCTTTAACGCTTCCTTGAGGCTCGCCCAGGTTGATGCTGCCTGGTCTAATTGTCTGTTCTGGCCCTTCCTGCCTGGGCTTGTTCCCAGATCTGCCAAGGACTCGGAGCATCCCCTCTGCCCCGGGACCCCCGCTCCTGGTGCACCCCGAGCCCACCCTCGAGGGCTGGGTCCTCAGGTCCTTGCATCTCACAAATCCCACTGCTCAAAAAATACAAACCCCACATGGATCTCAAGCTCACTTAGAAACATCAAGAGACTGATTGCAGCTGGGTACAGAAAATAAATTGAAGTGTAAGGGGATATAGGGTCCCTGACACATCACACCATCCCCAGACTGCTGCAGGGACAGCCCCTCACCACCTCTCCCAGTGGGACAAGCCTAAGATCTCGGACATGCCAGGCAGGACCTCTGGGAGCAATGGGGATGGCAGGGATCTCAGCAGAGCTGCAGGGAAGCTGGGTGCTCCTTCATCCCATTCCAATCCCCATCACCATGCCAGTAGAGTTGTCACTGCAGCCTACTGCTCCTGCCCCATGGAGACATCCTGTCCTGCTACATCTCCATCCCCTCCTCCCTGCCCTGCTGCCAGGACACAGACTCAGACCTGGGATCTCCCCCCCCACACACCTCAGACTTGCTGAACATGTTCTGAGTGGGGTCAGAAAAACAGGACTCGGTGCAGAATTTATTCATGAGCCAGGCATTTTATTTAATGTGCCTTGCGACGCAGGATCAAAGATCCAGAGCAGCACCTAATTAATTATTTTCCTCTTCTTCTGTACCATCCCCTGGTTGAGCACTGAGTCCCAGAATGTAAAAGCTTCCCTTTCAATGACTCTGCATAATGAGATGGATTTGGACTCCAGCAAATTTGTTCAGTTTTATGGAGTATTATATGAAAATGCTGTGAAATTAAGTTCTGTCTTTGCTATCACGCCATGGCCATCAGAGCGCTTTTATGTACGGCACTGAGACTAAAAGATGGGAAAGTGAGTCCTTGCTGCAGTAATGTGGTGAACGGGGAGAGGGAGGAGCCGTGCAATGAAGATGACATGGTGGAGGGTTAGACTGGGGGGAATAATGAAGGAAACAAGAAAGTGATGCAGATGAAGAGAGTTGCCAAGCTCAGAGCCTGGAACTGGAGCGGCAGCAGCCGGGAGGCTCCGGCAACGGGGAGGATGGGGGGGGATGGAGATGGGAGGGAGGATGATGGGGAAGGTTTCCTTCTCCCAAATTTCCCCACTGGGGTATGTGCACTCCAGCAGCCCCTCTCGCAGCATGAGAGAGCTGAATGTCACCATCCTGGGGGGACACAGAGCCCTGAGGGGGGGTGGCCAGGTTGGCTCATTCCTCCCTGCTGCCACCCCAGCGTGGGCACCACTTGCTCAGTGGTGTCAGGACGTGTCTGGAAACACCAGATTAATAGAACCGAGGTGTTTCAAGGCAGGAGAGAGCTGTGGGGAGGAGCTGCCCCAGCCCCAGGGTGTTCCCAGCACAGACCCTTCCCCTCAGTGCCAGGAAAGGTGCCCAGCTGGCACAGAAGATGCCATTTGAGTCTAAGGCAGGGAATGTCCCCCACGTCCCTGCTGGTGCCAGCTCCCTTTGCTCTGCTGATCCCTCCCTCTTCTTTCCCCCCTCTCCATCTCTTCCCACCCCCAACCTTCCTCCTCCTCCTCCTCTTCACATCAGCCCCTGCATTTACCCCAGTCTGATATATTTTTTTTTCCCCTTGGCAACTTTATCACCCGTTTCCTTGCCTGACAGCAATTAAGTGGATGCTTCACTTCCAATCCCATGGCCCATAAACATTGGGAAAAGAAAACGTTATAAAGAAGAAAGCAATCAAATCTGCACACAGATGCATGCACACGCGTGCAGGCAGACAGAGGGACCAACGTGGAGGACAGGGGGAAGCTGGGGAAGACGTGGGAGCCCCTTTGCTTGTGGGGAGGCTGGAGACCTCACACACACCACAGCCTCCCCACCTCCAAACGTGCAGGAGAAGGGAGAGATTCCTACGCTGCATGAAAAAGCAAGCTGCATCCATCAATCACTGCAACTCTCACACTGCTGCCCCTTTTTCTGCCCCACCACTCGCCTCTCAGCACTTTGGCCCTCACAGAAAAATAAAATGGCCAAAAAATAACAAGGAAAAAAAAAAAAA